>NW_019174258.1:17803819-17927265 GCF_002260705.1 Seriola dumerili
TTGTACATTTTTACTTGTTACATCATTTTAGTTGAGTGATTATGCACTAATACGAATTCAACACTTCCTGCAACTGTTTCAAATTAAAAGCGTTTCAGTGGACAGAAACCCTTTATTTCTTAATAAGGCTTTTATTGCTGTGCCGCAGTGAAGTGAATTGTCTAATTTCTGGTTGCTGGTGTTTCTGAGTTTCTGACCAGCCCACCAATGTGGCAGTCCAGGTGCTCCTGATGACTAGAACAACAATAAAATCAGAAATGGACTTTCACTGTAAATACGTGTTGTGGCACAGCTGGCTGAGTGAAGCTACCACATCCCTCGTGTCCTCATGAGGAAGAGACAGGGCAATTGGTCAGACCAGGAGGGAAATTGATTGAAGGTTATTGTTATAGTTTGTTCAGTGTGTTGCATAGCTGATTATTAATGGGCCTGAATCTAAAGATTTTTTTAAATGCTTTATTTCTTCTGATGTGGGCTTTATGTTTTTTTATGGAAACAATAAAGAATCATGTAAACTGGGCTACAGCAAACCTTCAAACCTTCCTGTACCACCACACACAGACAGTCAAAACAATAGTCTCACTATGGTTGATACCTGGTCAAAGGTGTCCATCACTCTCACCATGACTGGCTGCTGATCCACGACCACCTCTGAGGAGTAGACATCCTCTACATGGCCAAGGACACAGAAGAGACTGTTACATTTGTGAAAGAAGTACTCAGATCCTCTACATAAGGTACAATACAACCGTGTAAACATCTCCATTACAGTACAAGTACTCACAAAGTAGGTAGCTAAAGTATCATCAGAGAAAGTCTTGGTTTGGTCCCTGTGACTGATTCTGTCTGACACTGTTAGATAATATTATACAGCAGCATTTACAGTCAAGGTGGAGCTAGTTTCAGCTACTTTACATACTTGGACATACATATTTATCATACATATACATTCATGTATATAAACTAGGGAGCTAGTTTAGTCCAGTGGTTCCCAACCTATAGGGTTGGGCCCTTCTAAAGGGTCACCAGAGAAATCTGAGGGGTCGTCAGATGATTAGATTATATGAAATTGAGAAAAAACAAAGTTCTTATTAACAAACCTGTTTTCACTTTTCTCCAGTTTTTGGTTTTTAGTGAAATATTAGGAAACATGGTTTCAGCAGGTTCACCAACCGAAGATCTTTAAAGACCTTTTGAATACCAATAGAATGTCTCTCTCTCAAATTAAATCGAAGGCAACTGGACTTCTGTCTGTCTGTGGAAGACGTTTCGCCTCTTATCCAAGCGGCTTCATCAGTTCTTATGTATTGGTCTCTCTAGTCCGCACTAGTCTGGAATGCTATTTCCAATAGAATTCTATTTGCTAATATCTGTCTCACGATCATATCAGCTAATGAATGGAAGTACAGTGTGATGGAAATCCAGTAGGGACCATATGGCCCCGAATGACTTATTATTATATTATACACAACAAATAAAGGAGGATTCAGTCACTGGCCTCAAGCACATCAACAACACTGCTCCCTCAGGGAAGTCTTCCATGTGGACTGCTTTCCCTTCATATGGCCAATCACAGGCTATCACAGGTCAGAGAGTCTGTTCAGCTCACACACCAGGAAGTGATTGGGGTTACCAGTCAGCAGCATAAGACTGTGTGAAAACCAAGTTGTTTCACTCCCAAACAGAGGAATACAAATGTACCAAAGTAAGGTTAGACATGATACTCAAAGAGTCTAGGGTTGGAGCAGAAACTCTCAGGACCATGTCCCAGGACAGTGGAACTGTATTAACTTATGGGGGAGGAGATACGCCATCAAAATGAAGCTGCCAGGATTGCCAAAACCATATGTCAAACCAAGCAGCTGAGTGAGATGGGAGGGCATTGAGAGGAGGAGAATCTCCTGGAAAGATCTGTGGAACATAGAGGCTGCTAGGATGAGCTTCCTTATCCATGACACATGTGATCAGAATCAGAATCAGAATCTGGTTTATTGCCAAGTAGGTTTTCAACATTGAAAGAATTTAGGATACTTTAGTGTTTTGGTGCATGACAACAAACATAGTAAGAAGAAAATAAATATAAACAAAGATGAAACAAGCAAATACTGCAGGTCAGATATCTTAAATGTAAATAGAAAAATTCAACAATAAGATGAAACTTATTGTTTCAGGATCCTGGCATAGGTTCCTGAGGGGTCCAGGTGCTGGAGGAGTAAGTGGAGAGCCATGTTGACAGCCTCATCTACAGACTTGTTGGCTCTGTAGGTGAACTGCAGGGGGTCAGTGATGGTTTTGAGATGGGAAAGCGCAAGGCGCTCAAATGACTTCATAACCACAGAGGTCAGGGCAGTGGGTCTGTTGTCATTAAGTCCTGTGGTCCTTGGGTTTTGGGGATGGTGATGTTGGTGGAGGACTTGAAGCAAGCTGGCACATGGCATGTCTCCAGTGAGGCGTTAAAGATGTTCATGAACACTGCAGACAACTAGTCAGCACAGAGCTTCAGGGTGGATGGAGAGTCAGAGTCACAGTCACAGTCTGAGCCAGGTAAGACATGAACTCATGTTTAGATAGAAGTAGCCACATGTATGAGCTTGTTCCATTTGAGGATTCTGGGTTTAAAGACGCCTGTCAGAAGAGAGGTCAGAGATTTGAGGTGTTTAACTTCTTAACTGTATAGCTCATCACCCTCAATGCATCATGCATCAATAAAATGCTTCTGCTTAAGAAATCTGTGTCTTCACCTTCTTCCGGCAGCTCACAGCTGTGATACTTCTCCCTTGCAGCAGAGGCAGTTAATCAAGGTGGTCCTGATTATCTTCACATTGTGTCAGTCATGCTCACAGAAGAACATTTAACCTCCATGAGAGGCCACACACCTGGGTGTGATCAGCCTGCGGTGAGCCTGCCTCAGCAGGATGTCTGATGAGTAAAAGGCCGAAACAATTCATTGAATCGATGTGGCCTGGACCCAGTGAGGGATTAACCAATGAATAATTATTCATTCATAAATTAATTTAAGTTTTAGCTAAAAATTGTCATTGTCCATGATGAGCCAATGATCATCCAACTCCTGCTGCAGCAGCACTGACAATGTTTGACTGAACATCCTCCTGCAGCTCAGTCCACTGTCACAAGCATCCCACTGTTGGTTCAGAGCAGTTTGATGTCTCAGAGATGACATGAGATAAGATAACATACTTTATTGTCCCTAGGGGGAAATCAGTCTTGGACACTCAGAGAAATGTGACACATAAAGAGGACATACACCCAGACAATGATTTTAAGAGCTTACAAAACTAGAAGGCTGGAAACCAGTGGTTTAGTTTTAATAATGTGTTATATGTCATAAGCTTATAATTTTTATTTATGTAAAACCTAAAAGTGTAAAAAAAAACAGTCACTGCCAGCTTTATACTACAGTTCAGAAACAAGTACAATCCATGTAGAGGGAGTAGAGAGTAGCACCGCATGAGTAACTTTCCACCTCTGAATTGAAAGAAGAAATCTCACCTAGATGAGGATCATATTCACTGATGAAGCGCTTTGTGAGGAATTTCACTGTCAGAGCTGAAAAAAAAGAAGAGATAAATCACAATGTCAATCCATTCTGTCCATTCGTCCGTCCGTCCATCTGTCTGTCTGTCTGTCTGTCTGTCTGTCTGTCTGTCTGTCTGTCTGTCTGTCTGTGGAGCCTCAGGGGGCCAGAGGCCTGTGCTACAAAGCAAGTTCAACATACCCAGGATAACATTTAGTTTTCTGGCTTGACTGAACCTAACATTGACCATCCTGAGGTCTGTACAGCAGGATTTGAGGTTATCGAGGTAACTTCAGGTTTAACTCTGGATTTTCAGTCCTATGACAGTGGTTCACTTGTTACCAGGGTAAATCCCCATGGTAACTGATGCTGAACTCCTAACCTGCTCTGATGCAGGTTAACTTCAGAGGATCAGATCAAAACCTGGGGACTAAAGAGTTTACAGTAAAGTGATCAATAATAACAAGCAATAGATATAAAATATAAAAAAGCAGTGGAATGGTTTTCTTGTTTGAGTCTTTCCATGTGTCCACTCTGGTTTTAGAGCAAAGCTTCTAAAAAACTGGTTTATCATGCTAAATAAACTTTTATAACTTCATTTTTATTGAACAGATATTCTTTAAGGATTCCTGACAGTGTCAGTGCTTTCACTCTCTTCTTCATCACTGCTGCTCAGAACAACATGAGGACACTCTGTGACCACAACTGGAAATAAAAACTAAACCTGTGATGTTTTTGATTAGAACAGTGAGGCACACACTGTTAATTATTTAAATGATTATAAATGAACATTTCAGTCAGACTGACTCATCAGACATCAACTAATTCTCTCCTCTTTTCTTTCTCTCTGCAGCAGAAACAGTCTGACATTAACTTTAACTGATTTATCTGCATCTCATGTTCATAACAGTTTGTTCATCATCAGACTGGAGAGTGTAAATACTCAAACATAATGACAATTAATGCACTTATTTACAAAATATCTTGAGTCTGACTTTAATATAAATTATATTTAGACATGGAAATAATATTTTTTTATTCCCGTCATGTGATCATATTGTTTACATTTCAGACGTTGCTATAACCAAACTCACCAGCAAGTATCAGCGTTTTATCAGTACTTCATTCATGGTTCAGACAGAGTTGCTTATAATAAACAACTCCGCCTCTTTCACATGAACGAATCCAGGAGTCAAACGAAGCTGGAGATTGGATAATTACTGATATTTATCACCTGTCTCATTTTAATAGAACGTCCCTGAAATGAAAGCGGAGAGATAGTCTCTCCTCTCATAGAACCTGGGTTACATATGTAACCTCACGTTCTCTATCATGTCAAGACTATCTCGCCACCCTACATATTCCATATGTAGGGTCTTGTCCTGCCACACTGCGCCCAGCACACGTTCAGCGAATGGGGGAGAATGGGCACGCACCCCTACTGGGGCTGGCCTTCCCACTGCCTTGTAGGGCAAGCTCTTCCATTTCTCCCATCCTCTTTGATGATGTAACTACCAACAAGAATGCCATCTTGGGATAAAGCCATTTCAGCCCAACTGTTTCCAGTGGCTCGAAAGGCTCATGCTGCAAGGCTGACAACACCAGCTCCAAATTCCATGCGGGGATAGCTGGCTGTGTTTGGTAAGGAGTAATCCTACGAACCTCTAAGAAACTGAGCAATAAGGTCACAGCAACCCTCTGCCAGTTTCCAAGGACCAACTCGAGCTGCCTTTATTGCTGCCACCATTCCCCTCAAAGTCAAGGGAGACTTGCTCAACATTTCTTGGAGGAACTGGAGAATGTAATGGGCCGTGCAGGAGAGGGGGTTCACCTGTCTCGAGTCACATCATGATTGAAACACTCCCCAATGGTAGGAATATGCTGCCCTTGTTGATGGAGGCCGGGCTATCTGTAGAGTGCTAACCACGGACTGGGGCAATCTCATGGCTAGGAACTCGGTCCTCTCAGGGGCCAGGCACAAAGCCTGAGCCTATGGGGAAAGGGATGAAAAAGAGTCCTGTGAGCCTGAGACAGGAGGTCCCGCCAAACAGGGAGCTCCCAGGGCAGTTCTCGAAGGAGGGGTGCTATTGCTGAAAACCAGATCATCTGGGTCCAGTTAGGGGCCACCAGGATGAGGTACATGCATCACTCTCAGGGACTTGAACTGTTGGTTTAGCCACTCCCATATCATCCGAGCCAATCTGCAAAGGCGAGGTGAGCCCAGACCCCCCTGTCTGTTTACATAAGCTGCTGCCACTGTACTGTTGGTCCTCACCAGCACGTGGTGATCCCTCAGCTCTGGCTGGAATTGCAGAAGAGCTAGGTAGATAGCCTGCAGTTCCAGAAGATTGATGTGGTGTGCTAACCAGGATCCATGCCACCAGCCGCTGATGCCTTTGTCTGCGTGGACGGCTACCCAGCCTACTGGGATGACACCACTTGGCGACGCAACATTATTTCCAGCTAACGTCACGTTAACGTTATTCAGAGTCATCAATACTGTCAGGAATCCTGTCGGATTAAAGAATATTTGTTCAATTAAAATGAAGCTTTGATAAACTCTCCTGTTTGTTAGAAGCTCTGTTTTAAAACCAGAGTGGACACATGCTGGTCTGGAACAGCCAAACGATACCAACAATATATAAAGTAAAGTCTTTTGTTCCAGTCAGGATCCTGTAGGAATGATGACACAACAACTTCCACTGAAAACACAACAACAATAACAACAACACATTCCACTGAAAACACAACCACATCCCTGACAACACAACAATAACAACAACACATTCCACTGAAAACACAACCACTTCCACTAACAACACAACAACAATAACAACAACACATTCCACTGAAAACATAACTACTTCCACTGAAAACACAACATGGACAGCAACACATTCCACTGAAAACACAACCACTTCCACTGACAACACAACAACAATAACAACAACAACCACTGACAACACAACAACAAAAAATTCCACTGAAATCACAACAAGAACAACAACTTCCACTGAAAACAAATAACAACAACAACTGAATGTACAACAACCACCAAAAACATGACAACAAGTGAAAACACATCAACAATAACAGAAAACACCAAAACACAACAACAACAACAACTGAAAACACAACAACAACCATTGAAAACACAACAACCACTAAAAACACAACAACAGCAACAACTGAAAATACATCACCCACTGAAAACTCAAAAACCATTGAAAACTCAACAACCACTGAAAACATAACAACCACTAAAAACACAACAACTAAAAACAACAATTTCCACTGAAAACTCAACAACAACTACCACTGACAACATAAAAAACAGGAATAACAACAAATTCCACTGAAAACACAACAACCACTGAAAACACAATAACAACAACAACTGAAAACACAACAGCAACCACTGAAAACACAACAACAACCACTGACACTACAACAATAACAACAACTCATTCCACTGAAAACACAACAACTTCTACTTAAAACACAAGAGTATTATGTTTCAGTCAGCCTGAAGGTTCAATAGAGGAAAAGTTTGTTCTCAGTTTCTGTTGCAGTGAAAGAGATCAAGTCAGACCTGATTTCCCAGAGCCCTGAACACCGAGGAGCACCAGGTTACACTCAGCTGGACTTCTGTCAGCAGAGTTACATGTCTTCATCTTCCCGAACATCAGTGACATGATTCCAATCTTCAGACCGCCTCAGAGACAGTCATCTGTACTCTCATTGGATGATAATTAAAAAATTAAAAAATAAATGCTTGTTTGTTTGAGCATCAGAAAATGAAAAATTAAAGTGTCCTCTAAAGATCCAAGTGGGCTGGTAACATGTAATCCAGATCCTGTACTGTGGTCACTGTGAGATTCTGCTGCTCCCAGAGGAGGAAAAACTGATGCTCTGACCTCTCCATTTTAGGAAAAAGACTTCAAACCCAGCCTGTAAAACCTGAACTGAGACACACACACACACACACACACACACACACACACACACACACACACACACACACACACACACACACACACACACACACCACACACACACACACACACACACACACACACACACACAGACCTTCAGACAGCTGGATGTTTGTCTAAACCTCAGGAGCTCCTTTTATTCTACATAAATACATACATACACACACACACACACATTCATATATACTAATATATGATATTACGTATATAGTATATATATAATATAATTATATACACACACGCACACACATCGACACACACACTACTAGCAATATATCATATACACACACAGCACAGCAATATATATATAGTATATATATATTAATATAATTGCTTTGTGTGTTTGTTCTGTGCTGTCTCGTGTGTGTCTATCCATCATTGTGTGTGTGTGTGTGTGTGTGTGTGTGTGTGTGTGTATTACCTCAGGTTATTGAATGAACAGATGAGAGCAAGGTGGATGGATGCGGCAGGTTGTACAGACAAGCTGTCAGATGATGATCATATACACTGACACTATCACTGCCTGTAGAGGACTAACCCTGCAAACTGTTTAAATATTTACCCCAGTAAAAGTTGTAGTACCATAGTGGAGGAGGACTCTGTTCTCAGATGTTCTGCTGAAAGCCAGCATGTTAAACATGTGACCCACAGGAACAACCTATTGTTGCTGCTCAAGGACAAATGTTCAGCTGTCCTGCAACTGTCACAAACAAAGAGCAATATGAATCATTAGCACTCTCTCAACTACTCTGCCATTATCCAGCTCCTCTTTCTGCTCTGGCTGCATGTCATCATAACGTACTTGAACTGTGTCACACGTCTGCCTGCTATGTATAGAGTGTGTTTTCAAAGCTGTGCTCTGGACAGGAGGCGTCACTCTCTCTGCCACTGAGTGGTGAAACGCTGTGGATGTGCTGTGTTTTCATATGGATCAAACCTTGATTCAGCCTTCCCTGTAGTGAGCGTGCAGCTGAGCTGGAGGTGTAATGAAGCTCTGCAGCAGGGAGGTGATGGAGTCCGGCAGCCATCCATGCTATAAGCCACCTCGCAGCCTGAGGGTCAACATCAATGGAAGCTCTTTCTTTGTGGATAGAAGCACCCTGGCTGATAACTGTGAGTACTTCAGGGCATTGTTCCAGTCAGGAATGAGAGAGTGCCGTGAGGAGGAGATCCAGCTGCATTGTGTGGGGGTTCTGGGGTTCCTGGTCTTGCTGCAGGTCCTGGATGGGAAGCAACCAGTGCTCAACAGTGACCAGATCGTGGAAGCCATCGAGTGTACGGCTTTTCTCCAGGTGCCGGTTCTCACAAAGCACTTGATCAATATCATTAATTCTGAGAACTGTTTGCTGATGTACCACACAGCTGCCACCTATGGTGTGTGGGAGCTGACCCACAGCTCAGCCTTATTCATCAGAGACATGTACGCTGACCTAAGGGAGGACATTCACACCTTACCTAACAAGCTGGTGGAGTATATTGAGTCTCTTCTCCCCAGTAGCTACATGGCCGTATGCAGCCACTCTCCGTCCTCTAAGCTGTTGCAGGATGTGCAGAGGACTGTCTGCTACCTGGATGAGGAACACCGAGAGTGGAGGGTCCTGACTCATCTACCTGGGACCACCAGCACCACCATGGCCGGTGTGGCTGTCCTCAACAACAGACTGTACATTATCGGAGGGGTGCATGATGTGAATAAGAAGGTAGTAGAGAAGGGTTTCTGTTACGACCCTGCAGCTAACACATGGTCCACCATTTGTGGCCCCCAGCAGCTCCGCTACAACTTCACTCTGGTGGGACATGAGGACTACCTGTACGCTCTGGGGGGGGAGTACAACATGAAAGCCCTGTCATCTGTGGAGAGGTACAGGGTGTCTAATGGGAGCTGGAGTTTTGTCTCCCCCCTTCCATACCCTGCAGCCTCAGTGGTATCAGCTGTGGCCATGAACAGGATGTTTATCTGTCTCTGGAAAGGGAAGGGGGCCACAGATATCCTCGAGTACATACCAGAACCAGACCAGTGGCTTCTGGTCACCACACTCATCCGCCAACACAGTTATGGTCTTTATATGGTGGCCCATAAGGACAATCTGTATGTGATGAGAAACGGACCCTGTGATGACTTCTTACTGTGTGTGATGGACTGCTACAATCTGACCTCAGGTCAGTGGACGGCCATCTCCGGTCAGTATGGGAACAGTAAAGGGTCTCTGCTGACCGCTGTGGTCCGAGGAGACTCCGTGTTCACGCTCAGCAGACATGTGACCACAGAGTACACGGTGGACGAATACAGATGGAGAGTGAAGTGTGAGATGAAAGGTTTCGGCAGGATTGGATCTATACATACATTTCTGATGAGGCTGCCTAAAGCCTCCAAGTCCATCATGGGGAAGTGTCTGGATCTGACTCAGGACCAGAACCTTAGGGACCTCAGTGACTGTCCCAGATTATCCCCACAGTGCTCTGCCAATCTGTAAGAGCTGTTCAGTGGTTTATTACCAATGATGTGGTTTCTCATTATTTTGGATGGGGTCCAGAGTGTAAACACATCCCCGTCAGTTCACAGACTGACTTCCTGCTTCACCTCTGACCTTCTGTTCTTAAGGTAGTTGTGTTCACATGCACCTTTCCTGTAGATTGAATCTGCTTGTTTACAGACGGAGCACATCTTTGTAGATCACAGCAATTATTTGGTGACTGATAGAAAATTGATGAACCAGAACGATCCATTCAGGTGATGTTGAACAGTGAGAATATGTGTTTCTGTGACTCAGATCCTGTTTCCACAGATAACAAACCTTTAACTTTAAAACACCGTTTCCCAGACAGACCCACTGTAGGAGGTCAGAGTAAATCAGGCCAAATAGAGAACAGTAGAAACCTGTAAGGATCACTCACTTGAGCTGAATAAAAATGTGGCCTTGGTTTAGTTTGATAACAGCTTTAATATGAGTCTCACAGTGACACCATAGTTAACATCAATAAAAAATGAACTACTGACACACATGATACGTCTTCATGCCAAAACAAAGTGTGTGTGTAATACATGTGCAGTATGAGATCATCATCATCATCATCATCGTCGTTATCGTTATGCTTACAATATCAAAATAAAAGCATTTATAATATATATACTTTCCCTTTGTAAAGGCCACTGACCATCTTCAGACAAGATGACCTCTGAGTGTGTGTGCTGTTGTGTGGTGTGTGTGTGTGTGTGTGTGTGTGTGTGTGTGTGTGTGTGTGTGTGTGTGTGTGTGTGTGTGGATCTGCTGTCCATCATGCCACACGCATCATCAGCTCCTCGAGGGCCCGCTCTCGGTGGTTCTCGTGGACCAGCAGCACTTCCTTGATGGCGTTCTGCTGGAAGCCCATCTCATGGAACTGACTGAGCAGGTGAAGGAACTCCTCGGCCTCGAGAGAAAGAAACTGTCATGTGTTTATACAACTTTAAAGCACAGTAACTTTGTCAAAATGAAGTAAAGTCTGTGAGAGGATTTTAGGCTCAGGTGGTGCTGCAGGTCTTACCTTTGTCTCACAGTTCTGAAACATCTCCAGAGCCTCCTCTACCTCAGCCATGTCATAACCCAGCTGACACAGGTGGTCACACGCCACCAGGTAACTCAAGATCTGCAGACACGCACACATAAAGGTTTATTCATACAAGACGCATCAATATCATGTGGGTCAAAAACCAAGGAATGAAAATTGTCCCTCATCATAGGATGTCAGCAAGACGATGTTCTCAGGAACAGGACGTTCTCAAGAACAGGGCGTGGATGTATACATCCATGGAACAGGGGCTGCAGTCAGAAGTCAAAGGCCCAATCCTAATGTCCCCCCCAAGCCCTAAACCCACACCCTCACTAAGGATGGGAATCGAGAACCTGCTCCAGTTGAGAACCGGTTCCAACTGGTTCGATCCATCAACAGTGCCGAGAGAGCCATGTGTTTGACGCTCTACATCGCTGGTCAACGAGTGCTTCCCAGTCTCAGCAGAGCAGTGAAGGGACATATTTGTGATGTGTCGGTCGCCACAAGCCAGCTCTTTTAAGTGAACGATGGGAGCCGGCTCCCGTCCCTCGATATGGGAATCAATAAAGAATCGGATCGATAAGCAGAATCGATAATGACATTGGTAACAATAAAATCTTATCAATTCCACCCCTAACCCTCACAGACTTAATTGACGTCACCTGGTGAGTGTTTGAGTGCAAGTGACTGCAAGAGCTTAAAATAGTGTAAAGAGGAATGGGACATCACCTATATCACGTTACCTTGACGATGCCAAAACATTTGCATTCAAATGTGGGTTTGGGACTTTTGATTGTACATTTTTACTCCCTCCCTTCGCTCCCTGTTTTGGATCAGATCTGATCCTATTTGGATATTTGGAATTCATCATCATGGCATCATAGGACAAATAACTCCACAGTTCAGTCTCAGAATCACAGTGAGCTCTGTGTTCATTCTGTCATGTCCTTCTTTCTTCTTTCTTGTAATGCTAACAGTAGGGTTTGTTCCTTTCATGCTTGTTTGTTAATTGTTCTTGCACTTTATGGCTGTTGTTTGCTGTTTTTTACGCTTCCGCACGTCCCCTGATAACCATGGTAACCCTGTGTTTAATGACACAATGCTATGAACTTTGGGTAATTCCCTCAGCAAAGTCTACAGGAATGCAGACTTCGGAAAGTGTGCATAAAGGGCTCAAAATGTCTGCTGGAGAGCCCTCATGTCCTTGATGGTTTGACAGTGGAACAGCCCTGAGCCCTCACCAATTTATCTGGAAGTAACTTTATTTATAACACTTGGTCCACAAAAACAAACTAAACTGGATTGAAATGTTGAAATAAGATAACTTTCCTTTGGTAAAGGAAAGTCTAATGTTTCCTCTGCTAAAGGAGATAAGATAGGAAGCACTGAAGCTCCTTTCCTCACCATTTAGAGAAGTGGAGCAGCTGTGATCATGGCTGCTGCTCAGATACTTCTGGTCACTTCACTCAGCTAGGAACCTTCCTGAGCAAGAAAGACTTTTTGACAGCATCAACATCATAACTAAACACTATTTACTTCACTAAATCCCTTTATTGTTTAATGCACTAAAAATGAATTGTCTCTCCTTCACAAAAATGGTCAGAATGATTTGATTACCATTTATTCTGGCCTCTTGCTCAGTTCCTTATATATTTTTTTCCATGTTGTTTCAACATTTCAGTCCTGTTTGTGTTGTTGTTTGGAGAATTTATCCACCACGTGTTATTAGTAAAGCTGGTTTATAAAAGCCTGGTGTCAGTGTGGCCAGATTCTTTTCCTCATGAATTCTCTTTCACATCTTTGACCTCATGGCGTTTCCATCCAGGTCGAGGAGACGTGGTTTTTGACCACAGACCTGTTGTAACTGCACTACACACATCTAATCCCACCTGTTGCATCATATGTATGTAGTAGTTGTTTTATTGTTATCTATGATCACAGATCTTTATTTTGGGACAATGTTACATTCAGTGAGAGGTAGAGATCTACTGAGTTACTATTACTACATGCAAAATTATTCACTGCAGAAAATTGTCAGTTGTGACTGTTTTACTATTAGATATATTATTCAGACAGTTTCATTTTCACCTGTCATACAGTTCATTCAGACGGTATCATTGCTCTTCACTGTTTTCATGTTATGTTCTTTTATACTGAAATATACACTCAATCCTCCATAATGACAAAGTGGAAACAGAATTTGAGAAATATATTCCAAATGTATTAAAAAGTAAAAACTAAAATATCATATTGACATAAGTATTCAGACACTTCATCATGACTCTGTAAATGAAGTGAAGGATTGTGTTGGGGCTCAAAAACATTTCTGCTGCATTGAAGGTTCCTCAGAGAACAGGGGTCTCCATCATTCTGACATGAAGAAGTCTGGAACAGCCAGGACTCTTCTAGAGCTGGACCTGGACTGACTGAGACATCAGGGAGAAGAGACAGCCCAAGAACCTGATGGTCTCTCTGAGTTCCAGGGAGAAACCAGATTCTCTGGTCTGATGAAACCAGGATCGAACTGTTTGGTCTCAGTTTTCAGAGTCATGTCTGGAGGAAACCAGACATTAGGTTGTTCTTCTGGAACTTTCTCCATCTCTACATAGGATCTCTGGAGCTCAGAGTGACCATCAGGTTCTTGGTTCTTGGTCCTCTCTTACCAAGACCCCTCTCCTGAATGTCTCAGTTGGTCTAGGTCCAGCTTTAAAAGCGCTCTGGTTGTTCAAGTGCATAATTTAAGTACAGTACTTGTGTAAATGCACTTACTTTACTCTCCACCACTGACCATACGCTCACGTTATGTCATGTTATGTTAGGTTTCTCTGTAACGGATTACAGCTTTAAAACCATTATCGCTCACACTAAGCCACCGTGTGGAAGTGACTTCAGGCAGTTTGTGTTAACTGCAGGTTTAGGAGCTGAAACACAATCTGTGTGAGAGCAGAGTGACCTGTAGAGTCCTGACCAGCGACATAGAATCATACTCTCATTAAGTCATTGGTTCTTCCTGCTGATAGAGCAGCTGACACACCAGCTCATGATGACTTAGGGGCTGATCTGAGATCAGACTGTAAATGTTATAAAAGCAGGAAACAGTGAGTCAGATGAAAGCTCTGCATCAACCACTGATCATGAAAAACCAGCAGGAATATTTCTCTCCATGTAGCAGCTAGCAAATATTCACTGTGTTAGAATTCTAACAAGCAGAGATTCGTGTGTGTGTGTGTGTGTGTGTGTGTGTGTGTGTGTATGTGTGTGTGTCCATGTGTTCTTTTCTCATGTTAAACTTCCTGATATGCTCTTTCCCATTAGCTCTCCCTGTGGTCTGTGATCTATTCAGAGAAAATGTCATGGGAAGCACAGGCTACAGAGCAGGCTGTGGAAACTCTGAGGGTCTATTTTTACATTGGATTAAAGTGGCTTAGTTTACTGTATTTCTCTTTCATTCCCACCTCCAGCTGCTCCTTGCTTCACTGATGAGACACATATATAGATAGAACTCTCTGTATAATGCAAAATACAAAACATCTCCTGCAATGGCAGCTCTTAGCTGTCAGTTATCCGTTGCCATGTAAACATTCACAGGTGTTTCCAAGTGTTTCCAGGCTACTTGGACTAAGACTGAAAACAACCCTGCATTAAAACACGCACGGTGCTGCTGGTGGTCTAAACACAGGTCAACAAACTCTGATGTTTTCTGTCGACTGGACTAAGAGAGAGAAATGTCAATGTCAACCAAGACAATAAGATCAGATATTATGAGTGTGTGTGTGTGTGTGTGTGTGTGTGTGTGTGTGTGTGTGTGTGTGTGTGTGTGTGTGTGTGTGTGTGTAGCTATCTGAGGTCTGTGTGAAGGACAGATAGTAAAGAGAGACCACAGGTCTGACTGTGCTGGTGGTCTGACCTGGTCTGGCGTCTGCTGGCCCGTCTTCTGCAGGGCGATGATGGCAGTACGGAGGGGGTAGCCCCGTGCTGTGATGGCCCCCAGCAGCTCCCTCTCCTCCGGGCTCAGAGCTGACAGGAGCTCTGCTGACGAGTCCGAACCAGACGAAGGGAGACCCCGGGGGGCTGAGGTCACAGGGGAGTTTCTGCAGGAGTCTGGACTGAGAGACAACTGTGAAACAACAGACTGTAGTGAGTGTGTGTGTGAGGACAGAGAGACCACTCTGCTGAGTCAGTCACACACATTTAATGTGAATGTCTCACATTCTTTGTGTGACTCTGACAGCAGGTCGGAGCAGGTTGACCCTGAGATGCAGCTTTGCTGCGAAAGTCATTTTCAGAGGACTTCCACCTGCTAATCCTAGTGAAGCTCTTATAACCTGGCTGGATTTGGGGAGCAGACTTTTCACAGTGTATTTTTAGAGTCCAGATCCCTGAAAACATTTTGGAAATGTGAGCTGAAAAAAAGAGATGGTGAGGATAGATTTCCTCTTCCAGCTAACATAGTGCTGACATTCATAGAAAGAATTAAAGGGCATTCAAAGACTTGAGGGTTATTATACTTTCAAGGGTCAGACCTGAAAATAAACCATTGTGCTGTGTTGTGCAGTGAGGATTCATAATGGAGCCTGTCTTCTTCCTGGCTTATGTGAGGAGATTTATAGAATGGTTCAGGAAAAGATAACACCCTGAGCTTTAGGCTGTATTCATAGTCAGAGTGAAGGCTATCTTTACAGCAGACAGACAGCGCAGCATTAGATCTCCTTCAGCCACACTCTCAGTTATGAGGCCATGTGGATGACGCAGCATAAGACTGTTGCATGCGGACAGGTTGTAGGGCTTGTAACTTTATCCTATATAATACAGTATGACAGGTCGTAGGATGTATATTAGTTTCATAGTGTAGTCCTCAGTTGTTTCTTGAAACAGTCACTGTTATGTGCCAGGCAAGGGCAGGCTGTTTGTTTTTGTTTTCTCCCTCTCTCTCTCTGTCTCTCCTTCACTTGGTTTCCCTCCAGGTGCTGATTGGTGATTGGGCTCCACCTGAGCAGACTAGTGGAGGATGGCTTATTGAGCTCCTGGCTGTCCCAGTGGCCAATCATCTGCCTCGAGTCCTCCAATAAAAGGGGAGCTTGAATGAGGAGGTCTCTCTCTCATTTTGCCAGATAGTGATAAGCCTGCCAGTTGTGTTCATGTAAAAGGGATGTACTGAAGGTATGTGGTGGGAGGAAGGAGTTAGGTGAGTTGGGGTACCCTGTACATCTCAACACGCAGTTTTCTTTTGTCTAGAAACATTAGGTTAGTGGTGGGTGCCACCTGCTGTATTGTTTTGGAGGCTCTTTTCTTAGATTAGGTAGATAGGTTTTCTTTTGTGTGTTTTTGTTTCAGTAGATGAAGATAGCTTGGGCCTCATTTTGTTTTATTGGGTTAATTTCTTTGGCACCCCACCTTTGTCCCTTCCTCCCCCACATTTGACTGACTTGTTGAGACCTTCAGGGTGCAATAAACTACCTTCTAGTACTCATTGACTCAGTTTAATTCTTGATTTGTCACGTTACGGTTCCTGTCAGCCCTAGCTCCAACTAAGGGACGTAACAGTCACTATGAGGTTGAAGTGCTGCATTAAAGCCGCTCTAATTCATAATTTCCTATTAACAAAGGATGAAATAACTGTGTGAAAGTTGTTGCTCGTAGTGATGAACACACAGATGTGGTTGTGGTTCATTCTCAGCCCTTCTTCAGATCCATCTTACTGCTAACACATGATGCTGTGTTGACAGCTTGTTGTTCAAATGTGTTTCACCTTTACCAGCAGCAACATGATGAACACATTAATAATAAGAGTATAATTTGATGCCAATACTTCTGTTCTTCTACTGAAGTAAAATGTAACAGAGAATGTCTACACTGTTGTATACTCAGCACTCATGAAACAATCACTGAAATCATCACAAAATCATTGCTAAAATTATCTGTAAAATCATGGTTGAAATCATCACCAAAATATTGCTAAATTCATGGCTAAAATCATCAGTAAAGTATGGCCAAAATCATCACTACAATCATAGCTAAAATCATCACTAGAATCTTGGCTAAAATCATTGCTAACATTATCAGTAAAACCATAACTAAAAGTATCTGTAAAATCATGGCTAAAATTGTCATAAACTCATGGCTGAAGTCATGACTAAGTGTAATAAAAAAATCATTGCCAAAGTCATAAAATAAGTCATAAAATCATTTTAAAATTATGGCAAAACCATGTCCAATAGGGTAGCAGTCATGTAATCATCCATCTTGTAAACAGGTGAACAGTCAGAGTCGATGACTCACCTGTAATGTTTCTTATAACATCTCGTCGTACAGTAAGATCATGAGAACAACTACATTTTCATTTGTTTTCTGTTTCCAACCTGTCAAATCAGCTGATCACCTGACTACTGTCTCTGGTCTTGTTGTCCTGATGGATGTTTTTATAGCAACGTTTAGCTGCGTTCAGAGACCTCAGTGATAACTCTGGTGTTTATCCTGGAGCTATGAAAAGGAAAGTCATGTTGTAGAAAACTGTAGTTTACATGTAAATAAATGACTTTGTTATATAAACCATGGTCCTCTATACTTAGGAAACACTCCCTACTCTGCTTATCGATTGAGGATGTAAACACTTTCACATTAAAATACAAAGTCAACACTTTGTCCTCATTCACTCACAAGTCCATTGTGTCAGACTATGACTTCAAATGGCTGCTGTGAATAAAACTGGAGCACCACTGGTCACAGATATTAAACTGTTTGTCTCTTACTGTTTTGTGGTTGGTAATGCTGGGGAGCTGGTGAACTGTATTGGCTCTGGTGGTGGGGGTCCTGTTGCTAGAGGGTCTGTGTGAGGACAGGCTCTGGCCTTGGCTGGGTGCATTGGGATTATGTTGTGTTGACGTCTCCAGCGCAGAGAGGGAGTACTGTCGCAGGTTCTTCCTGCGCTGGTGTGGCAGGCTGCTCAGACAGGCCGGAGGGTTGAGCAGGTCTGGGACGAAGGCTTTCTGCTGACCACGCTGATTGGAAGCAGTGGGACGTTCTCCACTGGAACTCCTTGTCACCGACACACATCTCTGGGCTTTCCATGCAGCTGTCTCTCCTTTGTCCTCAGATTCTGAGATGGTGAACTTGGTGCGCAGGACAGCGGGGTTGAGGCTGCGAGAGCGCTGTCGAGGGTTGGGCTCCCAGAAGTCAGAGCTGTGGCGGCTGGCCAGGCGGCTCTGCTGAGGGCTGCTGAACATCATCCAGTATGGAGGACAAGATGGCAGAAGTCCTGATGAAGAGGTGGCGGGCTGAGGCCGGTGCTGGCTGGTGAAGCCATTCTGCAGCCCAGTGAGCACCCAGTTCTCCAGACTGAACTCATACTGTCACATGGAGAAACAAAACGTTACCGACAGAAACAGTTCCTTCAAGTATCTCTATACTTATAACATTAATACAATACAATCACTGATGCTATGTTGTCTGTACATTAGCATGGACTGTGAGTTAGTCTGTTGGACGAGAACTGATCTGATGTGTAATACCTCAACACCTGGTGCAGGTATCACCAACACTAGCTCAATGCTAGCTCAATGTTAGCTCATGGTGACATACAGCATGACTAAGAGTCTAAATGTTCATGCTAACATTTGCTAATTAGCAGCAAACAGGCTGGTGGGAATTAGTTTTGCAGGTATCTGGTCATAATGAAAAGAACTGGACAAATGTAAATGTTGACCTGATGATGGCGCTAGAGGAAAAGTCAGCGCATGACCAGAGTTATTACAGTTCAGCATGGGGAGCATGAATGAACCACATCTCATCCACATCCAACAGTTAGAGGGCCACAGTAAGAATCATTGACTGAGATATAGTTCTTCATAAAGTTATAAATTTGACCTGCTGGTGGCGCTAGATAAAATATCAGAGGGTGTCAAGGCTGATGAAGTACAGTTTCACACATCCACCAGTGGAAACCTTAAAACCCCAAAACATGGGGGTAAAAGTCTAAAACCACATCAGCAGCCATTCAAGTCCACAATAAGTCCACGACACACTGTTGAGAACAGCACCCTGACTGTCTTGTAGAGTTTGTGTGTTGGGTGTTGCTAAAGGAAAGTGCACACCTTAATGGGTGCAGCAAAACATGCAGTGAACACTGACATAACATCACCTTTAAAGTTGACATGATTATTCAGTTGAGTCATGTGACTCAGGTCTCTCTGGTGATTACACTTTTTATAAAATATTTTGATCGGTTGAACGTGTGACATTTCATTGATGGTAAAGCTGCATTAATTTTCTTTGCCACATGGGGACAGCAGTGTGTGGTGGTAGGACAGAGCACACGGACACACGCTGCTGAGGTAGTGTGTGTCACACTTACACACATAGTGAACATATGGAGACAAAAAGAACACCACACTCACCTCCGTCTCCTGCAGGATGGTGAGATAATCAGGGACAATGACTCTGACGTCTTCTCTGATTTCCTGTAAGATAGGCATCTTCAGAGGAACGCCGTCCATACTGCTCAGTTCAGAGACACACACACACACGCACACACATGCGCACACACATGCGCACACACAAGAGACTTGATTTAACTTGGAAGTGTCGGGGAGACATGGAGACACAGCAAAGTCTAGATGAGACCAGAACTATTTCACTACTAAACACTATTTGAGGAAACAGCTAAAAGCTACATGTACTCGTTCATTTGGACCATTAGGACTCTCTAATATGGCATTACATTCCTCTAACTACAGCTGTCTAATGAAGCTATAGGTCCATGATGGAAGTATTCAATATTCAGTATTACAGCATAATTTGTAGAATAGCATCTAACTGCAGCATGTTTTGGATCTGGTATGACATTGTGTTTTATTTCTCATTAGACTATTATCTTGTAAAATGGTGTCTCATAGTTTAGTAATTAATTAGAGTACAATTTGGTGTAATAGTGTCTAAGTGTTCTCGTCACAGCATAAATTAGGTGTAGCCTCTAAAAGGGAATAACTATGTTTTTTTAATGTCTAATAAAGAACATATTATTCATAGTTTTGTCTAATTTGATACAAACTACGGTAAAATAGTTAGTGTACAGTAAAATAAAGTGTGACTTTCATCCTGCATGAGTGTGTGTTGCACTCAAAGAGAAGTGAGAGTGAGACAGTGAGAACTGTGGATGCTTCAAACTCCCACACAACAAGAGCTCAGCTGACTGCATCAGGGTCAGAATCCGCCCATCACTCACAGTAGACCAGGTCCTTGACCCACCCATCACTCACAGTAGACCAGGTCCACAAACACAGTGAGACGTTGAGACATATAGATCTGAGAAAAGCTAGAAGCTAAACCAGATTTGCTTTCCCAGAATTCCTGTGTGCTTCCACCTCTGCCTTTCTATATCTGTGGAGTGTTACACAATGAAGAGCGAATGATGTGCAGGGATTACAACAGATTACAACACTGTGTTTACATGATGCAGCAGGACACTCAGTCCAGGTAACATACAGACTCGGGCTCACTGTGCATTTACATTATAAAAACATGAAGTGTTTTCAGATGAGGCTTCAGTCAAACTGACGGTCCGAACCATAAGGCAAAGGCAGACTGTGATGAGCTAAACCTGCTCAGGGTCCCTGCTGTCCTCAGAAAGTTAATCACATATTTGTTCCAGAAACACTCAAACACCAGGCAGACAGATGGTCCAGGACTTACTCCCGCAAAGAGGACAGATGCTCCATAAGCTCATTGTGTCTCTGACGTGCGAAACACAAACATGCTAATTATTGACATGCTAATGCTACCAGAAAAATAACATCCACTGTGTGAGACCAGTTCCCCACAGCCCAGTTTAAAGCCAGTACCAGACTTCCTTTAAGAAAAGACAGAATATTTTAGGTCTAGAATTTTAGGTCTGCAGAATCTCTATCATATCCTAAACCCCTTCGTACAACCTTCTGACGTTCTATTAATGTCAGCACAAAGTTTTATTTGTTCACTTCCACTGTTTTATGTATTTTACCCATTTACATTATTTTTAATGTATTATAATGTTGTATTTTATGAATTGGTAACACATTTTTAAAAGTTCTATATCAATAGTTTATGCTTCTCATAATTAAATGTTTCCACAAACAGAACATGTGTAGGTGTTTTTTTACTCTTACCAGCAGACTTCTCTTCAACTGTCAGATTAACCAAAGACTCTGAAGCCTTCATCATCAAATCGTAATGTGTTTAACAGGAGGAGTAATGGCTGGTATTTAGACTTCTCTTATTTTATGCCTTTGAAGAATGATGAACTACAAGTTCACTCTAATCTCTAGAAAAACTTACAGCTGAACTGTTTTCTTATTTAAAGTCTATATCTGAATATTAAAATGAAGAAATGTTACCTACCTGTGTGTCGGAGCTGTAGTGACACTGGATCCTCTCAGGTGTGTGTGTGTGAAGCTTCACTGGACTGCAGGTTAAATTAGAGAAGGTGCTTTAAGGAGAACCACCTGGAACATTAATCTATTGACCTACAGTAAACCCCATTAGCTGATTTACTGTCCACCCACACAAACACCACAGAAGAAGCCAACAGAGAGTAAAGTGTGATCATAGCTGATGACAGTATGACCCTGCTGTAAACTCTGATCTCAGGTCAGCTGGAATTTCTTTCTTATCTATTGATCATTGTTTGTGAAGAATTAACTTTGAGCCTCACTATAGATTCTGTATAGAAAACATGATTCTGTACGATCAGAGCGTTTGTCCCTGTGGGCGGAGCACAGGTTCATCTGCTCACATGTCCACGAGTGGAGTAAAAACTCCTGACTGCTGATGACTTCCTGAGCTTTCGCCTCCAGATACTCTTCACTCGGTTCTCCTTTGACCCAAACCACGGTTCTCATTAATAAACGGCTTTGAATAATCACAGGTCCAGATATCAATAATCAATATTTTTATATTAGCAATGGATCAAATTATTGTGTCAATGTGAAATGAGTCTGTAGTAGTGATGAACCTGCAGCTCCCTCGGGTCTATAGAGCTTCATACTGAGTTTCAGCTCACTGTTTATCTGACTGGACACAACAAGAAAACAACAACACGTTGGGGGGTAAATAAATCCACGCCTTTATTTCCTCTTCTAATTTCTGAGAATTATAACAAAATAAACTAGGATTACCACCCTGTGGTTGTCTGCTTCCGCCACTCAGACTAGTTTCAGATTACAGAGTCATAAAAAAATATGTGTTTCCTGAGGGTACCTTGACCTTTGACCACCGAAGTCTAATCAGTTCTTCTTTAGTGGACTAGTGGACATTTGTGCAAAATTTGAAGCGATTCACTTGAGGAGTTCTGGAGATATTACGTTCACAGGCCAAAATCATGTTTTGTGAGGTCACCGTGACATCGACCTTTGACTTTTGACCATCAAAATCTAATCAGTTAATCCTTGAGGCCAAATTTTTACCAAATTTGAAGAAGTCCCTGAAGGTGTTACTGAGATATCGTGTCCATGAGAATGGGACAGACGGATGTAGGTACAGATGGAGGGACAACCCGAAAACAATATGCATGTGGCTCTGGCCGTCACCGGCGCAGAGGAATAAAAAGCTTCCAAAAACAATATGTTTTTATTACTGAGATAAAAACTGATGAAATATATGAACAAAGCTGGAGAGATATTCACCTTCTCCAAAACTACAGGAAGCAGCAGCAGCTGTTTATCTGTGAAATAAAATATATATGAATGGATTTAGGTTTTCACTAAATAAAATGTCCCTGCAGTTTCTGTTCTAAATTTTCTCAGGAGGTTGACATCCATCATTTCACCTTTGTACACCTGTGGACTGTGTACATTGTATGCATAACTGTCAATGTCTCAACCAAACAACAACATGAACTTGTTCTTACTTTTTATTCCGTGCTGAGTCAGAGTCAGTGAATAAAAAATCTGTGTGTTGAGATTAGAACCTGGTCCATCTTTAGTACAATGATACCACAACCGTCATGTCCACGTCCTCCTCAGCTGGCTTCATGCTAACAGGCTTCACACTCAGCTGACAGGTGTACTTCAGGCTCTAGTTGACAGTACATCCAGTGAGTCAGGGTCTGTCTCAGTCCGTGTCAGCAGTCTGCAGGGCAGAGGCCCAGTCCTGGTCTGACGGGAGGTCTGGCAGGACCCAAGTCTGGGGAAGTGGAGAACCATCTGGATGATCTGCTGCAACCACAAACACATCCCACTGTCTCCTGAAAGAGAAACACATCAGTCAGGACAAGTTGTTCTACCTTTATTTCATAGGTCCAGGGTCTGAAGGTGCAGTCTGAGGGTCTGTACACAGAGGCAGTCTGTACACAGAGGCAGTCTGTACACAGAGGCAGTCTGTACACAGAGGCAGTCTGTACACAGAGACAGTCTGTACACAGTCTGTGCTGTGAAAGGTATAAATACAGCACCTGCTGTGAGACAGCCTGGTGCTGCCATTCTTAACACGACCCCCAGATGGTACCACAGCTACAGAAGATTCTCACATGAGGGGCTTTAGTGACAGAAGTGAAGTACTGATTGTTTCACCCTGTCTACTGGACTCAACAAGCTTCACAGTGTTAACCTGCTCTTTCTCTACATCTACTACATTTATACTGATGTTTGACCTGTCAGATATATCAAGTCACATCCCAGGGACATCAGGTCAACCTGCTGGCTGAACACAGAGAGATGAAAACATAATAGAGGATTGTGTCTGTGAATGTTCTCATTCGTCCAGGTCATTCATGATGAAGCCGCTTGGATACGAGGCGAAACGTCTTCCACAGACAAATACAAGTCCAGTTGCCTTCGAATTAATTTGAGAGAGAGATAACTATGACCTGGACGAATGAGAACATTCACAGACACAATAACGATTTAATTTGAGAGAGAGATAATAGAGGATTAATAACAATTCACCTCTGGTAACATGTTGAAAGGATGAACCTGGTTTTCTTTCGGAGTTGAGGCTTTCACAACAGAAGCTGCTGCATGCTGCACACATTATAAAGGTGACTGTAGAAATCAAACTGACCTGATCTGTATTAAAGCGTGCAGTGAGTGTTGAGCCTGGGTGTAATATTCTCTGAACGGCAGCAGGAAAGAATCAACAGGAAGCTCATCTGTGGAGCAAACAAAATAATGAAGCACAATAAAAACACACACGTGACTCAGTCCATACTGTTGTTAAACTATAGTGTCACCTCCAAACAGCATGACATCCACTCTGTGCTTCCTGTGCAGCTGTCTCTCTCTCTCCTTCTTCACCCGTCTCTCCCGCTCCCTCCTCCTCTCCTCCTCCTGCTCTCCTTCCAGCATCACCATCAGAGCTTTCTCCTCCGCTGAGTAAACCATCGTCCTCCTCTTCATCACACTCCTCAGCTGCTCCAGTCGACGGCCAAACGCCTCGTCACAGTCCTGCTCTGTGACAATCCCTGCGCGCACACACACGCACGCACGCACACACACTGTTGACTCACACTAAAGTCTTTTCAGACCTGCAGCTCTTCACTTTCATCTGAGGCCAATTTAACATGTTGGTCACATGAATGGAAATCTGACGTCAGACCTGAAACATTTCTGACACCAGTCTGAACTGAAAGGTTAACATGAAGATTACAGCAGCACTAGGTGGAACATGTGGAGATTAAATGTGTGTCTTGTTCCTTTAATAAAACTGTTATCTCAGTCTCATTGAATCAGTTGAATAAACAATGAGACATTGTGAAAGAATCTGCAATAATAATCTGACTATAATAATAACAATAATGATAATAATATGTCTCTGTTATTTTAATCCTCCTTCATGCTGACTGTGTGGATTCATTTACTACATGAAGGTCCAGTAAAACTCATTATATACAGCATGTTCTCCGTCGACTTTGTAAAGCAGCAGCAGCAGTGGATTCAGGGCCCCTCACACTCACAGTTATGATCGATTAAAGCTTCAACAGTTTGATAAATTTGAAATCCCATGGTGATGCAGTGATTCTCCATCACTTTAACATGAAGCCAGCCTGTGGTGAGACAGGGGTTGGTGGTTCATTGTCCTCCGTGTGGCTGCAGACAGAGGTTCCTCTCACCTTTCCTGGATGCTGCCTCTTTCCTCAGCCTGCGTAGCTTCTCCAGAGATCTCAGGATGTCCTGCATCCTCTTCACATCGGCCTGTTTCTTCCTGACCTCACAGAGAACGGTGTCTGCAGCCAGCTTCAGCTCCTGCTCCTGGTGCACAAACACAAACAGTCCTCACCATTCATTATGCTGCTCATCATTCCTGTGACAGAGCTACTATAGTTCACTGTCACCACATCTACACCAACGAGAACACGTCACACATCGGATGACCTGAGAACCTGAGGTTAGAACTTAGGTTTTGAGGGGCGTCGTGTGGTGAGTGGTCTAAGCAGGCGCCCCGTGTGTAGAGGCTACAGTCCTCACTGCAGTTGGCCCCGGTTTGAGTCCCGCATTGGACGGCCTTTACTGCATGTCATTCCCCCTCTCTCTGCCTCCCCATTTCCTGTCTCTCTACTGTACTATCAAATAAAGGCATAAAAAGCCCAAAAAATATACTTAAAAAAAAAAGAACTTAAGTTTTGAACGTCTTAAGGTGTTTGGAGCATCAATGCTTCCATGCTTTTAAGTGCGTCAGAGATTTACTTCAGCTGACTGCGCCTGACTTGGTGGTCAACGTGAGCTGCTGGTGACTTCAGGGGCGGAGTATCAAACGACTGCAGTCAAGTCAGACACAGTCTACTTCCTGTAGCGAGCGTTCACCTGAGTCACAGCAGCAGGTTGTTCACACAGCTCACTGCGGAAAAACTGTTACAACTCACAAACTGCATATGGGGGGAAAGGTCACACATGGAATACCTGCTAGACCAACACTTATTTAGAGATAACAGGTTTTATTTATTTTTTATTGAGAACCATAGGCTTGAGAATAAAAAACCAGGGCTACCATGTTGTCAAGAGGTGAAGAGAAATCTAAAGAATAACAAATAAAAAAATTAAAAAATTACTTCTTTTACAGTTACAAACTCGGATCTAAACTCTGTTTTACAGCTTTCTTTTCCCCTTTGGTAGAGATAACGATAAAAGAGAAGTACATTTACTTGTAGGTACTTGAAAGTATATTTTCCACTTCTTTTTTTGTATGTATGACTTTTACTCAATTACACTTAAAAGAAAAATATTGTACTTTCGATTCCACTACATTTCTATGAAGTACTCTTACTTTGAAGCACAGCTTTTAGTCAGTGGAATGAATTTTCTTCTATTTTGGAACATGTGATAGACCATTAAGCCAACTCATTAACCCCAATCGTAACTCGTCAGCTGTGACCCCATCTTTGAACCCTGTGATCTTACCTTCTTCCTCTCCTCTACCTCATGTATCTGCTTCATCCTCCACGTTTCTATAGCAGCCTCTCTTTCAGCGATGCGCTCCTGTCTGTGATCTTCCTCCAGCTGCAGCAGACCTCTGGCTCGCAGTCTCCGGGCCCTCCTCTTCCCCACACGGTTCAGTTTAGCTTTTAGTTCATTTAAATGGTCTCCGTGACTAAGGAGCTTCACTCTGTCCTGGAGCTCCTGTTTCATGTGTAAAACAGTTGGGTAGGAGTCTGCCCACACACCGTCATTCTCCACGTTGTGTTTCAGAGTTTGACAGGACTCCTTGAGTGCGGAGAGGAGCTGAGCTGCCCCGTACACAGCCTCTCTCAAGGCGTGAACACAGCTGTGGTGTGGCTGCTGCTGCTCCAGGGTCTGCGGGCTCTTCGACACTTTGCTCCTGCTTTGAATGAACCGTTGGAGCCACACGGTGTCCTGCCTCCTTTGTGAGGCGGCTTCATCCTCAGGCTGAGCTGTTATTGTTCCCAGTCTCCGGTGGTGGTCCTGACTAAAAGGAGGAAGCAGAGGGCCACCGAATAGGGTCCCAGCCTCACGGACATCCTCATATTCCTGCTGACGGTTCTCACCGGATCCTGACACCGGCTGAAAGTCACACTCGGGGGGGTGAGGACCAGCTCTAAGCTGCAGGAGGCTACCGTATGTGTTTACCGGTGCGGAGGGTACAGTGTTCGAGAAGTGGCCTGGGGAACGGCCGAAGGGAGGCGGAGGTACCGAGGGGTCAAATCCATACGGAGGGGCCAAGCGAGGCCATCCAAAACCCCCTCCTACGGGAGGCGGCGCGGGGTAATTTAATTCGTAGGCTCGATGACCCCCATATCCCGGTGAAGGAGTCCACTGAGGAGCAGCGTAGTCCCGCTGTGTCGATCCCGGTGAAGGTGCCCACTGTGGCGGTTGAGGAGCCGCACTGGTAGGCGGTGGCCTGTTGGCGGTGCAGGGGGTCTCCAGAAAGCCGCCAGGATAGACAAGAGGCGGCTGCTTCTCTGACGGACCCCGGTGCTGATATGAGTCCATGTTCACCGAATCCTTTTTTCTGTTCAATGATCGTAGATACAGTCACACAGTGAATTGTTTATACGTATACCATGGAAGTAGCCATGTTGTGGTGCTGCTGCTGCTGCTGCTGCTGCTGCTGCTTCTTCTTCTTCTTCTTCTTCTTCTAGCCCTTTATCGCCAACAGCCTGCAATGGCTAATGTTGGTACTGCAGCTCGACGTGACTAAAGGACAAATGTTTTTATATTTCATTATAAAAGTTACAGGCAATCTCTTCTGAAATCAGTTCAACTTAATATACTTTCAATACTTTTTATCTACTTCATTTACTCTATATGAGTATATATGCCACATAAACACCACATGAAAATGTTTTATTAAATTAAAATGATGAATCTCACCCCTTCCCCAACCCAGTCTACAAAACCCTCTCCCTGTCTGAAGTTTAGTAGTGTACAAGTATAAAGTATAAATTCCTCAAATAAAGTAATAAAATTAAACCGAAGTACAGAATAGGTTTAGTTACTTTGACCTACATGTCAAAGTCTGTTGTGTCTGAGGTGTCCTGTAAAAACTGATCAAGGCTGAAAAACCACCAGAGGAGCAGAGACTGTCCAGTAGCCTCCATGTCATTGTGCATCACTCTGTTTTTTGTAATGTGGTTTATTATCAAATGAAATTATCAGGACTATGTGTGCTGTCGCTGGACCTGCATTATTACCTATCTCATCTAGCTGTGTCAAAATCTACATTAGGTAAATACATCTGTCTTTTATTAATTACAAGGAATTCAAATCTTGTAAATCAGGCGTAAAAGTAGGAACACCTACTGCACAGAAACAACAATGTGCTCCTCTGTCTGTGTTTCTGCAGAATGTTCAGTCAAACAAAAGAAGATATAGGCCTACTCACTATATACTGAGTCTTTATCCATGTGTGCTACAACATGACACAATTACTTTATACACAGCTGGAACAGCTCAACAAACAAGGTGTTTGCACGTCTGTCTGCTCTCACAACAACCAATCGCTGGCTCTCATACATGAGCAGTCATGAAATTAAAACATTAAAAACAAACAGAAAAGGAAAAATAAATACTTTTAAAATGGGTTTCATTCCATTACTGATAATTTGACACAACAATACACCACAATACATGTCTGCCTCTGATAGACATGTACCTGCTGGAACTGGGGTAGACAGAGCCCATCACTGACGGATCAAAAGACCCAGAACATCAGGCAACAGACAGAATCCACGATGCTCCACACTCCGGAGCACAAGGTGGCGCTAAGGCACCCGACACACACACACACACACACACACGCACACACACACACGCACAGTGAGCACCAAACAGTGTGTGTGTGTGTGTGTGTGTGTGTGTGTGTGTGTGTGTGTGTGTTGTCTACGGTAGCTCGGTGGGCGGTGTCGGAAGCTTTGCGGAAGTGTGTGAAACAGGAGTCATATGACCAGGCAGCGGCAGAAAATGGTGCCGAGATGTGGATAAAACCCTGCGGACACGGTGACTAACATCCACGACCTGCACGGTAACAGCCCGTTAAACCATATTAATACACGGTGAACATGTTAATGACCGAGGCCTCACCGCAGTCTGACTGTTTACACTTCAGCTCTGATGGTAGTCAGAGGTTTGTTTAACAGGGGCACAGTGTCACTGTACAGTGTCTGTACACCCTGACTGTTTCTGTCTCTGACTGTCTGTCTCCATCTCTGGCTGTAGTGTCTGACTGTCTGTGCCTCTATCAGTAGTCTGTCTGTCTCTGTGTTTGACTCTGCTGTAGTCTCTGACTGTCTGTGCTGTAGTCTCTGACTGTCTGTGCTGTAGTTTCTGACTGTCTCTGCTGTAGTCTCTGACTGTCTGTGCTGTAGTCTCTGACTGTCTCTGCTGTAGTCTCTGACTGTGTCTGTGTCTGCTGTAGTCTCTGACTGTCTGTGCTGTAGTCTCTGACTGTCTCTGCTGTAGTCTCTGACTGTCTGTGCTGTAGTCTCTGACTGTCTGTGCTGTAGTCTCTGACTGTCTCTGCTGTAGTCTCTGACTGTCTGTGCTGTAGTCTCTGACTGTGTCTGCTGTAGTCTCTGACTGTCTGTGCTGTAGTCTATGACTGTGTCTGCTGTAGTCTCTGACTGCCTTGTACTGTCTCTGCTGTGGTCTCTGACTGTCTCTGACTGTGTCTGCTGTAGTCCGTGTCTTTCTCGTCTGTAGTCTCTGACTGTTTCTGCTCCAGTCTGTGACTGTAGTCTCTGACTGCCTTGTACTGTCTCTGACTGTTTGTCCCTGTCTACCTCTGTCCTCAGATGGAGGAGATTAAAGTGTCTCCTGATTATAACTGGTTCAGAAGCACAGTACCACTGAAAAGAGTAAGTACCTGATGATTTACACTGTTTACTGATGGTGTCGTCATTGAACACACTGCAGGTACACACCAACACAACATGCTAACAGAGTACTTTCATTAAACTGTCCAGACATATGAAATGAAGTGGTGTGGGTTCAGCCAATCACAGCATGTGTTCCTGAGTAATTGATGAGTATCTGCAGGATGAACAGATGTATTGATTGGTGAAATGTCACAGCTGTTTTTGAATGTCGAACCATGTAGATTCTTCTTTTAAACAGTTATCAGTTTGTCTTTAAACACATGGTTTAGAGTTAAAGCAGGAAATCAAAGATAAAACAGCATCTCAGTCAACCTGACACTGTTTATAAAAGTTTCTCACACCAACAGGTCAGAGAATTAAAATACTATAATATACTACAGTCAGGATTATTATTAATCAAATTTATTTATTTTCACATTTTCACATTTGATATTAATTATCTGACAGGAAATGATAAGCTCACAGCAGGAGAGAGAAGAGTGAAATAAAAATAAAATATTAAGGGAAGATGAAACAATAATAAATAAATCTGTGGAGGAAAACAGTAACAGGAGCTGTAATAGTACAAGAACAAATGGACTAAACAGTGGTTTCAGGAAGTATTCAGTTCCCTTCACTTTATACACATTAGATTATGCTGTAGATTTAATTTTAATTTAATGAAATTGTAATTTCTGTCCATCAATCAAACCTCCTTTATTTTTGATTCATGAAAAATCAAAAAGTGACAAAAGCATTCAGACTCTTTGTTCCAAACATTGGCCAGGGTTAGACAGAAGACACCGTGAGTAAAAGACATCAGACAGTTGGACTAACAGCATTTAAGTGACATGAGGGACAAGACTCTGGTCTGATGAGACTAAACCTGAACCCTCTGGACACCAGGTCCTGCTCATCACTTGGATAACACCATCCCTACAGTGAAGCATGGGGAGGAAGCATCATACTGTGGGGGGCTTCTCAGCAGCAGGGACAGGGAGACTGGTCAGGACTGATGAAGGATGAATGCAGCCAAATATAGAGAGGTGCTTGAAGAAAACCTGATGCTGCAGAGTCCAGGAGACCTGAGACTGCAACACTGAATCACCTTTCAGCTCCACAGTGACCTAAAACAAACAACCAACACAACACCATAAAGTCTTCAGGACCACTCACTGACTGTCCCTGTGTGTCCCAGTTAAAGTCCAGCCCTAAGCTACATAGATCATAGGCCCATAGATCAGGTCCGTGGAGAGACCCGAAGAGGACAGTTCACAGACACTTCCTGTCCAATCTGAGGTTCTGAGCTTGTAGAGACCCAAGAAGACTGAAACCCGAACTGCTGCTGAAGGTGGTCCAACGAAGTCCTGGATTAAGTTTCATTAGATTTAGACTAATGAAGAACAATGATAATTTTATCCATTTACAATTAAATCTACAGCATATTAAAGTGTGAGCGACTAGGAGGAGTCTGAATACTCTCTGAACTTAGTGTATTATTAAAACTGACTAATTAAGTCTTGAACTTCTTTGTTGATCATTTGATTTTAATCAGTCAACAGATATAAAACAATGAGATTTAATCACTGTCACAGTTTCTATGTGTTGACCTGATTCACTGTGTTCACTAGCAGTGTACCTCAGAACTGACTGCTATGAATAAGCTAAATGAATCTATGGCTTCAGTGTGGATTAAACAGAAATATCAGAATAAATACTGATAATTTTTAATGCTGAAGTCATGATGATTTCCCACTTCACCAGAAATTACACTTCTGAACAGACGGTGACAGTTGGAGGTTATTTAGATTTTACTACTTATGTTTTTTACATGAAATAATAATAATATTAATAAAAATAATATGTACCATTACATTTCAGTGTAGACACGTTGATGAGGAGCTCTAAACTGAAATGATTTAGCTGTACTGGAGAAGTTGCCATAGATCACCTCAGTAAATCCACAGTTCACAGAGTGAATGAAGACCATCAGTGTCCTGATGTATCGATTTTACTCTGATACTGATCAATCAAACAGTTTGAGAGTTGGCTGTGAACACATGAGTGGTTGATCATAGTCATGCAGTATGATTAGATTTACACACCTGTGTGATAGTAACAGAGTCTGTCAGTGTGTTTATCTCAGTGTGGTCTGATGTGACTGATACCAGTGTCCCAGTCAGAGCCTCGCATCCACCTTCTCTTGATGAATGAAGTTTCATTTTAAAAATAGTTTTCTGTAGTGTTCAATAGATTATGTGTTAATATGTTTTAAAAGAACGACAATGAAATAGCAGGATCTCAGTCCCAGTTATTCAACCCTCCTGGCTTCCTGAACTCATTATACTTTAATAATGTCTAATTATAATATGATTCTGTTCTTCCAACTATGTACAGTGGCAAGAAAAAGTAAGTGAACCCTTAGGAATTACCTCCATTTATATATAAATTTGTCCTTAAAAATGGTCAGATCTTCATCCAAGTTACAGTTATGAACAAACGCAATCTACTTTAACTAATAACACACAAATCATAGTTTTGTTCTTGTCCATATTGAAAACATCCTGAGGTCAGGAATTATCAAACCTGGAATCCAGTCAATTAAATAAGATTGGAGATGTGGGTTAGAGACACTTCAACTTCTAAAAAACATTTAGAGTTTGCTGTTCACAGCAAACATCAGCTGATGTGAACCAGGCCTCACAAAAAATAGCTCTCAGAAGACTTATGATCAAGAATCGTTGATTAGCATGAAGCTGAAAATGTCACAGAGTCATTGCAAAGAGTTTAGATCTTCATCAGCCTTCAGTCAGATAAACGGTCTATAGATTGAGATGATTCAGTTGTGTGGTTACTCTCCCTAGAAGTGACGTCCAGCTGAGAAGACTCCAAAAGCTCAACACAGATGATCAGTGATGTTAACAAAGAAGCTCAGAGTTACAGCTGAAGACTTAAAGGAATCATTGGAGCTGGTGAACAGCTCATGAGTCAAACATACATAGATCATGGTGCATGGTTACATGGTGCATGTTGTCCTGCCACAGACACCACAGAGGAAGCTGCTGCTCTCCAAAAAAACAGAAAAACAACAAAGTTTATAAAGTACTGTAATACACCTCAAGGTGCAACCTGGACACATCATCAGTGATGCTCCCGGGATCATAGGGTGTTTCGGGTCTCAGTCAGACACCCTCACCCGGGCGATCCAGCCGGGGGTGATCAGTCCCCCGACTTGTGTCCAGGTAGCGGACTACGCCCCCTCTTCAACCAGAGCCAACGTGAAGCTTTTTCAGATGCTTCCAGGATGTTTTTGATGGCTCTTCGCCTGTGCAGTCCACAAATCCCAAGGAGCCCCAGGACCCAGTGTAAGGACTTGCCTGCAAAACCCCTGCAGCCCACCTCAATAGGCTCGCAGCGGGCCTTCCACCCATTCCTCCGGCACTCAGCCACAAGATCTGCAATTCACCAAATTCTGCAAAAAACTGTGAATAAGGGCCGGGTGGTCTGTAAAGTACCACAAGATGAAATGGTCGTAGTCTGTCATCCTGGAGAGAGCCTCGAAAGAGTAAAGGTCGCTTCCCGTTTAGTCGTTAACATGAAATCTGATTTATAGATTAAAGCCACACCCCCACCTTGCTTAGTGGCTCGAGCAGCATGTGCATTAGTATCATCAGGTGGGGAAGCCTCAATAAGATGGTTTCTCTACTTTGATGTATATGACCTCCTTCACTCCTGTTTCAGACCACCTGTCCTCACTATCCAAAATATGTACACTGTTGTCATGGAAGGAGTGTCCCTAATCCTTCAGGCGTAGGTAAACTGTTGAGTCTTGACCTGAATGGTCCTCCTGTGTTGAGCTGTGTGTTTGGTTAGTGGTTGTTTGGGTTCATGATATATAGGTCTGAATTCCTCACTGCACAGGACTATATACACTACTTTTCTGGGTTTTTCAGTGTGCAGTCTTCAGGATGGACCAGTTTTTGTTGTAAGACGTATGATGTACAACGTATGGGTGATTTTTAAAAAAAAGTTTTTCAAGATTAGAAGGTGAAATGTCAAGAAATTTTGAGAGACAGATGTATCGCCCCGTAGAGGCAGAATATCCAGAGGTGTGACAAAGTCACATCAGCCAGTTGAATTCTGTTTGAAGTGAGACCAACTTGTTTCATCCTCACAGTGTATGCAGAAAAAATAAATCAAAATTTAAATAATAATAACAAATCAAGTTTTAAAGTACATAATTAAATAACAATTAATAACATATTAACTTTTTACCATATAGTAAATGCATTGGGGAGCTCATTGATGAAAAAAAATCTACCTCACTGCTGTTTATTGATATTTTCCTCCCAAATAATCAGCAAAGGTAAAGACTTCAGGTGATGACAGGTTCATGAAATGAAAAAAATAATAATGCAAAGGAAGGTTATGATGCTAAGCCCTTTTTTCCTGTTTCAGTTACAACTAATCCAGATTTCATAGTATGTTTGATTATTGTTATAAGTGTATTTCACATAAGGTAAAGGTAACACCACCAATTAGTTGAATCACTTTGACACAATCACATCTCTTTATATGAAGAGAGCATGGCTCAAAAACAGAGAGAGACCAATAAGCTCCACAGTAATCGATCATTAATTATAATCACGGTAAAAGTTCTAATCATTGAGATATTGATTTGAACTCAGCTCTACTACATTCTCCATACATTCTGTACCCTGATTCCATTTTCTGTCCACATTCTAATGTCTCTGAACTTCTGTGTTTTTACCTTCATGAAAATATGATTTCCTCTTTCCTCAAGGGATTTGTCCCACAGCACATGTTCATCAGGAGACATGGGTCAAATAGTCAACTATCACATGCCTGCACTAACTGTGTGACTGGGTTATTGGTTTGCACTGTATAAACTGTCAGCAGGTTTAATATTTAGGAACCTTTTTTGATGGCACTTTTAAGTTTTACACCCACAGAATTCCTTTTTCAAAAAAGCAAAGCAGCTCTTTAGCTAACGAGGGAATTGAACTCATATGATATAAGCAAGAGCATTTTAGAGACTCTTCTGCAGAAGTCTGGTGGAAGTGTTACTTTTAATGTATGCACATGGTATGGGTACCTGGGGTTGAAGACCACAGACTGACCAGTACAATGATAGGGGAAGAGCAGAGACAACTGGAGTGTAAATACAGACTGCAGGTGGAACAGAAAGCTCCACAAACTGTGTCTGATCCTGTTCATCATCATCATCTCAAAGAATTCACTACACTGCCCTCAGGAAGATGCTGCAGAGCTGCAACAGCAACCAATAACATTTACAGAAACTCCTTTAGATACAATAACTTTGTTGAACTAATAAACATCATTTGCACTACAATCATGTCATTCACTATTAATCAAGTAGTCTATGAAATATCAGAAATAGTGAAAACGCTCGATATTATTTCCCCAAGCTGTTTAAATGTTTATTTCACCAAATGTCTAAAACTAAGTATTCAGTTTACAATCAGATATTTTTCCTCCCATAATGTCAACAAGTGAATGTCCAGCACGAGTTAATCCTCATTTTTGATTAACATGTTGTTGTTCAGCTGTGTTGATCAACAACTGTTGAATGTGACATGATCGTCTGTGATACAGAAAATCATCTCCAGATGAATTAACAAAGCAAAATAATAATTAGCTTCAGTCACAGTCTGAAATGTTTCAGGAGATTGCTTTTGTTGAATGTTCATCAGTGAGAGAAACATCACATGACTCACAGAAAGGAAGTGCCTCCTGCCAGACACTTTCCCATTGATTTCTCATATCCATCAGTCCCTGATATGGATGAGACTCAGGACACAGTGAACCAGACCTGATGACTCAGCAAATCTGGGAGGCACTGAAAACTCAGACAGAGAAGTCACAATAGATGCCATAGAAATCCTCACAGCTATCATGTTATACCATCTCCAGGGCTTCTTGGGTCAGTCAAGGCTGACAGGTCTGTTTGCTCTTCCGGCTGCAGATGGTGGGAGGTGTGGTCAGTCCTGAGTTGGACAGAAAAGGCCTACAGGCTTTCAGTTACAGAGAAATAACTGTTTGGCTCAGCTGACACAGGATTTATCTAACATGCAGTGAATATAGACTTTTCTAGCCATGACGGCAGCTTGACCATAACACTGCAGACTGTAAGTAAAGAGGTCTTTTCTGTATGTGGGCTCCATCTTTAGTTTTGAAGCCAGTTTCAAAGAGACTTCAGGGTCTTCTCTCCTCACCGTGTTGTTTCTGTCTTCTCCAGATTATTGTTGATGATGATGACAGTAAGGTGTGGTCGCTGTATGATGCAGGTCCAAAGAGCATCAGGTGTCCCATTATCTTCCTCCCTCCGGTCAGTGGGACAGCTGAGGTGTTCTTCCAGCAGGTACTGGCTCTGACAGGCTGGGGCTACAGAGTCATCTCGGTGAGTTCATGTCTGAAAACACTGCAGCTTCAGCATGAGGCTCTGTTTTAATTTAGATTTTATTGGCAGACCTGGGAGTTACAGGAAAATCACACATACTCAGCAGACCCCTGTTCTGACAATTATATATTTAATTGAAATTAATACATAAATACATTTATTTTAAAAGATGCAGGAAAAGAAGAATGAACAACTTCCATGACATTTTCAAAAACAGTACATTACTTGTGGAACTCAACCTGACTGAAGTTTTTGTTTGGTTTAATAAAATGTGTCATATCAGATGAGCTGATCAGAAACACTGTGCTGTTTGCCATTACTTTAATAATCAGACTGACTGATGCTGTAGATTGAATGATCATTGATGACCCCAGTGATTACTCACTGGTCCTGCTGTGATGAACCCGTGTGTTTCCAGCTGCAGTATCCTGTCTACTGGGACCTCATGGAGTTCTTTGACGGCTTCAGGAAGCTTCTGGATCACCTGCAACTGGATAAAGTAAGATCGCCTGATCTCTCTGTGAACCAGCTTCAGGTGTCTGGCCATGAAGGTGTGACTGTGTGTGTCTGCTGTGTGTGTGTGTGTGTGTGGGGGGGGGGTGATCTAATGAGCAATTGTGTTTAAATACATCAATAAACATTTCAGTCCAGAATTCCTTTTTTCAGATTTACATTTCCCTTGTTTTTATCGAGCAGTAGGAACATAGCTACTTGTGTTAGCAGCTGCAGCAGGTAGGTTGTTGTAGCAGTCCTGCAGACTGCTTCATTTCCACCTTGTGGTTGCTTTTAAGAAATTTTAACAACTTTGCTCTGCTCAGATTTCCCTCAGTCCTTACTAGTCTCCCTGTCTCACAGCCTGATGCTGCCTCCACCATGCTTCATCATTGGGGTGGAGTTGTTCAGGTCCACCTGTTCGGGCCGTATCTGTCTGATGAGGATGATGACTTAGCTTTCTCTTGTCTCTTCAGGTCCACCTTTTTGGGGCGTCTCTGGGAGGATTCCTGGCTCAGAAGTTTGCAGAGTGCACACACAAGTCTCCCAGAGTTCACTCTCTGATTCTGTGTAACTCATTTAGCGACACCTCCATCTTTAACCAGACATGGACAGCCAACAGGTGGTGTTTCATGACTCATCACACATTCTCCCTTTGCATGTTCAGATTCATCATCAGTGTGTTATCTCCACCTTCCTCCTCAGCTTCTGGTTGATGCCAGCTTTTATGTTAAAGAAGATTGTTCTGGGGAACTTTGCTAAAGGGCCGGTGGACCCTAAAATGGCAGACGCAATCGACTTCATGGTTGACAGGGTGAGTGGACATCAGTGAGGTACTTTCTGTTAATTTGTCACTGCAGCGTGAAGAAGCTCCTCTTCTACATTTGAGTGTCTTACCATCACTCCTGCTAAGTCATCTGTATGTCATGTGAACAGAGGAGGCTCTGGTTGCTTTTCAGGCTCAGCAGAGGTTAAACATGCACTGTGTATGTTAATGTGTACAGGAACAGCCTTAGTCTTCTATCAAAGCTGACTGTCAGTGAGCTGATGTTCAGTCCACAACGCTCACACACAGCCTCACTGTGAGGGAACACACTGAGTTCACCAAGCTGGTCCAATTCTACAAATATTAATAATCAAGCTGCATTGATTAGTCGATAATCAATCAGTTTAAATTAATCTGTGATTAATTGTCTCAGTCATTTTAAAAAATTGTGTATCATATCATTTTAAATGAAATGTTTTGGGGTTTTGGACTGCTGATCAATATTTACTAAAATGTCATTGTCATTCAAGAAAATAAATGACAGATTAATTGATGATGAAACTAGTTGGTATATGCAGCTCTTAATAATAAGAATAAACATTATATTTACAAAGAGCTTACCAAGATATCACCTGTACACAAGTGAACAAAGAGTATACAGAAGTAAAAACACAGTAACATCAGAGGGTAGCAGATAGATCAGACATTAAACTAACATTTTACAAAGTGAGATTTGAGGAACCTGTTGAACACAAACAGACAGTGAAGTCATGGATGTGTTCTCTGGAGTGACCTCAGAGGGAGGAGGGGAAGGGGTGGGGGTCCTGCAGGGTGAGTCAGAGGAAAGGAGGTGAGTTAGAGGGAGTGTGGTGGTGGGGAAGATCAACAAGTAAATATAGTTTTCAGATTGTCTGAGAGTTTGTTTTTATTGATTGATTGATTTGATTTGATTTTGTTTCCTCAGTTTGTCCCCAGAGTAAAACTGTGGATCAGAGTGTTTAAAGTTCATATGTTCAGCACAAACAGAAAGCACCAGATTTATTGATTTAAACTGCAGTGTGTAGAGATGAAGCTTCACCTCTGTCAGACCACTGGTACTACCACTAAAATGATTATGTCAGAATTAAAGGATTTAATTACCGCTGAGCCTGATGGCTTGTGAGTTTTAATACCTGTACCCACCTGACCACATAGATATGTGTTAATCACCTGGCCTATCTCCCTGCCTGTCTGTCTGTCTGTCTGTCTGTCTGTCTGTCTGTCTCTTTCTTTCTGTCTCTCTCTATCTCTATCTCTATCTCTTTCTCTGTCTCTCTCTCTCTATCTGTCTCTTTCTCTGTCTCTCTCTATTCCTCTCTCTCTTTCTTTGTCTCTCTCTCTGTCTCTCTTTTTCTCTTTGTCTCTCTCTCCCTTTCTCTCTCTATCTCTCTCTCTGACTCTATCTATCTATCTATCTATCTATCTGACTCTCTCTCTCTATCTCTCTCTCTGTCTCTCTCTTTTTAATAAAACCTGTCGAGCTTGCTGACAGATAGAGATTAGTATCAGATTTTTTTCAGCCTGTTCACAGACCTTCAGATATTTGGTTTTAGTGGGACTTATATGGTGTAACTGTTTGATGATTAACCGGTGGATGTAGTGATGTAGTAGCTTCTCGCACCTTGAGGTTGTCAGGTGTGGTACAACTGTACCTGTAAAGAGCCCAAAACTAAAACCTGTACTCACTGACAGTATCTTGTAACCTGCACTGTATGTGGAGCTGCTGCAGAAACATACCAGGAGGATGGATACACTGTTGTTTGTCAAGAAATAGTTCCATCACAAACCTCTCCCTAAACCACTCTCTGCATTTTCCAAATCTTGAATTCTCCCTTTTACCCAGGTGACCACTTTGTTTCTTTAAGTATAAATATGTGTTCACGTTTGAACGTTAACCTCATCCATGTGTGTGTATGCTGTAGTTGGAGAGTCTGAACCAAAGTGAGTTAGCATCACGGCTAACACTCAACTGTCAGAACTCTTATGTGGAGCCACACAAAATAAAAGACATTGCTGTCACCATTATAGATGTAAGTAAGATCAAGTACACCAGCATCAATTCATGTCTGTTTCTACCACAACAACCTGATCTCTGTATTTTCTCTGGGAATGTTGTTCAGGTGTTTGATCAGAGTGCTCTGTCACTGGAGGCCAAGGAGGAGATGTATAAACTGTATCCTAATGCCAGACGAGCTCACCTGAAGACAGGAGGAAACTTCCCATACCTGTGCAGGAGTGCAGAGGTCAACCTCTACATACAGGTACGGTCGGTTCCCCTCTACATATAGGTACAGTCGGTTCCCCTCTATACACAGGTACAGTCTGGTCCCCTCTACACATAGATACAGTTGGTTCCCCTCTTTACTTCTACACACAGGTACGGTTGGTTCCCCTCTACACACAGGTAGGGTCGGTTCCCCTCTACACACAGGAACAGTCGGTTCCCCTCTACACCTCTACCCACAGGTACGGTCAGTTCCCCTCTACATACAGGTACAGTCGGTTCCCCTCTACATACAGGGACAGTCGGTTCCCCTCTACACACAGAAACAGTCAGTTCCCCTCTACCCCTCTACCCACAGGTACGGTCAGTTCCCCTCTACACCTCTGCCCACAGGTAAGGTTGGTTCCCCTCTACGCACAGGTACAGTCGGTTCCCCTCTACATACAGGTACAGTCGGTTCCCCTCTACACACAGAAACAGTCAGTTCCCCTCTACACCTCTACCCACAGGTACAGTCGGTTCCCCTCTACACCTCTACCCACTGGTAAGGTCGGTTCCCTTCTACATCTCTACCCACAGGTAAGGTCGGTTCCCCTCTACACACAGGTAAGGTCGGCTCCCCTCTACGCACAGATACGGTCAGTTCCCCTCTACATACAGGTACGGTCGGTTCCCCTCTATACAGGTACGGTCGGTTCCCCTCCATACACAGGTACGGTCGGTTCCGCTCTACACCTCTACACACGGGTGCGGTCGGTTCCCTCTACACCTCTACCCACAGGTAAGGTCGGTTCCCCTCTACACAGGTACGGTCAGTTCCCCTCTACACACAGGAACGGTCGGTTCCCCTCTACATTAAGGTATGGTCGGTTCCCCTCTAGACACAGACAGGGTGCGGTCGGTTCCCCTCTACACACAGGTACGGTACAGTCGGTTCCCCTCTACACACAGGTACAGTCTGGTCCCCTCTACACACAGGTAGGGTCGGTTCCCCTCTACACACACGTAGGGTCAGTTCCCCTCTACACACAGGAACAGTCAGTTCCCCTCTACACCTCTACCCACAGGTACGGTCGGGTCCCCTCTACACACAGGTACAGTCGGGTCCCCTCTACACACAGGTACAGTCGGGTCCCCTCTACACACAGGTACAGTCGGGTCCCCTCTACACACAGGTACAGTCGGGTCCCCTCTACACACAGGTACAGTCGGGTCCCCTCTACACACAGGTACAGTCGGGTCCCCTCTACACACAGGTACAGTCGGGTCCCCTCTACACACAGGTACAGTCGGGTCCCCTCTACACACAGGTACAGTCGGGTCCCCTCTACACACAGGAACAGTCAGTTCCCCTCTACATACAGGTACGGTCGGTTCCCCTCTACACACAGGTAAAGTTGGTTCCCTTCTACATCTCTATCCACCGGTAAGGTCGGTTCCCCTCTACATACAGGTAAGGTCGGCTCCCCTCTATGCACAGATACGGTCAGTTCCCCTCTACATACAGGTACGGTGAGTTCCCTTCTTTACCTCTACACACAGGTACGGTCAGTTCCCCTCTACACACAGGTAAGGTCGGTTCCCCTCTACACCTCTACCCACAGGTACGGTCGGTTCCCCTCTACACCTCTACCCATAGGTAAGGTCAGTTCCCCTCTACACCTCTACCCATAGGTACGGTCGGTTCCCCTCTACACCTCTACCTATAGGTAAGGTCGGTTCCCTTCTACACCTCTACCCACAGGAACGGTCGGTTCCCCTCTACATTAAGGTACGGTCGGTTCCCCTCTACACACAGGTATGGTACAGTCGGTTCCCCTTTACACACAGGTACAATCACAGAGAAAATCTAACCCTAAGTGCCTTCACCATCCCTGGTGTGTGTTTGCTGAACATTGTGCAGGTGCTGCACTGATTCCTGACAAATTGTCACTACATTAGTAACAACATACAAACATCAGAATTCTGACAATCACTGAATCATTAAGAATCCTTGTGAGTCCATTGTACCATTTTGCGTCTAGTGTGATGTGTCGTTTTAGTTGATTTATCTTTAGTTTTTTTGTGATATTACTTGTTGTTTACGTTCAGATTCACCTGCGTCAGTTCCATGGGACGAGATACGCTGCTATCAGTCCTGACATGGTGAGCGCGGAGGAGCTGGAGGTGCAGGAGAGTCACCTGAGCGGTAACCGGGACTCTGAAGATGACCAATGAGACGACATTCACCTGACAGCTGTTTCCTCTGAACATTTCCAACGGTTTCTCTGTCTCATTTCACAGCGTGTCTCCAGGTTTTCTATGAAACTCAACAGTCAATTAGCGACTCAACTGAGAATATTTTTATTTGACAGATGAAGCAATATTTTGATAATTACCTGTATATAAATGATACTTTACCGCCTGCTTTATAACACATACAACTCCTTGCCTTATGTTGAATGACCGATACTTGTTGCACTCATAAACTGCCTGAACTGTTGTCTGTGTGTAAAATACATAATGTGGTTAACGTTGCCAGCAGTTAACTGGTTTCCTGTTGACAGAAATATGAACACATTGGTTAAAGAGACATATCTGAACGTGTTTGTGTAATTCAATGAGATGAAATGACATTTTTTGACCATTTGTTTTGAAACCTTTACAGTAAATTTTTAAATATCATATGCGTGCAGTTGTTATTTCCTCTCATGAGTCACATTTTGTGGTTTGAGGGGTGATGAGTGTGTTCAAACATGAATGTTTCTGTCTCCATATCTGGGTTCACCTGTTGAACTTCACAACCTACATCATTTTAAAAACGCACTCTCACAAATATAATGATAAAATAATTGATGAAAGAATCAATGAAACAGATGTGCTGTGTATTTTACAAGGGATCATGTAAATATTCTTTATCCTGTGAGACATTTTCCCTTTTTAATTACTTTCCAGCACAAAAGCAGCTGAATGTGTGAAACGTGTTAGACATGTACAACCAAGAAGGAATAGCAAGATGTGTGGCATACATTTGTGATCGACACGGCTTTCACTAAATCCAAGTCTCTCCTGTTTCATTCCTCCTCCATTCCTTTACTGTCAGAACAGAACTGTATTTCTGTATAGAAGCTACTGCCAAGCATTTTGTGACAAATAACTGAACAACATACACGTTGTGTCAAATAAATAACCCTCACTGACTCGGGTTGAGTTGGTGTGGGTTGATTGTGATTTGTGCACAACTGTGAACTGAAATACAAGCGTGCTCTCTCCACTGATAGAGCAGCCCATTATATACATATAAATAAAAAACAGTAGCAGCATGTCATAGCTGCTTGACCTTTACAGCTCATGATTTTTATAAGTTTTCTGTAATAAAATAGATTAGATGTAAAATCAGCTTTTCTTCTCCAGCTTCTTCTGCAGAACCATGAGCATCATGGTGAATCATCATCACACTCGTGATGAAAAAGCTCACTGCTCCAGGCAGTCTTGGAGATCCCCGATTTCATTCAGAAGGCACAACTATCTCAATGCGCCAAGAGTAAGGAAAGACAGAATGGGAAAGTCCAAACCCTACAGTCACGAGCCAGTAACATTAGGAGAATAGAAGAACTTACCTGGCAACAAAAGAAAGATATCTTCACACAGGATGAAACATTGGACAGATGAGTTAAGAACAAGTCCCAGCCAGAGAAAGTTGATCTGTTAGTGTTCACAGCAACAGACTTGGCATGAAAAAACAACTTTACAGAAAATGGAGGCTGAACCACACAGGTTTAAGGAATTGGCACCCCCTTCCAATCTCACCATCCAGAAAAGGAAGACTGCAGTGTTACTTAGCAAGGACCGGAACATCACCATCCTACCAGCAGATGAGGGAAGATGCACGTTGTCCTAAACACAGCTGATTACAATACCAGGATCACCACACTACTCAGTGGCGCCATACATATGAAACACTGAAAGGGCCTCCACCAGTTGCTACAAGAAGGAAACAGAGTATTTGCTAAAGCTACAGAAGAAGAAACCATCAATCACCAACAGTATCATCCCTTGTTCCCTGGAGAAACCCTGGGTGACCCCAGAACTAAAAGCCCTATTGAAGGAGAAGAAGAGGGTTTTTAAATCCGGGGACAAACATGAGCTGAGGAGGGTGCAGACGGAGCTGAAATGGGAGATTAAATGAAACAACTGTAGAGGGCGCCATTTGAGAGGAATAGTGAAAGAATGAAGGAGCTGCGATACCAGTAGGTTCAGGTAAACCATTGGTGTGCACATGCTATATTACTGTATACAGGGAGTTTTACTGTCCTTCAATGATGCCTGTACCTCTTGAAGTTGTAGATACCCATGCAGTAAAAGCGGAAAAAATTTCTATTCTGATAACCAGTCTGGTTCTAGAATAGACTATGTAAAACTAACGTTATATTTTACTGTGTTACTATATAGAGAATGATGGACCTGGAGGGACAAGAACCATGCCATATTCTTGTTTTTGTGGATGAAGCTGGCTTCAGTCTATCCAAATGCAGGAGACGTGACTGCAATGTCATTGGCCGCCGAGCCACAATTGGCACACCAGGCCAACGTGGGGGCAATATCACAATGTGTGCTGTCATTTCTGAGAATGGTATGAGCACACATATTCCACACATTGGGCCCTACAACATCCAATTTCTCATGGCCTTCCTAGATACACTTTACAGAGATCTAATACCAGAACATGAGAGATATTTAGTTAGGCCAGATTTGACAAATTATGTGATTGTGTGAGATAATGTCAGCTTCCACCGAGCCAACGCTGTTAGAGAATGCTTTGCTGCACATCAAAGGATGAAAATGGAGTTCCTTCCACCATACTCCCTGTTCCTGAATCCAACAGACGAGTTCTTTTCAGCCTGGAGGTGGAAAAAATATGACCATGGGCCACAGGATCAGATGTCTCTGTTGAATGCCATGAAGGCTGCATGTGAGGATATCACAGGTGATCAATGCAGGGGATGGCCATGCAAGGAGATTTGTCCCCTGATGCATTGCAAGGGAAAACATCAAATGTGATGATGACGAAAATCTCTGGCCAGACCAACAAGACCGACAGGATATCCACGTAGATGAGAACTTATAGTGTTATGTTGCCTTCTGTGAAGAGGTACAAATGTTTTTGTTTTGTTTTGTTTGTTTTTTTACTAAACTGCCACAGGTTTTTCATTGTTTTTGGATGTTTTTTTTATTTTGTGGCAATCATAATCATGATGTAATTTGTGACTATCATGGTATAAAAGCATCTATACATTTTGACCAGTATGGCTCAAATGATAACAAAACAACTTTTCATTTTGGTGGCACTGGCCAATTAACTGACACAAAAACTAGGTTTTGAAACTTAATGAAATGTTTTTGGTGACTTACTACCTTTTGCAAACATGCAATAGAGTTTTGATAGATAGATAGATAGATAGATAGATAGATAGATAGATAGATAGATAGATAGATAGATAGATAGATAGATAGATAGATAGATCCCCTTGGGGAAATTCAATTGTCTTTGGCTGAGGTGTTGTATAGCCTGATGGCAGTGGGAACAAAGGATCTCATGAACCTCTCTGTTCTGCAGTGAGATGAGACGTTTGCTGCAGCTGCTTCTCTGTCCTGCCAGAATGTTGTGGAGAGGCTGGTTGGTATTGTCCAAGATGGCTGCATCTTACAGCGCATGCATCTCTCCACAACAGTCCTGAGTGTGGCTTTTGTCCTGTAAATTTCTCTATAAATTGAAAACATGCAGTGTTTGTTTGAGCCCCTGCAGTGTTTGGAGCCCTAATAATAGTGATTATGTCATGTGATTTTACATCTTTAAACACTGAGTTTACTACATCTGTTAAATTTGTTTTCATGACCTGACCTTCAAATAAACTTGATACCATTTAAAAGCAGAATGATCATGTCTGATTATATGAGGTCTCACCCGTCGTCTGCTGCTCCATCAATGTGATTGGCTGTGGCCATGTAGATTTATTAGACTAAATCAAGAAAATGAAAAGTTGATCAGCTGTTTTTTCAAATATTATTTTTAATATTTGGCTTTGTGGAGGACAAGGAAGTCATGTAGATTTAAATCCTCTGATTCATTCAAGTCCTGAGCCGTTTAAACACTTGCTATAATAAATGTTCCCTAACATTAAAGTGAAGGTGTGCTGAAGATGTGAATCACACTGTAACAACACATACTGAGGTTTCATCAGACATGTTTTAATCTTCAGGAAATTCATCATGTTCTCAGTTTAAACCACAGACTATCAATCTGATATAAAACCTCCTCCCTCAACCATAAAACACATCGTTAAACGGTAAAAAACAAACCAGAGGCACCGCGTGAAGATCACATCCAACTGAACATCAGTGCTCACCCACCTTCAGGATAACTTTTATTAGATCTGAAGCTGAAACAACAAAACTACAAAGTGCCGAGTGAATTTCAAACTAATAATGCACAAAAAAATTCAAACATTTAGCGTCAGGAACTCTAGGAATAAATAAGATAAAAGTTAAAAGGTGGATCCAGTCACTGTTACTGTGCTTCAAAAGGTCAGAGTTAGAAACACCATCAGCTCACAGCTGATCACACCACGCCTCCTGTCTTATCATCGTCTCTGCACAATGTGAAGCAGCAAAATTTGTTTCATGACAAACAGAAGAAATCAGCTAAAATAGGAAGCTTTCATCAAATAACCATTGCACTTTGGTGATGTTAAAAGACCTGTGTGAGTTCAGAGTGCTAGAGGGGTTTCTCAGTAAAAGAAGGTGCCAAAGTCGCCCATGCCATTGCGCTTGAACTGGTTTCCCTGAATGGAGACAAAGATCTGGTGGTCCATCAGATCCTGGACAGCTCGGCTGCAGGACTTCTCTTTGTTTCGGCTCAGCTGACGACTAAACTGCCACTTCCTGCCTGAGGTGGACGCCACGTCACCATCTGTGCCGTTCTCTGTGGATTCTGGCTGAGCAGTTGCTGAGCTGCTGGAGGTCGGACTTGGAGGATCTGAAACTCCTCCCAGCTGTCCATCTTCAGCTGTCTGTCCAGCAGGGTCTTTTGCAGGGTCTTCTGGGAACAAAAGGTCAGTTAAACACTGATGGTGTACAGCAGAGTGTTTTTGTGACTGGGAGCTGTGCCTACCCTCACTGTCCGCAGGAGCTCTGTGTTCAGTGCTCGGCTTCACTAGAATCACTCCATAGCCTTCATTGTTGTGGATCACATTGTTTTCCATGGTGATAGACGGCATCACATCCAGATCATCAGCAAAGTCCTACACACACGGACACACACACACGCATGCACACACGGACACGTTTAGTTGTTAAATCCAGTATAGTGTCTACACCACAAAACACGTGTGTCTGAATCACATGAAATACAACTTCTGTACTTTGCTTACTTAAATGTTCATGTACTTTTCTTTGTCTTGACAAATCAAAATATAACTAGAACTAGAATTTGAGGACAAAAATATCTGATTGCCTCCAGCAGCCTGACATTTGAGTGCTTATAATCAGTTTAATGTTTATTTAATAAATGTTGAAATTATTTAAATTCCCATCAGAGAGTTTATGATTCATTATGTGAACACTTTAATACCATCTGGCTTGAATGAAGAGTCCTCCTTTGTCTTTGTTTTATTTCCTTCTTTGAATAAATGTTGTTCAGAGTACTAGTAGTCCTATTGGCTGGTTGTCAGTCTGTGTGAGGAGCAAACATCTGCGCAGAGAATGAACTATGACAGTGTAGAGCTGCACAGTCTGTTTGCTGGTGACTCCTCAGTGTCTGTGTCAACACAATGAACCGTCTCTTCTCACCTTGATGAGGATCCCGTCCTTACAGTGATGGATACCATTACTGACCAGACTGCAAACACTGCCAGGGTAAATCTCCACACCAGCCCCCTGAACACAACACAGCAACATGACTGGCCTCAATCACAGTTAAAATCACTGTAAATGTTAGTCAATAAAATGGCAGAGTAGCAGCAAGTCCTTTGTAGCTTGTAGTTTTCTTTGCAGTATGTCAGTGTATTTTTTGTTGATTGATGTCTTTATTCTACATTGTTGTTTTGTCTGATATGGAGAAAATATTGTACATGAAGGAGGAACTCCTGGCTTTAAAGTGTACCAGATATGGAGTTAAACATCCCATACCGGCTGAGCTGAAGAAGCCGTACCGCGGATGCAGAACTAAGCTAAAGGCTAGGAGATGGAGATATAAACCTTTCCTACTATCGATCCTCATGGGAAATGTGAAATGTGCCTGCAGTTGCGTATGACATCATTCACAAGACTGTTGCGAGAGTACAGACCCAGCACCCTGATGCATTCATTGCAGTATTGGGGGATTTTAACCATGTCACTCTCACCTCTCACCTGACTGGCTTCACTCAGTATGTTGACTGTCCCACAAGGGAAAATAAGACACTTGATCTGTTGTATGCAAATGTCAAGGAGGCCTACACTGCTTCAGCTCTACCACCACTTGGCAGATCAGATCGTAATCTGGTTTTTCTTCAGCCTTCATACAAGCCCTGTGTACTGGGGCAGGCTGCAACCACCCGCTCATTCAGGAACTGGACCCCGGAGGCCAGTGAGTCTCTAAAAGACTGTTTTGAGTGCACAGATTGGAATGTCCTGTTGGAGTCACAGGAACATGATAAAAGCAAGGACCCTGACCTTGATAGAATGGTTGAATGTACCACGGACCACATTAACTTCTGTATGGACACTGTAATACCAGCAAGGACTGTACACTGTTTTCCAAACAACAAACCCTGGATCACCAGTAACATCAAGACCCTCCTCAGCCAGAAAAGGGAGGCCTTCAGGGATGGAGACAGGGAGAAGCTCAGGTGTGTGCAACATGAGCTGAAGAGGAGATTAAAGCAGGCGAAGGAGGACTACAAAAAGAAAGTAGAGAGGAAGCTATAGCACAACACCAGAGAGGTGTGGAAGGAGATGAGGACAATCACTGGCTATAAAGAGAAGAACAGCCAGGCAACATCAGGTGATGTGGTGGTGTTACAGATGTATTGCGTTCACAAAGCCAAAACTGCGTTCTATGAGTTCATCGTGACCTTGACCTTTGACCACCAAAATCTAATCACTTCATCCTTGACTCCTCGTGAACGTTTCTGCCAAATTTGAAGAAGTTCCATCAAAGCATTATTGAGATATCGTGTCCATGAGAATAGGACAGCCGATGGACGGACACACAACCCGAAAACAATATGCATCTGGCACATCTGGCTCTGACTGTCGCCAGTGCGGTGAAATAATATAAGCAGAAGTTCCAAAGACCCTCTATGACTGTTTCCTAATGTCATCATCAGCGGTGTACACAAGGCTCTGGATGAGACTCTGGAGAGGATGTCGGAGTAGCAACCAGTTTGTTATGTCCACTATGCTACAAAGGTGTAAAAAAAACATGGACCCTGAGTTTGAAGGCAGGCTGTGAAGTCAGCCGTTCCACTCCCCTCAACACATCACCTTTAGGAGCTAAACCCAGCTGACACTGGGCGAGAGGCGGGTACACCTGAACAGGTCTCCAGTATATCACAGGATTGACACACTGAGACAAACCTGCAGGTCTTTGACCTTTACCTGGTGGAAACCTACTTAACAAAGGCCAGGGTCAGCCCTGGTTTGAACCCAGAACCTTGTTGCTGTGAGGAGACAGTGCTGACCACTGCACCACTGTGCCACCCTGGTCTGTCTCAGGTCTTTTAGAGACTGTCTCCAGTATACTACCATAGTTTATCTTATACTGTAAAATGTCTCACTAAAACATCTGTCAGTATTTAACCTGCACCAACCCATGCCTTTGACCAGCAGAACAAGAAGCTTGTAGTTGCACTTGTGATCAATCATGTTTATCTCCACCTCCAGCTGTTACAGATCAACATGACTGATGTGTTATGATGTCTGTGTCATCTGATGAATCTCAGTCCACTGTTCCCTCTCTTTTAGCTCTGTGTTTGGTCTCCACCAGCTCTTGAGGGAAATATCTGTCTCTTTAGCTGCTAAATGCTCCACAATGTTCACCAGTTGCTCTGTGACTGTCTGCTGTTTGTATGATGAGCGGGTAGAGGACAGAGGCTGTTTACAGATGTTTCTATGAAAACAGCTGCTGCTGCCATGAGAGCAGATAGAGAACCAGAACAGTGAATTATGTGGTGCAAACATTTTAACAATAAGCTCAGCCTTAGAGGAGTTTGTACCTGTGATTAGCTGCGATCACACAGCACTCACCTTGGATCCATATAGGTCACACATGTTCATGTTGAGGTGGGCAGACGTCCGGACGATAACTCCAGTCGTCTCACACTGCAGCACACAGTTCTCCATGTTCAGAGTCCCCTGACGGACACCTGGCAGGTATCAACAGCAGAGTCAGCAGGTTCACAGACTGTGTCACTGTTTATCTAACACTGTTTCCACAGAAGTGTGTGCACAGCAGCTCGTGGGAATGATGATGATAGAAAGTGCAGGAATCTCCTCCATCACTGTCCGGCTCAAAGTGACTTTGTTTTGATCACAGTGGACAGATGAAGGTGTGGATGTGTTACACACAGGTTTACCGTGATGGAGCCTTGTTCATCTGTACTCACAGAGAATTCCCTCGATGGCATCATGCTGGATGAACTTGATGTTGGACAGTCGGACATCAGCTCCTGTGGACTCCACAAATGAGTCGCCCTTGTTTTTCTTCTCAATCACCACGTCATCAGGAAACCCAAAGCCTGGTGCGCACGCACGCACGCACGCACACACACACACACACACACACACACACACACACACACACACACACACACACACACACACACACACACACACACACACACACACACACGTCAGTAAACAGCAGCACAATTTTATAAAAATTAAACCTACATTTCTACCTTGCACTGCAGATCCATGTTTGACTCAGCAGAGATAAAGAACAGACTCTAAACCCACTCACTGACAGGACGAGGTGAGTTTCTTTATTATTGCCAAACAATAAATAATAAGATAATAATAATATAAACAATAATAATTATTATTAAAATAATAATGATAATAACTAAGCATGTGTATACAAACCCTGGTAACCTGGGTCTTATTCCTGTGCCACAGAAACACACTGTTGTACTGGCATGTTTGTTCATTATGAAAAACATGTGGACTGCAATTTATTATAAAAGACTGATGATGATGTCAGTCAGGGCGCATGGTCTGAAGTGCGTGACACAAGTGCATTCAGGGAGTGTCCATGTCACTTTTGTTATTTTACAGGCAGAAAAAAACTGTTGCTGCTCCAGACGCATGATTCAGAAGGGTTGTACTTAATCTCTTAATTATTCATGGGAGTGTTTTGGGCATAACAGGCAATAAACAATCACAGTGCATCTCCCAATCCCTTTAAAGACCAGGTGCACTGCACCTTGGTTTACTGCTGTTATAATGGACCATGTTTCAGAGTTAGATTCTATTTGCAGTCAGTTGATTATAAATCGACCTGTGAGTCCAGTCATCAATGCGCTGACACAGCTCTACAGAGAAGTAACAGCACAAATCACAACGTTAGAAATATTTGATGTGATCTGATGAGAAGTGTGAATGAATCTTCGGTTCGTTATGAAACTGTGGACAAATGTAGGTGATGAATGTGGAACACTGTGGAGGAGTTACCAGGTAGTAAAAAGAAGCTTCTCTGCAGAGTCTCATGCAAGAGACATCCATGACACATGACAACGATATCCAACACACAACACGTCACAAAGAAGCTCCTTCTGAGGCTGTACTGTAATGTTCACCTGACTCATCCAACATCTAAGAGCATCTTCAGCTCACTCTGCTTGTGTGTAACAGGCAGAGTGTGTGAGCTCTGTGTGCCTGTGTATGTTGGTCCATGTTACTCTCTTGATAATGAGCCTTAAAATAACAGTGAAATACTGCACCACTGACTTCAGACCAGGTTTTTGTTGGTCAATCCTTTTCCACAGATATCGATGCACCAGCAATGGGCACCCATAGGTGCTCAGATAGGTGCAAGTGTATTTGCTCTTTCAACAACCTGGACGCTGGACAGGAAGAACTGCGTTGTTCAGTTAACTACTTATGTTAAACGTGCGCCAGCCCCCTTTTATTTACCTTCTACAGTGATGGAGTCTGGTATGAAGATGGAGCTGTTCACACTGTAGATCCCTGGGAGAATAATGACCACATCCCCTTGATGACATGAGTCCACAGCTGATACTGGCTCTCTGTGGAACTAAACACACAGTCACAGTATGAACTCACCCATTTGAGTCTCATTAAGAGACACTGTACACCAAGTACAACGTTTACTTCCCTTTGGCGCCACCTTCAGGACAAACCTTGCACTCAGCCCCTCCTGTGAGGAGCTAACAACAGAGCATGTGTCCCACACTTAGGGCCTGATTTACTAAGATCCCAAATAAAGAGCGCTAAATTGCGTGCGCACACGGATAGATTGCGCGCGCTGCCTGTTTGGGGCTTGCGGGTGATTTACTTAGATTAACAACGCAATTGACTACCGGTGCAAAAGTTATTGAGCCCACCCTATTTAAATGAGGACTTTGCGCGAGTTAAGGGTGTTCACCGTGGCGAATACAAACGAGCAGACCCAACGGAAGCGCAAAAGCAAATTTGAAGCCACGGAATTGGAGGTGCTGGTACAAGAGGCAAACAAGCACATTTGTGAGTTTCATAGCAGGCACTGCATGACTCCTCCTTGTGACTGGATCCAAATCAGCTCCTACTTCACGGAGAAGCTCCAAAATGGCATCGCCGGATAACCGATATGTCTCGATTATTTTGTCTTCTGCCATTCCAAAAAGAGTGACACGAACAGAAAAGATGCGTTCTCTCCGTTGCCTGTCGTGCCTACGCCGCCTCCTTGCAACAACGACCGCAGCCATCTGTGCGCACGGCTGTGCCAGGTAGCCTAAGACTTGACTTTCAAACGTGCTAAATATAGACGCAAAAATAATCAGCACAATTAGTTTGAGGTTTGGTAAATCACATTGCGTGCGCAAAATGATTCTATTTGCATCTACTCCTCCCAATATTTTGCGCGTTCTGGCAGGCACGCCTATATTGCATATTCATGAAGGCAGAAGCGCAAAATGGATAGCGCGTGTTATTTTGCCCGACTGACAGACGCAATCCTCGGTGCGCCCGGTTGGTAGATCAGCATCAGCATGTGTTTGCGCGTGCTGTCGCGCTTGCGCACGTTTTTACGCACGCAAAGCTTTAGTAAATCAGGCCCTTAGTGAGAGAAAGATGTTGAGCAGAGAATAATTTCTATCAGCTGATCATGTTCAAGGTTATTGACGGCTGGGGTTGGCAGACCATGAGAAGACATCTAAAATGTTCTACACTGATCTTTGCCAACAGAACACAGTGAGGAGAGATGATCAGTTTAATAATGGATTTGTTAGTGTAAGATGAAAAATCACCTGTCAAAGAGGACCGGCCGCTGGTCCTGTTGTGTGTTTGCAGTACTGACCTGGATCTCAGTGTCCCCACATGAGCACAGAGGCAGCAGTCTGGCACTGAGGAGGGACTGGAGCTGCGTGGTGCTGCAGGAGTCTGCGACCACGTGGACCATCTTCATGCCTGATGTTCTGGGCCCACGACTCTGCACACACTGTTGCCTGGCATTACCTTTGTAGCCCAGCACGTACCTGAACAGGAGGTGAGGTGGTGAACATCCAGGTTGTGGAAACAGTTGGATGAGATAAAAAGGCAGTGGTGGTGAGTTTGAAGGACACACAGGTCTACCTCAGCAGGGGGTTCTCAATGATATGCAGTTTACGTTTGAACGTCTCCAGCTGGTCGCACAGCTTCAGACCCTCCACCATGGACACGTTATCCAGCTCCGAGTCTGAGTCAGGGCTGAGGCCGCTGCGCAGCACAGAGAAATGCTGGAAGCACTGGGAACATTTCTCCAGTAAGGACTGGTACTCTGCCACCAGGCCTGTTGGGACTCTGTCCTCCAAGATGTCGTAGTAGCTGAGATGAGACATTTTCAAACAGGATTCAGTGGAATGAACCAACACTTAGAACAAGATCTTCACAGAGACACAGGGTGCACTCACAGCCTAAGACGAGGCTCCACACAACGGACAAAGTAGTCGAAGTCATCATCTTCATCTTCCTCATCCCACTGTCTCCAGATGTGCTTATAGAAAAACCTGTGGATAGAGGAGGGGAAGAGGAAAGCATGGCACAGCTGGGCAGTCAATGTTATCAACAGTTTAAATATGTGGACAAACATCAAAGAGTGAACTCAGGTCAGTGAGTTCTACCTGAGGTGCTCCAGGGCGAGGGCAGTCTGATCAAAATCCCCAGACTCTTCATAGACCACCTGCAGCTCCTGCAGTAGGACTTTGTGCTGTGTGGCCTCCAGCAGAGACTCCATGGACTCTTCAGTGAGTTCACAGCCTCTGGTGTCGCACTGCAGAGGCAGCACAAGCCTCACACATGCTTTCAGATCCTTCAGCTCCACATCACGCACCTGTTATCATAAGCAGCTCTTCAGACATGTTGTCAGCGATTTATAACAATCCACACGTATTACATTTCAATCCACATCTCAAACACATTTCTGAACAGTTCAGTGTGACAGACAGTCACGCTATTTTTATGAGACAGTCTCTTCCTCTTGATGCAGCCTGATAACTGAGGTGAGAAAGACACAGGGGCAGGAACTCAACATTTTTTTTATTCTTTCCACAACTTCTTTGCACCGCCGACTCTGTCCAATAGTTCATAACTCATCTGTGGCCTCATTTATTATATGTCCATGAAGTATATGTGATTTATCAATATCCTGTGTGAGAGAGCACATCCTGACCAGGGGTGGATGGTAATGAAGTATGTCATTTCTGTACATAAGTATATTTTCCAAGTATCTTTTCTTTACTTGAGTTTTATTTCTTCTGACTTTTCCTCCACTACACTTAAAAGACAAATATTTTTTACTTGATCTTATCTATAGTCAGATCATCATTAATTGCGAATACCCGATATGATCTGGTGACCTTATTTTCTGTCATATATAAATTTAGTGTAGTAAACTCCTAGTTTGACAAAAGCTCAGGTGTCACACTGCTCTCAACACTTCGTGCGACGAGCTGACGTCAGCTCCTAACAAAGTTGTCCTCAGGTCCAGACTCCGGTCCTTCTCCCAGTCCCAGTCTACTTCAGTGGTATTAGAGACATTTAATGTGCTCCAGCAGACTAATAACCAACAGTGCAGATTAGCTACAGTCGGTTGGCTACAGCAGAACATTTTATTAATGTTAGCTTTGGTGTTTAAACATTTTCACTTCAGTTACATTTCAGCTCATTTCCTACACATTCAACTATTTACAGGAGCAGATATAGAAACATGTTTACACAGATTATGATGGAAATACTAATTCCAGCATTATGTCACAATAAGAAGCTAATGGACCTAATATTTACTGAAGAGAGACATCCTGCTGTGATCTGTTACTGTTGGTGCTTCCCTCTCAGATTCTTGATCAGATCCAGACTTCAACATGTATGAACGTAATCAGTTATGTTCTGTTACTTAGTTTTACAGCTCCACACAGTAAGCAGATAAGGGTCACAAGCACTGGGAGCTGCTCCTGCTCGTGAGAGAAGTTTACCACACCAAACTGAATGCAAACATAAATCAAACAGTGAATTAAAACTGAAAATAAAAATGAAGAAAAAAATGAAAAGAATAAGTTAACAAAGTCAAACAGCAAAGACGGGCTCAGTCTCCTAGGTTAAAGACTTAGATGCAGACTGTTTGTGCGATGGCTTTCATAAATGAGGAACCTGTCAGGGAAAAGATCCCATCAAAACTAAACCAAGTTCCTCCAAAGTCCTGTTCTGACTCAAGATTGAAGGTCGAGTGGGGTGAAGAGAAAAGTAGATTTATAATACCAACAGAGACGTGTGTGAGTTGGTCTCACCTCTACCAGAACATCAAACACATCAGTCGACCACAGAGCCAGCCAATCACATGGCTCCACCACCTTCTCCAGGTAGTCTGCTGTAAAGGCCTTCACCTCAGAGGGCTTACAGTCTCCTACACACAAATACACACAGAGAAGAGCCATCTAACGATTGACGACTATTAATAATATTGTACTGGAGTCAGACTCTGTGACAGTGTGTGTCTGCTGTTACCGAGCACGTAGTCCTGATAGGCCTTGAACCTCTCGTAGAACAGCAGGTGGTTCGTCTGAAATGTGTCAGGAAGACTTGAAGTCACTCCACCGTGACGCTCACACCTTTGCAGCTGAGTCCCTGACTTTCCAGTGTTGAAGTGGTCTGTGCCACTGTCATCGTCATCACTCTCATCTTCATCCTCCTCATCGTTCTGAAACAGAGCTGTTGGGAAAGACAAGATGATCTTTATTATCTGTTACATGCATTTCAGCAGGGCAGCTTCAGTGAAACCAGTCCTGACACAGTTACATAAAAGTAAAATGTCTATCAGGCTCCGTATTCACAAAGCATTTCATCTTACCACTAAGAGTTCTCCTAAGTCACACTAAATGTTTCTAACTGCCAGTTTTCTCTTAAGTCCTCTTCACAAAGCTGCTGAGACCAACTTTTACTCACTCTTAGCTCAGGGGTTTTCACTTTTCCTTACTAAAAGTCTCAGTCTCAGCAGCTCTGTGAAAAGGATTAAGATAAAACTGTAACCTGTTCTGTTAGACTACTCAGCATGGGTATCACAGTCTAAATGCTCTGGATTATTGTCTTAAGACATTCACACAATGCTGTTCACTGAAGCAAACCAAATATTCAGTTGTTTACTTCTACTGTATGAACTGTCTGAAGCCTGAATGTATATTAACACCTTAGAGGTGCAAAAAGAGATTATACATTTTTCCTAAAAATTTGGTTTAAAAAACGCCATCTATGCTAGCGAGTGTTTTCAGGTGCGTCTGTAGTTATTCTTTCAGAGTTAGTCGGGTTAGTCCAGTTTAACCTGCAGCACTTTCTGATGACTGGTGTAACATGTTCTGCTGCCACAGAGGAAATAAACTCATGGGGAGACATTTGACATCGTCCATATCCTTGCTTTTTGCACATGTCCATATCTAGATAAGGATTTGATAACCATATATCATTCAGCCCTACAGTGAAGTGCACATTCATATGACACTGTATGTACAGCCACTATCTACCTGTCTGATTGTGAGCCTTTTAATATTTTGGCCCGACTTCCAGACGTTGTTGAGGGGTGTAACGGTGTAACAGAAAACAGAGGAACGCCACCGTACATGACCGCAAAACGTAGTAGAGATGAAATTAAATGAGTGCACATACGTTTGTTTTTACTCTGGACTTGGACACCAACACTAAACTGACGGGGGGTCCTGGCTGTCACTGACTTTCCTCAACAGTCGCCTGACTTCTGTTCCATTGAACATTAATGAGCATTAAGACCGAGAAAGGCCATGATGGGAGAACATGGATTATCATGAGTCCCTGCAGCTGGTGTTCATGATGTCATTAAAGACAAAGGAGGACAAACCAAATACTGAAATATTCTGTGTTTTTTACAGATCCGATAATAATAGTAGTAGACACAGACCTTGAGTTATGGCGGACACACCATGTCTCTCTGCAGAATCTCCGTTACCATTGTTGTTATCTTCCACGTCGAGTTCAACGTTAACAAACGACGACAAATCAACCACCGACACGTCCGACATGGTGTTTACAGGTTCCATCCCTCCAGCAGACGTGGTTTCCCGTGACTTCTGCTCCATGAACAGTTTTAAAGATACTTTATAAATTATTTAGAGGCTGAAAACTAGACGATTACAGTATCAACAGAGCCCGAACAAACGCAAACCGAACGGCTCACACCCTGTCCCACTTACTTTCAAAATATTCCCGGTCTGCACAACCGCAGCCAATCACAACAAACTATCGCAGGCTATCCCGCCCTCTTAGCAAGCCAAATACCTTTGAGCCAATGAGAAAATGAATGTTGAACATGCGCTGGACTGGTCCTTCATGATGCGTTCATGTCATCAGGGCAGAAAGATCAGCAGAAGTTTTCGTATCATATTAATGAATAATAATAACAATAACAATAACAATAACAATAATAATAATAATAATAATAATAATAATGATCACACACCGGCAGACCGATAGAACTATCACTTAACTGTATCTGTGCATTTTCTGTAGCCATGTCCAGTTCTTTTTCACCAGTGTCAGCAGTAACCCGACATTTCCAATTGATCGTTTTCCCCTCAACTGGTTGTAAACACTGTTTAAACGATAAAATTGAACGCGGCATATCACAGTCTGTAACCGCTGGGGGGCAGCAGTACTTTAGTCCTGACCTGAAAGGACAGTAGAAGAAGTGTTCGGCTGAGTTGCTACGAGTTAATGCGAGGCCCATGCACCCGGAGCTAAGTGGTGCTGAAGTTGATTTTGGGGCAGGAGCACAGTGGACCTGGAGCCTATACAACGAGGTAAATTCAACATGGCCAGATTATCTCTTTGTTGTCTGGCTGCACTGAGCCAAACGACCGCTGAGCGTTCACACGACGGTTGATATTAGCTCTGTACAATACCGCAGATTTTCCTGAGCGCGTTCTAGTCAAAGGGGCGGGGTGTGCAGCATGTGACCAATCACAAACATGGACAAGTCTCCAGGCTTATTTTACAAACGAAGAGTGAACTACAATATTATTTGACAAATAAGAAGTCAATCACACGATCCAGGATAAAATCAATGGTTACAGCAGCCAAAAACAGGAAGGCTAACATTAGCTTGTTTAGGCTAACAGTAGCAGCTCATAACATGAACTGGGTACTCAAAACATTAGTAGACTACAGTTATCACCGTTCAGTCTGTCAGAATATAACACTTACTTTCTATCGCTGTTAGTCAATTTAGAGTACTGCTGTATACTGACTATATGAAACTGTGAGTGTTTGTGTGTTTGTGTGTTTGTGTGTTTGTGGTGGGGTGGTGGGGGATAGAAAGAGCGACATCCGTAGTTCCCTAGTCTTAGTGACTGTGGCGTAGACATAAGAAATAGTCAAACTTCAGTGAGAGGTCTAAATTCATCTGCTGCATATAGCAGTTTAGTTCTTGAGTATCTTACGCCGGACTGTTTTCAAATGAATGAATGAATGAAATTAAAACTTTTTTCAGAATGTTAAAAGTGGCAGGCTGAGGAACCGCATCCAACCACTGAGCTCCGTTTACCCTCAGCAGAAAATGTTTGTATTTAGAAAGAATTCAACAGTTACAAGGACGTTTTACTTGAGAAGTGAAACAATAATAAGAAAAATCTGATTTGGAAAAAAATCGCTGCAGTCTCTAAAAACAGATTTGTTGTGCTATTGGTCAGCGCAGGTATCATTTATTGTTACCATGGTAACATTCATCTTAGTCCTGAGTTAGCCTGACGGTAATGTGTCTTATTTTTTAAGTGAATCCATGAGCAAAATTAAGACGGACCTAGTCTAAAATATATTTGAAACTGGCCTCTGATCTAACATAGAAGTGTTGATTAAAGGAAAAACAGAAGACAAGTTGATGGTTTGGATGAAGAAACTGTTGAAGTTAGCTCAGAGAGATCTACAGGAGAGAAGCAGTCTAAATATAAGTCAGTTACTGTACTAGACAGTACATCTGAGTCAGCTGTGGGGAGGAGACGGTGAATCTTTTCTCTAATAGTTAACATTTTATTTGTAAAGAAGTTCATAAAATCACTACTACTGAGGGTTAAAGGAATGAACAGCTCAATAGAGCTGTGACTGTCCAGAACAGAAACCTGGGCTTGTTCTTGTTTTCTTCTGTTATCGATGAAAAATAGGAGGTTCTGGCATCATGGAGGCTTTTCTGTAAGTTGATAGACTATCTTTCCACGCCTTTTGAAATTGTTCTAGATTGGTGGAAACCCACTACCTGTCTTGCTGTCGTTTCATTTGTGATTTGTACCATGGAGCTAGCCTCCACTGACACACTACCTTATTTTTCAGAGGGGCCACAGCATCTAGTGTTATACGCAGTGAGGCTGCAGTACTATCAACATCATCATCAACTTGTGAGGGTGTAAAGTTAGCTGTCCTCTATTGTATTGACGCATGGCAGTGGACTAAATTACAATGGTTATTTGATTACAGTATTGTCACCTGCTGTATGCTGTGATGCTGTATAACCCATTACTGTGAAGTCAAATGTTAATAAACAAAACTAGGTCTAAACTAGGGCTGTCCCAAACGATTATTCTTTAAACGATTAATCTAGCGATTATTTTTTCGATTATTCGACTAATCTAGCGATTATTTTTTTTAGTAACCTAACAGTAATTTTATTGCAATTATTTTCCAGTTAGTCATTTAATATAACAATTTGCCCCGTCCAACACACAGACACACACACAAATGAAGATGCACATTGCAGTCTGCAGACTACCGCACTGTTGGTGTCAAGATTAAAGTATTCCCAAACTTTGGAGGACCGTGTGTGAGCCTTTTTTGCCGCCTGTTGCTCCACACGCTCCGTCGTACTGCTGGTAGACGCCGCCATGTTGTTCAAATAGATTACACAATCATTCACGTAGTCAATGACTTCAATTACGTCACCACGTTGTCCCAGCCCTTGTGCTGCGCTTGTATCCGGGTAAACCAAAGACGATGGATATAAAGGGTCCCATTAGAAAGTTCCGGTTTTGTTCTATGAACATTTACCCTGATTACGTCGATTACGTCGGATAATCGTCCCAGCCCTAGTCTAAACCTAGTAAATAGCCACATTGCCACCGCAGGAACTTTCCCCAGGAACCTTTTGAAGAACTATATGTGTTTCCACTGCAGGAACCAGGGTCTAAATTTAGTTCCGGGGTAATTGATCAACCCCCAAAAAGGTACCTGGTTGAGTACTTTCCAAAGGTTCAGGACCTTTGGGGGGTGTGGTCTAGGGCTGGGACGATTATCCGACGTAATCGACGTTGTGGATTATAAAAATTATTTGACGTGGAATTTTAGTGTCGACGCGTCGTGTAAAACCACACAGGGTAAATGTTCATAGAACAAAACTGGTACTTTCTAATGGGACCGTTTATATCCATCGTCTTTGGTTTACCCGGATACAAGCTGATAAAAGGCTGGGACAACGCGGTGACGTAATTGAAGTCATTGACTACTTGAATGATTTGCGTCTGTGTAATCTATTTGAACAACATGGCGGCGTCTACCAGCAGTAAGACGGAGCGTGTGGAGCAACACGCGGCAAAAAAGGCTCACACACGGTCCTCCAGAGTTTGTGAATACTTTAATCTTGACACCAACAGTGCGGTAGTCTGCAGACTCTGCAAAAAAAAATAAACGTTAGATTAGTCGAATAATCGAAAAAATAATCGCTAGATTAATCGTTTAAAGAATAATCGTTTGGGACAGCCCTAGTGTGGTCTGCAGTGCTAAACATTTCTGACTGGTGGAGTACTCGCAAGCGAGCAAACACATCATCCACACTGCATAACAAGGCCTGGGAGAAGGTAAAAAAACTGAAACAGGACTTCAGAAAAATAAAGGACCACAACAACCAGAGTGGCTAGGGTTGCCACCCATCATGTATAATACAGGATCGTCCCGTATTTGAAATTAAATACTGCGTCCTGTATTGAATGAATATGGGACGCAATTTGTCCCATATTTTCGTTCATGTTATGTCCTCAAAGTGCTGTGAATAATGTAATGTCAAGTAATTTACATAATCTTCCCGGGACTTTAGGCCGTGGTGGAAACGCAGACAACAATGGGCCACAGGATCTTTTAGTTCCTGAAACTATTTCTTTTAGGTCAAAACGCAGCTTTAGTCTTGATTTACTTCAGCTCCAGAACATAACAGACTTTTATTAGAGGCAGGTCTTTATGTCTGACTCCCTCTGTTTGATATGTAGAGTTGGTTATAGTCGTTAGTACGAAGCCTCATTATCGATGATTTCTCTCTCTCTCTCCCTCTCTCCTGCTCTCTCTGCTCTGTGTGTCTTATGTTCAGTTATTCCTCTGCCTCCTTTAGTAAGAATGATACATGGAATGAAAATAGTTTATTTGCTGTAATGGAGGCGAGGCTCAGTGTATTGGAAGCACTCCTCCTCTTCCCTGCAGTTCCTGAGCAATTCAGTGTCTATGTCATATGTCAGAACAAGATGGAGGGTGTGATTAAAACAGTGAGTGGGTTCACTTACATGTTGACAAAAGCCAACTGAGTCTAATAGTGAATTAAATGCAGAGCCAGCTGAGGCTGTGACTGTCATCTTCATGAATGGGGAAATTACAGATTACAATTACTTGACTTTAGGGTTCAGCATTCAAGTTAATAAAGACTTTCTGTCACCATTTTGAATGTTTCTTACTTGTCTGCACCCTGGACCCCCTGTGGGTACAGACGGAGGGAACAATGACTTGTAATCTGAAAACATGTACTCTTTATATTTAACTCATAAATCAGTTTTGTCACTGAGAACCTCTGAGTTTGAGGTTTTGAAATCTTTAAATGAAATGAAAACTATATGATTCACGGTAGAGTTTTGTGAGAGACACTTCTACTTTTTTCTGAGCTCTTCCATCTCACTCTCACCAGGTTGTTGATTCCAGTCTCTGAAGATGTGTGATCAGAGAAATGACCGCGGTGATGATGTGGATGAGCTGTCAGACACTGATGACTCTGAACCTGAACAACAGCCCAGCAGTGCTCCCTTTGACCCGTAGCTGGACCATGATGATGATGATGATGATGATGACGATGATGGGGGGCGGGGGGAGGCTGTGATCTCTACGTCAGCTGCTCAGACTTCCTTCAGTCTGAGAGGAGGGAGCTCAGCTTTCTCAGACCGCAGCCACAGTATCTTTGACTGCCTGGACAGTGTCACCCAGCTGACCTCCTCCTCTGTGAACCAGGATCACGTCACAGACGGAGAGTTTGTTCGGCCTCAGCCTCCACGTCCCAGCAGGAAGACGAGCCACCCTCCGTCCACTGACCCCACACCACCAAAGAAGAGAGGAGTCCCAGACTACCTGGTGCACCCTGAGCGTTGGACTCACTACAGTCTGGAGGATGTGTCTGAGACCAGTGAACAGGACAACAGGAGGGCCGCTCACAACTTCCTTTCTAGTCTGCGGAAGGAGAGACAGCCTGAATCATCCTGTGACATCCAGCAGAGAATGATCTTCTCTAGACCAAACCGACTGCTGAAGGAACAGACTGCAGATCAGCTGTCAGCCGTCAGAGGAAAAAAGAGGGGGATGCATCTCAGTCACTTGGAGGAGGAGGAGGGGGCAGAGGGCAGGGAGGGAGGGAAGGCTGGAGGAACAGAGCAGAGTGAAGAAGAGACTGGAGAGAGAGACAGGAGAAGAGCTGTGGGTCGACCAGAGGAGGGGAATCAGAAACGAGTGCAGAAAGAACAAGGTGAGGAGGAGAAGACAGAGGAGGTGAACCCCAGCTTTACCTCCTTCAGGAAGACGAAGAGTAAAATCTACAGGAAAAGTTCAGAGCAAGAGGACAACTGACCACGTCTTAATGATACAGACTGATAACTGTTTTTAACCCAACCCTGAGCTAACTGTTCCCAGACCTGTTTCAAAGTCAAACCTCTGAAACTGTAACTTTACAGCAGAGTTCATCTGTCCTCTGACCACGCCCACTTTCACTCAAAGGTGTCTGCTCTGTTGCTGTCTTTAACCACACCTGACAGTGATGTCACAGTATACTACAGAACACCTGTACATCATTGCAGCCAGGTGACAAGCTGTTAGCATGTCTGGTTAACTAGCCACAGTAGTAGCCTAGTTTAAGTCTGAGGTCAGAGAGTATTTCATTATTTAACTACAGTTTGTGAGGACACAGGTTGTGTTCAAAAAGATTCTCCTTTTAAAACGGGCCTGAGACACTTTTCTACCAACTCATGGAGCTAACGTTAGCTTCATTAGCTCACTACAGCTTATTAAACCCACAGTGACAGTCACCAGCTAAAAGCAACAAGTTGTTCCTGTCTTATTTGACGGTAAATCCGTAACACTGTGAACTGAGTATGTGCAGAAAATGAAAGATTGACAGGGCTCAGTTAACTGAAGCCAGATCAGCCTTAATTACATTGTGTCAACTCCAGACTGAGGCAGAATTGTAGGGAAAGAGATTTGATGTTATTAAGTTTTTTTTTAAACATTTTGTCAAACGAGGGTCATCAGATATTTACAGTCAGGACCTGCAGGGCTGTACAGTATGTCTGCAGGTGTTTAACCACAACAAACACGTGTGTGTGGCCCAACATAATAACACAAAATTGCCATAAGGGACTTCACAATCTGTACAGCAGACAACACCCTCTGTCCTCAGACCAGACCCATGACCTGGATAAGAAACAACTCCCCAAAAAACTGAAAAAATGGAAGAAACCTCAGGAAGAGCAGCACAGGAAGGATCCCTCCTCTAGGACAGACAGGAAATACATGTTGTGTGTACAGAGTAGAACAACAGTAGATTTACAATGTGGACAATCAGGAGGACAATTTTTACCCGGCCAACTAAAATCAAAGTCTGAAGCTACCTTAAAAGAGCAAATACAGGCAGATCAGTCAGTGAGTATGTACCTGCCTGCACTATATTCAGAGGTGTTCCTTATATTGTGACCACTTCATGTATGTAAATATTAGAAACAGCTGTCAGTATCTAGTCATCCAGTACAACAGCAGCTTTGACTCAGAGCCCACCACCGTTCTTCATGAAAACAGATGCTGTGGCACAACTGTTGGATTTGATTGAATGAGATTGTACAGGTGTACCTAAAAAAGTGGACACAGCTGCTTACAGTGGGACAGCACCAATCAGTCTGTGCGTTCTTAAAGAGTCAGACCTCCTCAGCAGGTCCAGATCCTCTAAAGTCTGCTAAGGCTGTGGTTTGCATTTACACAGTCTGTGGTTTGCATCACCGAGCAGTGACTGAGCGTCACTGTTCTATCGCTGCAATGTAACTCAGCAGCTAATGGTTTATAGAGGGAGCTTTGCATGTCGGCCTTACAGGATGATGAGGTCACTGACATCTGTAAATACTCCGGTTGTCTCATTTATCTCCCACCTGAGGTGTGTTCAGGTCCTTGTTCCAAGAAGCAGCTTTGCTGAAAACCCATAGAGCTCCTGATCTGGAACATGGACTGATGGAAACACACCTTCTCCAGGTTGTACTCCAGATCACTCAATCAATCTGTTTCATCAACCATACCAAGTTTCTCAGTAAATCAATATGCTGTAATATTTTCTACTTCATGCGCAGATAATTTATTGGTTTCATGTGTGAGATGTTCAGTGCAGTATGGACTTCCAGTAGAAACTTTAGACTCAGTATGGGGATCACACTCTATTCATTAAGCATTGGTTAAAATAACAGCCTGTTAAACTGTAATTATGTGTGTGTGTGATTTATTTGTGTTTTAAACTGAAACATTCACAAGTACATGCACACACACAAACCTCATGTCTTATTCAGCCCTCCTGTGTATGAGAAAACTCAGCCATTGTAAGTGGAAGATCAGATAAATATCTATAAGTGGAGTAACATCAATAAGTGACAGCTATCTGAACTTTTTTAGTTCTTCAAATACAGCTCAGATCTGACTCTTTGTCCTGGGGAGAAGCAGAGGAAGTGATATTAAAAACTAAGGTTTGATTTGAGAACATCATATTAATAAAAATACATATCAGTCTGGGCTCTGTATTTTATGATTTTTCGCTGTCTGTATTTTTGATGTTTAAAATAAACTAAAAATTGAAGCTGAAATGTATGACTGTAGTCACATTTATATTACACTATTTAAAAAGTTCGTATGTTCCATCTTTCCCGCGGAACCCGAACGCCTCATCAGATTGTCCCATCGTGCTGAAAGGTGACGTCGGCGGCTCGACATACCTGTACCTGTCCACACACAGTGCAACGCTCACCTGCAAATATCCGGAAGTGAGAGGAGATACGTGTTTGATATTTGCTTATGGAAATCGACGGTTAAAGTAAATATAACGTTCATGAAACGGACACAGCTGCATGAAGGACGCTGGATGAAGTTTTCTCCTCTGGAGCTACCACCGACATGTTCTTCAGGAAACGCGAGGTAAACATTTTATTTATGAATGTTCTCCATTAACTATCAGAGAAAGGTGTGGAGCAGCCTCAAACTGCCCAGGTTTGCGGAGTTCACCACTATTGAACACACACAACAGTTTTTTATTCTGTTGTTGAAGATTCTCAGTAAAGAACGTGCAGTGCTGACTGAACTGTGACGTTAGCTGCTCACTGTGACATCATGACGCAGCTCTTATCCATATTAATAGGACAAACCACAGATAAATAATCAATATATCAGAAATAAAAACACAAAGTAGTTGTAGTTTATTTTTTTCTCTCCCAGTAGTCATAAACTGATCATCTAATCTGACTCATTCATTATTTCACTGGTTTAAACATGAACAGTTTCTCTTTCAAGCTCAAACATCACAGACTGCACTGTGGAGAAAACTGTGGACAGACATATAATAGTTCATATTTCAGAAACATATACAGTAGTTTTAAACTGGTTTAGATTAGTACAGAAAATCTGCAACTAATAGTTATTTTCACTTAATGAATTAGTCTGCATATTGTTTTCTCAAAATGTCAGGAAATTGCGATGATCTTCAAATGTGTGGTTTTGTCCAAAGATTCCCGTGTCAGAGGCAGTGGTTCTCATGTTCTTGAACTGAGTCCGTTATTTAAAGAGTTGCTGATTAAATTATAACCTATAACTTTTCCACGTTAAAATGTCTAAAAACGACTAGACCTATGTTCTATATGTTGTTGAGTGGTGTTGTTACATTCTCCAAAATGTTTCCATCAGTTCTCAAACCAGAGATATCAGTGATTTTAATCATGGTAACGTTTCATTGGTCACCAGTCAATGACATCATATCCTCTATGATCATGTGTCAGTGTGTTTGTCTGACAGAAGCTCAACATTGACTTTTATCTAGTTTTAAGTCACATACACTTCATACACCAGATGAAGGATTTTAGTCGTCGGAACAAATGTGAGCAGCAGCTTCACTCCGAGCTCCTGAGAGATGTCCTGTGTCCACTGTTAAAAATTTGTGTCAGAAAAACACTGTTTTTTATCGTGAAATATTAAACAAAAACACATCAGGCAGGAAACAAAAAAACAGACTCACTGAGCGGCATACAGCAGATGATTGTCATTCAAGAAACTCTAATAATGGTTTCCACACTTCTTCAGATTCTCCTGCCCTTCTTCTGTAAGTCAGACAACAGGGGTAAACTGAGAAGTTCTGAGTGTGTCAGACAGGTCTGGACACGCAGACTGCTAGATGTATGTTAACGATGAAGACAAAGACAGCTGTCCATAAAAACATGCGTGAAAAAAGATGTTTAGATGAATCACAGCAGACAGTGTGAACAAGCAAAAAATTTTGTGAACTGAAGTGAACTGAGTCATTAATTTTATGCATCAACATTTACCTAACGTTTGCTAACATTAGCCACCATAAGCTAACAGGTCATGACCAGGTGAGACTGGACCAGGTGAGTCTGGATTTGAATACAGTTCTGTTATTGTTTGACCTAAGTTCATAAATTTCTTACAGATATAATGAGAATGTAATATGAGACCCCACTGTCAGTATGGTACAACATGTTTGTATTGTACAGTATGTGTAGTTGTAATATTAACCTTGTCTGTGTGTTAAAGGAAGACATTGAGCTGTGGGACAGACAGAAAGACAGCACTGAGCCTTTACTTCCTTCAACGGTAAGAATCCACTGATTGTCTCCATCCTCTCTTTAACATTGAAATTGGGTAAAAGAGGCTGAATTAACATGGGGGATGGAAAGAGTAGAAGGATTTAGGACTTGATGTTCTCCACCTCATCAACAAAATGAGCCAGAAATTTATCAGACAGCTCAACATCAAATTCAGTAAAAGAGCTGGGGGACGGCACTAACAACAGAAGTAATTACTTTAGGAGTGTGGTTATTTCTGGATATCGATTCAGAGAAGGGAGCTGATGTCACATCCCTAACTGCTTTCTAGTAAACTGCCATTTTGTTTTATTTCAGACTTATTGACCTTCCACTGGTGTTCATATTTTCTGCAGAGCCTTTTAAAGGCTCGAGTGTGATCACTCAACCAGGGGATTTTTTTTATTTTTGTTACCGAGTTTTGAATGGGGAGGGTGCGCACAGCGCATTGATGAGTGACTCTCTACCTCTGGGTTCAGTTGGCATGTACCACGACGCATATATCCAATGCAGAAACTGAGTAGCACCCATTTGATTTGTATCACTATGAAATCACGAGATTAATCAGAGAAATTAGCAGGTATGTCAGCAACATAGAAACACAGAATCCCTCTGCTCTTATGAACCTGTGTGACATCAGACATGAATACGTGAGACGACTTTTATCTTCCATCACAGTGAACCTGCTCATGTCTGCTGCCTCATTTACATGCTGTATCTGGTTTATTGAAATGTGAAGATGTAAACTCAGTGTTTCTTGTCCTTTAATGGTCCTACCAGGTCTTCCCACAGCTGTAGCACTGATATGAGTTTTACCATGGATCTACTTCTACAGTACACCTGAACAGGTGTAGTAACCTGAACCTGCTTCTTCAGACAGAACCCAAGCTGAGTCATTGGATGAGCTGGTGATTAGCCTGTTGGCTAACAAGACATAACATGTAGATAAGGCGGGTGTACAGGTGTTGGAGGAAAGGTTTTACCTGATGGAGGCAAGGTGTTGGATTGCTGACAATATTGTTCTGATCTGCTTTGGACTGTAACAGGAGACATCTGACTGGTGAGCAGACTGAAGGCTGCTGTTTTTTCCTGTGTGTGTTGTAGCACATTGATGGAGCAGTGGACATGAACCAGACTGAATTTAGAAAACAGTCAAATATTCAATGGTGGTAGGAGACTCATTACCTCTAGGGGCTAATTATTGCCTGCTGTGCAAAGCATCACACTTCAACACGTCCAACAGTGGTTCATGTAAATGACTCAGTGGATAACCCATCTGTCATTGTTTTATGGCGCAAGAGGTTCTGGGTTCGATCTATTGTGTCCATTATTAGTGTGTTTTGTGTCTGAACAGCCCCCCCACAGGACATTTGATTATGTACTCGTGGCTCACAAGGTGGATGATGACAACAACCAGAAGGCTCAGAGACAGCAAGCCTTCATCCAGCAGCTTGAGATGAAAAACATCACTGTCACTGTGAGTCTCCTCACCTGACCTGATAGATGATGTAATGTATTGAATGACTGCATGAATCTAAGATAACCAACCCACTAATGTGTGTGTTGCTGTGTGTGTGTCAGAGGATTGTTCATGATGACAAAGTGTTCTTCGGCTTGCGTGCTCCCAGTAAGATGTTCGAAGACTACCAGTACCTCCTCAAGGTCTCTGACTCTTGCAACTGGTGTGGAGATGTGAGAGGAGCAGTCACTCAGGCAACCAGGTAATACACACATATACAGAGCACTTACAGCTTAGCGTTTGATGACACTGAGCTATGACTGGACTCTTCTGCAATCAGAGGCTGCAGATTTATCAGCATGTGTCCGCTGCCTTCAGACAGCTGCAGGGAGTTAATGAACTGACACAGTGTGAAGCAGCTGTGGTCAGCAGAGACTGTAACAATCACTCACATTCACTTAGAGATCAGTACATACTGATGCACTGATGTTACTGCTTTAAACATATTAAACATTAATTTTTATGTCAGTTTAAACAACTGTTCTTACTTCAGAGTGTTTGATTAAAATAGTTTATTTGGATTTGAGGTATTATCCTGTTACTGCTGTGCTTTTGCACTGAGTATTCATGATTTCTTTTCTTTGGGGTGCAAGGTGGGTGCACATGCACTGTGACACACATACACTGTGACACACATACACTGTGACACATGCAAACCAACAAACATTGGCCACACTTTGGAATAAAATCTGAATATAACGAATATAGCGAGTAAGCAGTACAGGTGTAGTAGAGTTTTATTGTAAAACTTCTGTTGTCATTTTCATGAATCTGCTGTGTCTTTTTTCCTTCTGACTCATTTCCAATGTCAGCAGCTTCTTTTTTCAGCTTCTTTGCCAAAGAAATTTCATATCATGCATCTTTGAAGGGTGGATTTGGATTTTAAAAATGGCTTCCTCAGTTGTATTATAGCATCACAGAAGCCCAACACATTGTGTCAGTGTATGTTTGGAAACACAAAAAGCCTTAGAGAGTAAGGGGAGCAAAGTTACACAGACAGATGTAAAAAAAAAAAAAAAGAAAAGAAAAGGATGCAGCCGTATCATGTATATAAACTTTTTATTCTTTCTCCAGGATCCGGGTCGTCCATTTCATCCTTCATCAGACCTTCATCAACACTGGAGGTGATATTTCAGACAGACAACCATGAATAATGATCATTGGTAGGACAGGTGGAACAGAAACCACAGCAGCCTTTCATGCTGACATGTTGTTTTCTTCTCACAGAGAACCTAGACGAACTGCTGATGAAAGATGTTTTTGAAACCATTTTCTGCCTCCATGAGGTGAGGCAGTCTTTGACTGAATGCTGCTATCCTGATGTTCCTTTGATATTGATTATCTGCTGATACTGAACCAGATCTGATATTTACATCTGCTGTTCCATGCTCACCAACTACAACCTGAAAATGACATCAGATAGACTGAATTCATCCTGAAAGAAATGTTTTACCAAAGATGCAAAGTATTTACTGGAGAAGTGAATATATGCACAGCAGTAGAACATATTAATTAAATAATGAAGTTATTGCTACATTATTACATGTGCACTCAGCATTATTACTACAATTAAATATAAGTAAATATATACACAGCGGCAGAGCATGTTGATTAAATCAGGAATGAATAAAGTTATTACTACAGACCATCTTCCAATGGGATCACACACATACTCATCTACATGTTGGCGTTCTGACCCATGAGCACTCAGTAGTCATTACTAGATTATTACACGAGCACTCAGTAGTTGTTACTGCATTATTACATGAGTGCTCAGAAGTTATTACTACATTATTACATGAGTACTCAGCTGTTATTACTATATTATTACATGAGCACTCAGTAGTTGTTACTCCATTATTACATGAGTACTCAGTAGTCATTACTACATTATTAAATAAGAACGCAGAAGTTTTTACTACATTATTACATGAGTACTCAGTATTTATTTACAGGGCAAATCTGCTAAATTTGGGGAAACATGGGAAACATTTCATGTGGAAACATTTTAATTATTTAGAGTCTGCACAATGAAACTAATAACCCATTTTTCTTGTTGATCAGTGAAGAGTGTCTGTAACGTGCAAAGTAATTCTAGGATAGAATAAACCTGAACTTATGTAGAACAAACAACACAGGTATGAGATTCTTAAAGTGACTGAAACTAATTTCCAAAAAACGACTTTATACAACACAAGAAACACATATGAACGTAATACCAGAGTTTGAAAGGGGAAATATGCAATAAACCAAAATAACATGACCTTTTCCTGGAAGCAGTTTGGATAGAGAATATGATGTGACGATATGATGGCAAAATAGCAGCTGTCACCTTCTAAATCTGAGAAAAGCTGTTTGATCCAGAAGTTGCTGATAGAAGTTGATGGGTTTAAATTAGTTCTTTCTATTACAAAGACATAAATATTTCTCTCCCTACCATTGACAGAGTGAACACAGGAAATATTTCGACACAAAACAGACGTTTTGATATTGATTTGATGTGTTTAGTGTATTATCATTCAGGCCAAATACAGTCTGTATTTTAATTTGTTCCCTTATTCTCAGAGGAAGCAGCAGAAAGAGCTGAAGAGGAAATGGGCTCGATGGTCGGCTCTGTTTACAGGACAACCATTCAGTGACGTCAAGTCAGTGAATCTACTTTAACATTATACTTCCTGTTTTGGAGGGGTGGGGGCCGCAGTTTTCTGTCTTATGTGATGGCAGACCACAATGTCAGAGTGTGAAAACCTTAGATTGGTTTAGACGGATATGTAAGATGGTCTGTGCAGATTGTAAAAATATAGTTTCACAATATGGCTACAGAAACCCTGAACTGAGCTGTGTTTATCAGTCTGGAAGAGGCTGTGAGCAGCTAATCCTTCAGCTCCTCATGAGTAGAGCTGTGGAAAGGAGAACTGGTTCTGAGGACTGTAACAGGAGTAGTGGTCACAGTAGTTTTGAACTGGACACTTCAGTGGAGCTTACCTACTCTTCTGTTGTGAATTTGGGGTTAGACCAAACAGAGTTTACTGGTCTGGTCTCATCAGACCAGAGAACCCTCAGGGAAACATTAACCAGGGGGTCACGTGAATCTTTATAATCCTCTGTGAAACCATGTTTTAAAACAATAAAACATGGGAAAGTCCAAGGTTTAATAATCTCTGTGTGTTGATGTGTTTATCTCTGTGTGTTTCCTCCCTGTAGATGTTACTTTGGAGAGAAGGTGGCTCTTTACTACCTGTGGCTGAGCTGGTACACCAAGCTGTTGGTTCCAGCTGCTGGTTTGGGTATTGTAGTGTTCCTGTATGGACTGGCCTTTTTTAACACCAACCCTCTCATGTGAGTCAACTACATAGAAGTCATAAAATGTCCTCTTGCATTAACATAACTTGAATTTGATACTGTATGACGTTAGGTAATGCTGGTGGTAGACTCTTACATTGGTCTTCAGGAGAGCCATGAGAAGCCGGCCCCTGAAGCAGCAACTGAATCATCACCACAATGTGACTGACCTTTTATTTCTATTAACCTTTGAATCTTTGTATATGTGGTTGTCCTCAGTAAGGAAGTGTGTAACTCCAGCATCATCATGTGTCCTCGCTGTGATAACAGGTGTCCAGTGTGGCAGCTGTCAGACAGCTGCTTCTACGCTAAGGTGAATCATCTCTGTCACTTTGTTGTGTTTATCTGTTGTCTTCAACCAGCTGCTGTAAGTTAACATCAGGACGAACTTCCAACAGCTGTTTGAAGAGAACACCTGCTGTATACATAAGTCATTGTCCTGCTCTCCATCTGTGTTTGAGTGTTAAAGGAGTTTTGATCTTCCCTCCTTGTTTCATTCATGATGTGTTTGTATTCACACAGCTCAGCCATCTGTTTGACAATGAAGGCACTGTGGCCTTTGCTATGTTCATGGCAATCTGGGGTGAGTCTCTTATCTGCTCTAATGTGATTTCTAATCTAATGTAAACCCACATCACAAAGTGATCTACTGTGATGTGGAGTTCCTCTTTAACTGGTTGTGTCTGTGTGTTTTCAGCTACTCTGTTCCTGGAGCTGTGGAAGAGACATAGAGCCAGACATGTTTCTCAGTGGAAGGTCTATGACTGGTGTGAAGAAGAGGTACAGCTGTGTGGATCAACTAACAGATAATTATACTTTATCTTTGTTTAAAGACAAATCTGCATCTGAGTCTAGGTAGATGTAGTTAGCTGTAGTGTTTAACCTGACCCGAGTCTACCCAACCTTGACCCAACCTGGACCCAACCTGGACCCAACCTGGACCCAACCTGGACCCAACATGCACCCACCCTGGACCCAACCTGGTGACCCAACCTGGACCCAACCTGGACCCAACCTGGACCCAACCTTGACCCAACCTGGACCCAACCTGGACCCAACCTGGACCCAACAGGCATTCTGTTTATTATGTCTGAACTTGACACAAGCCAGATGCCGTTAGTATGAGATGAAACACTGAGTTTGTGTAACCCTGTCACACAATTGTTGTTACCATGGTCACAGCTTGCCTGTTTACCCTGATTGCCCTGATTACTTATTGATGTATGGGCACCTTGCAAATTACCGTCAAAAGGCTGATGTGACGCAAAACGCAAACATCCACCGCTTATCCTTATAGGGTCGCGGGGGGCTGGAGCCAATCCCAGCTGACATTGCGCGAGGGCGGGGTACACCCTGTACGTGTTGCCAGTCTATCACAGGGCTGGGCTGACATATAGAGACAAACAACCATTCATACTCACATTAACACCTATGGGCACTTTAGAGTTGCCACTCAACCTAAACCTGCACTGGTGAGGTGTCCCACCAGTGGGACCTGTCCAGTACACCTCAGCTTACAATATAGTGACCGAATAGAGTGTCCCGGTTATGTGTTGCGTGTGTAAACATCTTATCCTGGTTTTGAGAAACCTGGATATGTTACCTGGAGTGGTCTGAGTGTTTCTCAACTGCTGAACAGTCTCTAGAGTTTTTATTCAGAAAGGAAACAAACAACAGAAGCATCCAGTGAACAGCAGCTGTGTTGATGACAGAGGTCAGAGGAGAATGGACAGAAAGGCTACGGTCACTCAGATAACCACTCTTTAAGACTGTGCTGAGCAGAGACGCTTCAGAGTGAACAACACGTCCTACCTACAACAGCAGAAGACCACATTAGGTTCCACTTCCTGTCACCAAGAATAGAAACCTGAGGATGCAGTGGACACAGACTCACCAACACTGGACAGCTGGTCTGATGGATCTGGATTTGTGCTGAGGCAGCAGATGGTAGGGTCAGAGTCTGAATCCATGGAGCCAACCTGCCTTGTGTCAACAGTCCAGGCTGGTGGTGTGATGGTGTGGAGAATGTTTTCTTCTTAATACCAATCAATCATGGTCTGAATGCCACAGTCTATCTGAGTATTGTTGCTCACTGTGTTCATCCTTCATGGCCACAGTTCACCATCTTCTAATGGCTCCTTCCACAGGATCATGCTCCATGTCACAAATTGGTTTCATCAACCCCCAGTCTCCAGATCTGAATACAGTAGAAAACCTTTGTGATGTGGTAGAACAGGAGATTGGCAGCATGAATGTGCAGCTGACAAATCTGCAGAAATGATGTGAATCCTTATGCAAATAGAAACACAGTCATTTATCAAACATACAGGTCTGTATGTTGGTGATGGCAGTGTAAAGACAAACTGAATGTTCAACTAGATTTGAAGTAAACAAGCTGCACCAGACTGATCCTCACCGCTCAGACAGTTGACTCATCAGATGGATTATACTGGGAACATTGCACTTAATGAATTCAGTTTTTCCTGCTTACAGTTTAATACATTTAAAAATAACATAATACATTAACAGAATTTATTTTCTTCATTTATGGCTTTTATGTTTACATTCCACACTTAATTTGATAACATAATTCTTGACCTTGGAAAAATCTTAACTCAAGGTCGACTTACTCACTTTTTCTGGAGCTTTTACCCAGATCTAATGGTCTTCATCACTGCATTTGCTAATTTCTCACATGGGTGGCTCAATTGTCATCACTTTAGTATACATGTTTTAGTGCCAATAATTACAATTAAACCAACTAATTTTTCTGATCAAGTCCTCTGTTTGTTACAGCTCTTGATTCGTGTATATTCGTGTGTATATATATATATGTATATATGTATATCCTTGTAATATACCTTTAATTTGTCAGTTGAATCTCAGCTGTATGTGTGTTGACAGGAAGAACTGATTCTGAAAATAGTCAACGATCCAAACTGTACAACCAAACATTTCATACACTCCTACATGCGCAGCACTCTGGTCCTCATCCTGGTTACACTCATGGTAAGACACACACACTGTGACACCCTCTGAAAACACCCCCAGATACACCCACTCCACACAAAACTAGGGACAGATCCGTCCCTGCTTTTCACCAACATTCAACTTACTTCCTGTATTACTACATCCACATCCATCATAGAGAGAGCAGTCCAGACCAGGGCTAAAGGAAAAGTATATTTGTTAGAGGCGTTGTGCACAAATCACTGATTACTGACTATAACGGGAATGTTCTAAGAGCTCAAAATGAAACTGCATCACAACTGAAAGATCAGTTGACTCTACCTGGAACAACAGATGTAATATCATATTATTGTCAGTTATATAATCTCAGTCATTTCCCGCTAATTTGGGAACAATTGCAATTTATTGTAAAATACAGATGGATGGCATCAAACAGTTTGCAGCTTCACATAACTGAGAACAAAAGAAGAGGATGAGATAAATAGTGTGGATGGACAGTCAGCGTGTCTTTGTGTTCCAGCTGATGCTGATCATCGGCCTCACTCAGGCTCTGGTGGTGTTTCGAGTTGTGGCCGCCCCCTTGATCTCTGAGGGCAGCTGGGCGTTCATTAGAGACCACGCCAACACTGTGGCTATGATGCTGGGAGCTGTGCTGCACTATGTCACCATTCAAATCATGACCCGGGTAAGTTTCCTCCACCATATTCTGCCTTAAGCACATTAATACAAGACATTTTCATTTACATCTAAATGTAGTGATTTTTAATTCAGAATTGTTAGTGCTCCCTGTTTGGTGGCACTGGCCTTTTACTAAAGTGGAAAAAAATGTCATTACTGTGAATATTTATGTGACTTAGAAAATACCAGCATTACCAGAAAGTAACTTGGAAATTAAACTTTTAAAATACTCCCCAACGCTCCTCACACTATACAAACAGCCTCCAGTCTACAGGACATAACAAAACACACACATCAGAGCTTTTAACTGTGTTTCAGTATTTGTTGTGTTACACATGGGTGGGTGTGAGTGGAGAACAATGGAAAAAAGAGATGCAGAACCAGAGACAGTGGATACACCTGAAGTTACAGGTGATTAAGTCTGTAGTGTAGTTGTGTAAAAGATGATCAGTGTCTGTGCTTTCAGGGGGTTTTCACTTCATTCCCAGCAGCTAGACTTCACAAACAACAAAGATGCTTTCAGTATAGGTAGTTTTTAACCTGACAGGAAAGTCAGACATGACACCACTGAGGAAACAGGAGGAGGGAAGCTCCTGAAAACCAGGTGTCATACAGAGCATTCAGCAAGTATCAGACCCCTTCACTTTCTTCTCATTTTGTTATGTTGCAGCCTGATGCTAAAACAAAAAAAAATCCTTTATCAGTCTACACTCATTACCTCACAATGACAAACTCAAAGCAGAAATGTAAACATCTTTCCAAATGTAAAAAAAAATTAAAAAGTAAAAACTGACATCACATTGGCATAAGTGTTTAGATACTTTACTGTGACTCTGCAAGTTTAGCTCAGGTTACTTCATTTCTCCTGATTGGAGTCCAGCTGTGGTAAACTCATGATGTAGAAAGACACACAACAGTGAACAAATCCCCGATTCCTAAATCTAGGTGTGCAAAGCTTCTAAATACTTATGTTAATGTGATATTTCAGTTTTTCCTTGTCAATAAGATTTCTAAGTTTCATTTTTGACTTTGTCATTATGGGGGATTTAGGTAAAATGAATTTAAACAATTTAAGCATAAAACTGGAACATAATAAAATGTGAAAAAAATAAAGGGGTCTCAACACATTTTAAATGCATTGTATGTGAAACTAAGAGATCCCTGCTCCTCTAAAGGTCTCCCTGCCAATGATGTAATAACCATAAAATCTTTCATGTCTTTGTGTTCTATGCCATCTGTAGGTAAACCGATGGGTTTCCCTCAAGCTGTGTGACATAGGTGAGAATCAAGTTAGATGCTCTATTACATTTGTTGTGCTGCAAGTACCAGTAATAAACTATTATATATGTTAGTAGACATTTGGTCAAATATCATCAGTAACATTCATTTATCCATTTGCTCTGTGTGCATGTGTGTGTGTGCATGTGTGTGTATGTGTGTATTCAGAGAAGATAAACTCATTTGCTGCCACGGAGAGGAGCTTCACAGTCAAGATGTTCACCTTTCAGTTCTTCACTCTCTTCTCTTCACTCTTCTATGTGGCCTTCTTCCTGGGCAGGTACAACTGCAACTGTCTCTTTTTGTTCGGGGGAAATATAAATACCACATTGAATCATGAAATACTATTAAAATGCACTGATATTACTTTAAAGTTTCAATATCACAATGATGTCAGATGTATCAGTTGATTAGACCTGGAGTCGACTCGCATTTTGTCAAATGGCTGCACTTCTTTTTAGTTGTGTCATTGACACAGAACAATGCAGGAGCAACAAAATGACTGAAGAACATAACTAACTGGAGGAAGAGACATGGATGGAAATGGAAGACAAGCATATCGCTGAGCATGAGGCAGCCTGGCTCGTGTCTGGCGGCTGCTCCACAGCTCTCAGCACCAGTTAGGCTGGCAGGGCAACCTCTGATCCAGACGCTGGTGAAACCTCCTGTCACCATGAGTGAGTGCCTGACAGCGCTGTCAGTAGACCAGCTGTAGTGTGCTATTATAACTGAACGGTGATCAGGACACACACTTACTTTATCTGATTGTGTGGAAATCTGATATTTTCACATCACAGATGATTGACTAAGACACTAAAACGTGAGCCTTACATTTAAAACATGAGACTCATGTTTAGTGTTGGAGTTTAGTGTTGGGTGGCTTGACTGGCACAGACTGTGCAGGGGATTGAATATGTTTTTTTTTAGGCATTAACCACAAAACATGTGAAAATGTAATATACTGTTTCCTGTGACCTGCATTAGTTCAACAGCCGCTTCATCTTCAGGTAACGTTAACTGCAGCCTGCAGAAACATTGTCCATCTATTGACTGCACATTATTTCCAATGTTTGTGTATTTGTGCAGCGGTAGCACAGGCCTCCAGTGAGGTGCACATTGATGCAGGAAAGAGTTACTGAATGTGTCACAGCAGAGACTAAATATTTGCTGAAAGCCTGACACCCTTTCAGCTCAGTACAATCTCCATGGTTTAGGTTTGATACTGAGGAAAATCAGGACAGATTGTTTTTATCCAATGGATGCCTTCATTACACAAATAAACTACCTAAAAAGATTAAATAATGGGTTGAAAAGAGGAAAGGTGGATTTATTCTTGGGTTCAGATTTTGTAAAATGCTATCAATCCAATCTCTGTTGCAGTAACAGCTGAAAACACCACGGTCTCAACAGAAAAAGGCCCACACTGCTTTTTTATTTATATAGCCCAAAATCACAAATTTGCCTCAAAGGACTTAACAATCTGTGTAGCATCACAGCTCCCTCTGTCCTTCGACTCTCCAATCATAAAAGGAAAAACTCCTTAAACCTTAGGAAGAGCAACAGTCCTCTGTCCCTCCTCCAGGACACACACATATGCAACAGATGTGGAATCTTCAGAACAGAGCAACAAAGTATGGACAACATTATAGATTGACAACATTAATGAAGAATATGATCACCAGCACAACTCACCTCTTCTCTACCATGAAGACCTGGAAAGAGGACAGACTACACAAACACACAAGAGGCAAAACCCATAGACAATCAAAGAATACGCCACTAACTGAAAGTTACCGAATGTTACAGCGTGAAGATGAGTTCTAAGTTTGGATTCAAAGCTTCACTGATGTCAGACAGTCTGATGTCAGCAGGGAAGTGGATTCAGAGGACGGGGGCCTGATATGAAAAGGCCCTGTAGCCAGCAGACGTCTTCTTAGCTCTGGGGACAGACAGGAGCCCTAAATTCTGAGAATGTAGAGCATGGGATGGAATATAAGGTTTAAGGAGATCAGACAGGTGTGAAAGCATCTGCCATAGACAGAAAAGAAATAGCAAATACACTTGCACCTCTCTGAGCACCTATGGGTGTGTTGGTCTTAAAATGAGGTGTGGTCAGGCCCATTGCTGCTGCATTGATATCTTGAGGCAGTGGAAAGTGATTGACCAATAAAAACCTGGTCTGAAGTCAACATGGACCAACATACACAGGCACACAGAGCTCACACACTCTGCCTGTTACACACAAGCAGAGTGAGCTGAAGCTGCTCTTAGATGTTGGATGAGTCAGGTGAACATTACAGTACAGCCTCAGAAGGAGCTTCTTTGTGACGTGTTGTGTGTTGGATATCGTTGTCATGTGTCATGGATGTCTCTTGCATGAGGCTCTGCAGAGAAGCTTCTTTTTACTACCTGGTAACTCCTCCACAGTGTTCCACATTCATCACCTACATTTGTCCACAGTTTCATAACGAACCGAAGATTTATTCACACTTCTCATCATATCACATCAAATATTTCTAACGTTGTGATTTGTGCTGTTACTTCTCTGTAGAGCTGTGAGCAGAGCGTTGATTCACTCAGACTTTTTTTCCCCTCGGGGAGCACAGATCTGCTGCCTTGTATCAGGACTGGACTCACTGGTCAGGACTTGATTGGCTGGTCAGGATTGCACTCACTGGTCAGTCACAATATGTGATCAACTGACCACCAGTAGAATTTAACTCTGTGTGAAAGACTGTGCTATTATAATAGCAGTATGCCAAAGGTGCAGCGGACCTGGCTTTAAAAGGGAATTGGAGATGCACTGTGATTGGTTTACTGGATGTTACTCCCAAAACAGCATGCGCCTGGAGCAGTGACTGTTTTTTTCTTCCTTCCTCTGTTACATTGGTGAAAGAAGGCGGCCTTTGTGAGGTCTTTAATGTGCTGATTGAGGGAGAGGGTGGGCTCAAATGAGACACCCTGATTCTTGGCTGTCAGGCTGTGAAAAATCACACAGTAGTCAGGAGTTACTGTATCTTGATCAAACTGGTTAATTTCTGTATACCCAACTGGGCCAATGACCAGCATCGCAGTTTTAGCTGAATTTAGGGACAGGAAGTGATGACACATCCAACTTTTCACAGCAGAAAAGCAGGCCTCTAATTTCATAACTTTAGAAGAGTCATCAGTTTTTTCAGGAAGGTACAGCGGAGTATCATCAGCGTAACAGTGGACATTCATCCCATGACTGCGTAAATGTGTGTGTTTTAAATATTCCAGTTGAAACCTCTAGATAGGACACAGAGACTGACAACATGATACACTCCTATACTATAATGTTGTTACTGTATGATCCAATCAGTTAAAGCTAAGACAAAGTGGATCCAAACACACAACACGATTGACAGAGGATATCATTAATCAATAACTACATTAATTAATAAAAAATTTTTGTTTTGCCAGCTATGATCAGCTATCAGTAGCTAATTCTCATTATTTTTAAGTAATTCCACCTTTTCTCCCAGCGTGAAACATGAGCTGCCCCCCTTCAGCCAGTGTTGCCTACTAGTACTGTATACGGACCCACCCTTAAGTTCAGAGGTTTAAACTGCATCTTGTTGATATGAAATTGATGCTCTCTCACAGGATAAATGGCCATCCAGGAAACTATGTGCGTATCGCTCGGTGGAGACTGGAGGAGGTGAGGAGGAGTTTCACTTACTGTTCAGACATTCACACACTACGTCTGCAACACGGTACTAACTCTCAGATGTGTTCTGTGTGTCTTGTAGTGCCATCCTAGTGGCTGTTTGACAGACCTTTTCATCCAGATGGCTGTGATCATGCTGCTCAAACAGACTCTCAACAACATCTTTGAGTTCACAGTGCCGTGAGTGTTTTCATTTAAAGGTCCATATAGTATAGAGGTAGATGTCCATGTGGTGTTTGATTATAAAGCAGGTCTAGGTTCTATATTAATACTGTGAAAGTATCAAAGCGCTCAGTCCACAGAGAAACACACACAGCCTGTAAAACCAGCTGTTATTGTGGCTGTGTATGTGGACGGCAAACTTGCTTCCTCATACTTGAGGGGTGATATCCATGGCCTGGAGTTGGAGCTCTGAAAAAAGGATAAGCTTCTTCACAGCTTTGTCTCCATTCTCTGGCCATAATTTCCCCATATATGCTATTGGCAGAGACAGTAGAGAAACCGAGACGCGTCATTTCTGTTTATTTCCTGTATCTGTGTCACGTGGGTTTCTTCACCTCCCGCCCCTTTAGGAGACCAGCAGTAGGTCACAGATTATCACAGATTCTTTCGCTCCATAGTCACCAAAATAAGTATTGGACCCAGTTTTCACAAGCCACACGTCTTCAGAACATTCTGACATCAAAATTAAATTTTTCAGACGAACAGATACGGAGAAAATTTACTTTATTGGAGACCTGCCTCTGTCTCAGTGCCATACCCCTGCGAGATCTGTCAGCTGCCAACATCGTTTGCCAACCGATGACCAGATGTTTAGATGGACCAGAGTTATTTTTGGATTGAGTTACTTATACGTGAAACCATGGATTAAACTTTAAAACTTAAAAAAAACATGTTTCATTGCTTAACAATTGCCAAAACAGAGTATTAGCCTATTAAACTGACATAACTTTTTACACTACCGTGTTTTATTGTCTATTGTTGTATTCTTTTGGCAGGGACAAGTAATCCATCAGTTAGTGTTAAAAATGCCTGAGCTTTGTGCAGCAACAGGCTGTAATAACAAGAAAAACAGATCTGTCTTTTCTTTCCCAAAAGATGCAGAGAGGTAAGTCTAGACAGGGATAGATTTTAATATTAGCTACTGTCACATTTCATGCCAGTTGCCTTCGCTTGAGGGAGGGGTCTGGGGACAACGCCCACGTAGGAGACCAGAACTGTGTCCCATTTCATACCATTGGTGCTTCCTGTAATGTGGTATCTTCTGTGTAGAGGATCTTATGCTGCCATCACACCACTGCCGGTAGATGTTCTGTCCATGCAATCGCCTTAATGTCACTGGCAGTCTTTCATCTGCAGTTCCAATCAATGCCATTCAAAACTCCACATGGTCTGGCAGAAATGTCAAAAATATCATCAAATATACACAGCGATATCAAAATAATGTAATGTAATGTAAAATATGGGACCTTCTAACCTTTATCTTTGTAAGGCAGCAGCTGTTGGAGGGTTAGTGTCCAGACCTCATCAGGTTGACCGCACAGTGTAAACATGTCACACTCTCCATTCATGTGTTTTTCAGCTGGTTAAAGAGGTGTTTGAGCAGAAACGCTGCAAAGAAACTGGAGAGGAAGTGTGGCCACTGCTACAGGAAGGCCTGCCGTGATGAACAGGGACGTATTGAACCATGTGACATCTGTAAACTTCGGGACTGGCTTCGTAACTACCACCTGGCCAACACAGATGCCTTTAGCCTGTTCAATGAGTTCCTGGAGATGGGTAGGTCCACAGTCTCTGCCCTGACCATCACACCTGAAAATGCAACTCACTGGTTTGAAGATGGATTGTTAGAGCACACAAAGGCCTGACAGTTCCTGGCAGAATAATGTCAGAACAAGGGCCAGTTATCATTATAGCCACTTTTCTTCAATCCTACCTCTACCAGCAATGAAAGTAAATTTATTTATTTATTTGATAGGGACAATAAATGTTAATGAACATCAGTACAAAATACACAGTGTAAACATGCTAGATTGTAAATGCCGATTTACATCTATAGTCCCTGGGCAGGTAACATAAAACAAAACACATTACACCACTACAAATATAAAATACACCAGATAAAAAAAGGCAAATACATTTTGCTGCATACTGAGTTAAAAATGATCACAGATGTGGTTTGACTTAATCCAATGTTTGAGGTGTGTCTTAAAGGTGGGATATGTAGGACTCTCCCTTATTGCAGGTGGGAAACAAAGTCATTGACAGTATTATTATTTCTTCTTCTCTTGATAATTCTTGATGTAACAGACAGTCTTATATATTCCAGAGGAAGACAAAATTAAACTTTTTAAAGAATTAAATGTTCATGTTATGGGCTTTGTCTGTGCACTCCAGTGGTCCAGTTCAGTTTCACCACTATATTTGTGGCTGCGTTCCCCCTCGCTCCCCTGTTGGCGCTCATCAACAACATCTTTGAGATCCGCTTAGACGCCATCAAGATGGTCGGCCTGGAACGCCGGCTGGTTCCCAGGAAGACCAATGACATTGGTGAGCTGTGTGTCTGTTTATATATGAGTGAAAGGTTTCTGTGTGGAGCACACTGATAAAACATCAATTTCACATCACTGAATCATTTCAATAATAGATGAGAACATTGGCTGTGACAAATCTGAGCCAGCTGTAAAGCCAAATTCACAGAAGAAGGTTCATGTATAAGGAAACAGGAAACCTTCAACATATCCTCATTTGGGTTGTGCCAATGGACGATGATACTGATTGTTTATGAGAACGATCGCTGATAGCTCATGTCTTTGCAAATGTCAGGACGATATTTAACTTGTTTTCCCTTTAATGTAGTAACTTCTTATTTGTAGTATTCAGTTAATCTCAAATTGAATTTGCCCCACCACAGTTTCACGTATCTAACCGCATGTAACCATGAGTGCAACACGCACACACACACTCCGATCAGCTGACTGTAATGAAGCAGCATGTTGTGTGTAGGTGCCGCTCTGTGATTACAGAGCGGAGATCGACAGACAGAACACGTCATTTAGTTCAGCTTCTCAGTCAATTATTCAATCATTATTTGTGATGACATGTTGTTTTAACATAGACATAAACATCTTACTGTCTTCTGTGTACAGGTGTGTGGACGAAGGTGTTGGAGGCCATCGGTGTGTTGGCGGTCATCGCCAACGGCCTGGTCATTGGAGTGTCATCGGACTTTATCCCACGCCTCGTCTATCGTTATCGCTACGGCCCATGTGCTAATGGAAGCACTCACACACAGTCAGTCATGTTTCAGCTGGTACAAACATCTGATATCAAGTCAGCAGAGTGTTTTCTGTGTTGTGTCTCATCGTGTGTTTCGTGGTCTTGTTGCAGCTGCATGCAGGGCTACATCAATGACACTCTGTCCACGGCTTTTATTAGTCACTCAGCAGTTCAAAAGGATTTTAGTATTATTCAGATGAAGACAGAGGATGGATTCAACGTTACACAGTGCAGGTGAGACCACCTCACCGTGATTCAGCTCTGTCCAAACATACAGAGTAATCAATCACAGATGTGTTAAACTGGACAATCTGTCTCATGTGCAGCTATAGAGACTACAGGAGTGATGAGGACTACACACTGACCTCTCAGTTCTGGTTGGTCCTGGCTGTGCGTTTCGCCTTTGTCATCCTGTTTGAGGTTCGTATTCCAGATGGGGACGAGGCAGTGTTGTTCATGTGAATCGATGAGGCCAGTTACATAGTTGTTTTGTGTCTGTTTCCACAGCATGTTGTAGTGGTGTGTAAGTTTATAGCCGCCTGGTTCGTCCCCAACAATCCCATTCAGGTGAAGAATCATCGTCTGACTGACAAACTGGCTCGGCTGAAGGAAGAACTCCGGTGAGTCAGCATTACCACGAGACAAAGATCATGTGACAAGCTGTGAAAACACTGTTAGAACATCTTCATCATTAAAATGTGTCTCGTAACCAGATTGTACGTAAATGTGATTTTAGCCTGATTATGTTTACACCTGGTATTAATATGAGTTCACATTGATCGATAACCCTAACCCTAGCCCATGTCACATCCTCCTCTTGTTTGCTCTTCTGTCCAAGTGGACATTTGTGCTAAATAGAGCTGCTGCGCCTATTCGCCACAGATGTCAACTGTGAAAATAAGTCAACATCAATATTTTGTGGCAGCCAGTCACTATTAACCACCAAATATTTATTTTCTAAATCATTTATGGTCGCACTGCTTCTCTGTCCACTGCAGGTACACAGTGCACACACACACACAGACACACAGCAGAGCAGAGGCTGTGCCGGACTACTTTAAGATTACTGCAGTTGACGTTACTATCACTGAACCTTACGGTACTGTCAGTGTAATAAAAAGTAAAAGTCCAATAAGAACTTTATCCAACCTCCTGTTCAACTAGCAACAAACAGAACAGAGATATTTACATCTGTTTCCTCCACCGACTCCTGGTGTCTTTTACATAACAACATTGCGCTGGTTAAGCTAATAGCGAACTGTGATGTTACAGTCAATTCAAATCCTGTTCTAATTAGTCCTTTTTAAAAAAGAACCAGTAATATTCTGAGATGTGGATAAGGTACAGATAAAATCCAAACAGTACCTGTCCCTACAGCTGGTTAATGTCTGACTTTGGGAGGATGAGCACATCACTGTTCAAATCCCTTCACTTTAAATCTTGTTCAACCAGTGTTATTTTGTTATTATTATTTTCTATGGTGCACAGTGAGCTCAGTCACAAACATGTGAAGGATTACTCCATGTAAGTGTTGTCTGTTCATTAGTAGACAGAGCTTCTTTTTTTTTTTTAAAGTATATTTTTTGGGCTTTTTATGCCTTTATGATAGCACAGTAGAGAGAGACAGGAAATGGGGAGGCAGAGAGAGGGGGAATGACATGCAGTAAAGGGCCGTCCGATGCGGGATTTTTGAAACATTTACGCACAATTACACATTTCAGCCCATCTAGTCGTTGTATGTGGATTGATAATGCAATTGTTTTGACACTTGTGTCTCTGTGGTAAAATTCCTTCCCGGATCACATTTCGTCCTCAATGCGTCTTGGGTGCATTTACACCTGTACTGTCATGTGGTGAACCACTATCTGACTGCAATCCAATCACCCAAAACATATTTTAATGCCAGGTGTAAATGTGATAGACAGGATGTGGTGATCTTCTTGTTCTACATTGTGCATGTTTTCTTGGTTTATTTCAGAGAAATTAAACGCGGCAGATCGACAGACGTCTGAACCTTCCACTGATAACTTCAGATCTGCTCCTGCTGGTTAAAGTGTGAAGTAAAAGGAGGAATTCTTGTTTTTATAATTTATATTTGCTGTTGGACTATGAGGCTGGACTCCATTGTAATGTTGTGTAAAGATTTTTGTGTCATGATATTATTGAATAATGTGACCACACAACAACCACCTTCTACCACACATTACATAACAGTTGACAGTCATGTAATTTTGTTTTTATACTAAAATGTAAGAAATAGTTTATTTTCATCATTTGATGTTGTTAATAAATTGTTGGCTTTCCAAGAAGGTCGACTGAGTGATCAGGTTAAAGGAACAGTTTTCTGGTCAGAGTTAGAGGAGAAGATATATTCTCTGCTGATATATAACCTGCCCGAACACCTACACCTGCAGTGTACACTGAGTGTAGTGTGCAACGATATGATGGCACGTTATGTACCAGACAGGTGTGTAGACAGGACAGGGATCTACCAACACAGTTCACTGAACACTCATTCAATGAACATTTTTCCTGACAGCAGCTCATAGCTCAGTGTATCCCTCAGTTTACCATCGTCTGCTGCACCACACCAGACCAACTGTTGGTGTTAAGCCTATAAACTGCCAGTAATCAGAATGCATGAGGAAGTTCAAGTTCAATAATGAAATACAGTCTGACTCCCACATTTGTTAATGTCCAGTTATAGTTATAACTCAACATCCACAGATGGTTATTACTTAAAATTAACAATCTATTCTTCTGAGCCTGATAAAGTTATCATTTATCTGACACTGTCAACATTATTATTGAATATATCGTTCTCTCAAAGGTTTTGTTTTATACTTTTGTTAAATGTGTCAAGCTCCTCTAAGGTCCCATGTGTGTGTGTGGTTTAACAGTATTCTGAGACTATCTGTACCACTGTATGGTTGATCCATATAAGTTGTTCCAACAAATCATCTGAGCTGTACTGAGCCTTGTGATGTGGGATCCACAGGATGGTGTTATTGTGTCCCATTGAGCTGTGATAAACTTCTTCACTCTGTGGCAGTAACTGACACTGTGTCACACAAGTGAAGACTGATTAATGCAAACAAGTGTTTTTTCATTCATAATATATATATATATATATATATGATTGTTAAAGTAACACCAAAAGGACTTTGATTATCACTAAGGTGTGAATCCTGAACTCTCATACATACATACTCTACTATTCTATAGAATGGGTGAAATGTAACAGACTTAAATGAATGACATAGCTGTATGTGTAAGTCCAGTAAAATTAAGCAATAACTATACTAAACAAAAACATAAACATAACACTTTTGTTTTTGCTTCTATTTTTCATGAGTTGGAATTGAAGATCTGAGACTTTTTTGAGCCACACAAAAAAAAAACTTCTTACTCTCAAAATGTCGTCACAAATGTCTTTACATCTGTGTTAGTGAGCACTTCTCCTTTGCAAAGATCATCCCTCCACCTGACAAGTGTGACAAATCAAGATGCTGATCACACAGTATGAGTACTGCACAGGTGTGACCTGGTCACAATAAAAGGCCATTTTAAAATGTGCAGTTTTATTTTGAAAAAATTATTTTCTTAGTTACTGAACTGTGTGACCTGGGCTACAGATGTGCATTTTTTGGGGGGGAAGGATGTGGGTCAGAAAACAAGTCAGTCAGGAAGTGGATCACGCTGTCATACACGCAGATCCAGAGCATCCAAACCTGCTAAGTGGTAGACACGTCCGGTGACTCTGCAGGTCATGCAAGAACTGGGATATTTTAGGCTTCCAGGAATTGTGTACATCAGGCTGCAACAGGAGGCAATGGCAGCAGATGAAGGGCACGACAATGGGCCTCAAGATCTCACACAGTGTGTGTGTGTGTGTCTATCTTTTGTGTTTATAGAAAAAGTCTTACATATTTATACAACATGTGTGTGTAGTCAGGTGGCATCCTTTGTGAGTGAATGCTGCATGAGTAAGTTCACCCAATGATCCTCCAGTAAGCCCCTAACTGTGAAACTTCAGTCACCCATCACCTCGAGTCCAGCACGCAACTAGTCCAGAGACCCTGAGTTCTGTGTTGTGTACCTGATGTTGCATTTGCCACCATACACATCTGAAATCTCTCTCTCTCCCTTTGTGTCTCTCTGTCTGTCTGTTTGTCTCTCTCTCTCTTTCTCTCTGTCCTCAAAATGTCGGTATCTCTGGTTTGGAGCAGCAGGATCCAGATCTGCCACTACAACAGTCATTATTATTATTATACACTCAGTTTGTCCATAGATATGATATCAGTTGAGCAGGTCACTAAGACCAAACTACTAGGCGTTAAATTATTTAATTTACTGCCTTGGTCTGATCAGATTGATCACATTGTTTCTATGATGGGATAAGGCATTGCAATCTCAAATAAATGTTCAGCATATGTTCCACCATCTGTTATGATTGATGTTGTGCGATCACTTGTCTTGTCACTCCTCGAGTACTGCCCAGTTATTTGGTCAAATGCTGCTGAGAAAAATCTAAAAAAAACTTCAAACTGCACAGAACAAAAACTTGTATATACAGGTTTTTGTCATGGATACAATACACATCAAGTTAGCACAGGTCATCTGATCGTACCAAGTCCATGAACAAATTGTATGAAGAGAACTGTCCCTCTGCTTGGACTCTGCCCACTATTTACATCAGACAGACCAAGAATAGATTTTCTTTTAAGAGGTTAATAAAACAAAATTTGATAAATCTCATCTAGATGTTACTGTGGTTTCTGCACCTTTGTCTTCATTTTTTTCCTGATAATGTGCATTTGTGACATTTTAATTTAGTTTTCATTGTAAGTTATTATTGTTTATTGTTTTACATGTAGAGTTATTTTAATTATTTTCTGTGTTTGGCTTGTTTTGTTTTTTTTCATTGATATAGTGTGATTTTTTATGATAATTTTTTTTATTTGTTGTTATTGTGTGTGGAAGACTAGCGACCACTGTGTGGAAGCTGATGGGGATCCAAATAAAGAAATGCATCAACAGTATATGCAGCTGTTCATGGTCTTTCTCTCTCTCTCTCTCTCTCTCTTCCCTCTCTCTCCTCCCCCACACCCTCTTCTCTTCTCAAACCCAACCAGTTGAGGGAGCCGAGGACAGTGACAAGGTTCTATAAATCTGATGGGAAGAGATCGAACGTGTTGGTTAGGCATTGTTCTAATATCCAAACCAACATTGTTTGTTAATTATCATAATGAAGACCTAATGTATGCATATCAGCGGAAAATCTCAAACACTGCATTCAGTTCTGTCAGCAGCACTCTCACACTTCAGACAGCTTGTCGGCACAAACACTGACATCATGACAACACAAAGCTTCCACGTCCCTTAGAACAGACACAGACAGAGAGAAAACAAATGGTACAGAGAAGGTCATGATAAGGACAAACTTAGACTTGACTGGCTGTACTGGACTGATAATCAGTGTGCTGTCTCAGTGACTCTGCCGGACTCACTCTGCTAAGAATAAACATTTACAGACAGCAGATATGCAAGGGGAGTAGCACACTTCCACACACACTTCCTAACATCCACAGGCAAACCAATTGCTCATCACACCTTGGTCGCTGCTCTCCTCGATGCTGTTTCTGCCCAAACAAGTTGCTATCTGTAAATGTGAGGCTCACACTAACAGTCCTGATTCAGTTTCGCAGCCAAATGCCAGAGCTGATGCTGCAACAAAGGCTGCTGGAGAGCAGAACCAAATCATTTCATGTGTTTCTATTCCTGACTCACTACTGACCCCCACAGCTGACTTACATGAATTGCAAATCAGAGTGACAACACTGCCTGGAAGAAAGCAGGATGTTCATAGACTAACAAAGTTTGGTATGATCATCCGTTTGGATGTACAATGTTTGTGCAAATAAAAGGGAGGATGTTGATCTCTTTTTGATATCTATACATTTTAAGTTCCTAGTCACAGTCTTGCATTGTTTGCTTCATTCTGAAAAATAATTCATATGTCATTTGATTATGACTGTCAGGTTGTGGAGGGAGAGACAATAACGTGTATCATATAAGGGAAAGTGTCCAACTGCATGCATATACATACATAATCATGCACACATTTATACTGTGCAGCACATGTGCCTGACCATCTCCAGTCAAACCATCTGATGAAGATGTCCCCATCCTCGAGCTCCATCCCTCATCACTACCACCTGTGTCTTTGCTTCATCTAATAGAAATATGGATAATCCCTGCGGGGGTCTAAGCGCCAAAGTCTATTCCTTCTGTTTACAGTAAATTTCATTTTATTTCAAATTTGTCAAATTCTTCTGTTCTTTTATTGGTTTCTCCTGATTGAGTTCCATATACACATTTTATACCTCCCACCTCAACAACACAAAAAGGCCCAAAATCTTAACTGAACAGCTAAACAAGACAAGAAGACAAAACTAAACAAATTAAAACAAGACAAAACACAACATAACGTACAACAACAAACAAAGTCAAACAAACAAGCTCAACCTCAGTGTCTTCATATCTGATCAACTTAAACAAGATCAAATATAAATAAACACTCATATGTTATATATAATAATAATAAACCACTCTTCTCTGTCGAGTCTTTTTATCCTCCACCCTCTACAACTTCAACCACAATACAATCTTTAGACCAATCCATTTGGCATGTGGCATAATTGTCAATCTGTCCTACATTATATAAAGAGGGGAAAAATATGAGAAAAACAAACCAACACAGAACCTAATACCCTCAGACCTGGTTTAGGCATAAAAACTAATCTTATGTACACAATGCTTGTAATATGATTTCAAATTAAGTTACTTTGTTATTTTCAATGGCCATTGTCTTTTTCATGTTTGACATGTCTTTTTTCCAGTGTAGTGGAGTAGAAGGGTATGTGGATTTCCAGTGTTCAAGATGATAATTGATGAAAAAAGAATAATCCACCTCCATGGATACCTCACTGTATCCTGTAGCACGTCTTGAAATACACAAACTGATGGATTAAAGTAAAAATTTTTCCTAATACCTCTGATAACCAATCCCAAAATGTGTGGATCAATGAATCTGTAATTCCCCATTTAAAACAATTCTGTCATATTTATTATTTTTATTTCTTGTGCAATTATTTTATAGAAAAAAATTCATTGAATGTAATATTTCTGTTAAATTCTAACTCGTGTCCCTTTGCTGCACATCATCCTATCTCTCTCTCTCTCTCTCTCTCTCTCTCTCTCTCTCTCTCTCTCTCTCCCTCTCTCTCTCTCTCTCTCTCTCTTGCCAGCAGAATTAAGGCAAAAAATAACTTAAAAGGAAAAGAGTGAGGAACCTGCTGGTATACACTTTTCTTTCAATGTTTTTAACTTCAAAAATCACAAAGCATTGAACAACAAGAGCATCCCAGCAGGTTCATCACTTTTTAGTGTCCCCTGGAAACACTTCTGTTGGGTTGTATTTGCTGTGAGTATTTGCAGCTCATGTGCTGTCACAATGATGAAGATGTTTTCTGAAGTTGTTTGTGTTTTGTCAATTTGCATGTGTTTTCTTAAGTTGCAGTGCATTGAGCTCTCAGGGCCACCCTGCAATGTAAATCAGAGGTTTGAAATGAACTTCTAGGTTGCATTGATTTTTTACCAATCTTTTAGAAAATTAAAAACAAAATCTTACAATTTCCCCAACTTTTTGTAAGTGTGTTCACTGAATATAAGTCAGTTATTTAGACAGGTGTGACAATGGAGGTATAAAAAGGAGACATGGGCTACTGAGTCTGTATATGTAAAAACTCCCACATTCATACACATTTAAAATTGATAATATTGCAATTAGTGCATCACGTCTGAAATCTGTAGTACCTCAAACACACCCTCCTTGTCCTCCCCAACTACCTCCTTTATGATGGCTGACAACCCAGTCTCTGTTTTGTCTGTGTCAAATGATGCGCTGGCAACAAGTGGCAGCAAGTCCGCAAAGCTTGTAGTTTTTTCCAATATATTTGTAGATATTAGTATATTTTTTTGTCGATTGATGTTTTTTAATTATATATCGTTGTTTCGTCTGACGATGGAGAAAACAAAGTATACAAAGGAAGAACTCCTGGCTTTAAAGTGTACCAGTTGGAGTTAAACATCCCATCCCGACTGAGCTGAAGAAGCTGTGGATGCAGAGCTGGGGCTAAGCAAAAGGGTAAAGGATGGAGATATAAGCTTTTTCTACCATCGATCCTCATGGGAAATGTCAACGAGTGTAGTCTCATGTGTTTCACGGAGACCTTGTTAAACGACAACACTCCCAACCGTTGTGTGGATTTACCCGGCTTCACTGCAGATCGGACAGAGACACCAGAGCAAGTGGAAAGAACAAAGGTGGAAGACTGGTTCTGCTTGTGAACAATAGATGGTGCAACCCCGGTCATATCACAGTGAAGGAGAAGATCTGCTGTTGGAATATTAAACTGTTGGCAGTTGGTCTTAGACCATACTATGTACTGAGGGAGTTCTCTCACATTGTCGCCATTGTTGTTTACATTCAACCACGAGCAGAGTCTGCAGTCGCGTGTGATGTCATCCACGAGACTGTTGCGAGAGTACAAACCCAGCACCCTGATGTATTCATTGCATTTATTAAAGACAAAATGGAAGGGATAGGGGTGGATCCCTGCTTCACTTCCTGGATTGTGGATTACCTGACAAGACGACCACAGTACGTCAGGCTGAGTAACTGGGTCTCAGGGACAGTGATGAGCAGCACTGGGGCTCCACAGGGGACTGTTCTGGCTCCGTTCCTGTTCCCCCTGTACACTGCCGACTTTAAATACAACTCTGAGTCCTGCCACATCCAGAAATACTCAGATGACACAGCTATTGTGGCGTGTATCAGGAACGGGCAGGAAGAGGAGTACAGGGATCTGACGATGGCCTTCAGTGAATGGAGCGACAAGAACTGCCTCCTTTTGAACACCTCACCTGAACACCTGACCAAGGAGATGGTCATGGACTGTCGGAGGTCTAGGCCCACCCTTCAGCCAGTCAACATTCGAGGGAAGGACATTGAGGTGGTGCACACTTATAAATACCTAGGTGTGCACCTGAACAGTAAACTGGACTGGTCCCTGAACACAGATGCCATCAACCTGAAGGGGCACAGCTGGCTCTTTTTCCTCAGGAGGTTCAGGTCCTTTGACGTCTGCAGTGAAATGCTACACGTTTTATCAGTCAGTGGTGGCCAGTGTACTCTTTTATGCTGCAGTCTGCTGGGGCAGCAGCATGTCAGACATGAACACAAAGAGACTGGACAAGCTGGTCAAAGGCTGGGTCTGTGCTTGGCAGGAGTCTGGACTCACTCAGGACTGTTGTGGAAAGACGCATGCAATGTAAGATGGAGGCCATCTTAGACATTACCAACCTTCCTCCCTAAAACATTCTGGCAGGACAGAGAAGCAGCTACAGCTGCAGCAAACGTCTCATCTCACTTCGCTGCAGAACAGAGAGGTTCAGGAGATCCTTTGTTCCCACTGCCATCAGGCTATACAACACCTCAGCCAGAGGAAGTGGACTAATCTAATTGTTATTGTTTATTTAATTTTAACTGTTTTTATTATTATCATTATTATCAGCAATCAGCTAATGGACACATGAATTTCCCCTAGGGGATAAATAAAGTATCTATCTATCTATCTATCTATCTATCTATCTATCTATCTATCTATCTATCTATCTATCTATCTATCTATCTATCTATCTATCACTGATGAGTGTGTGTCAGCGTATGGGAATCCTCCTGCTCCATCTCAGCAATAACAGGAGTTGACAGCTGGCCGACCTGCTCTGCCCTGACATCAGCTTGGGCTCATGTTCCAGGGCTTGGACCGTCATGTCTGTCTGTGCAGAGGTGTGGATGTCATTAGGACGTTGTGGTAATGAAGTCCCGGCTATCAGGCATTAGATTAGCTGCTGTTGCCATGGGGTTCGTTTCCCTGACCCACCCACACAAGCCAACATCAACAAGTCTTTTAAGTGATTCTAGGGTACATTTCAGTCAATTTACCTCTTTAATGAACATCATGGATTTCTTTTTTCCCCAGCATTATCTTTATGCAAAAGCACTATTGTGAGTATGAAAAAAATGGATTATTGTGTATGATTTTTATATGTTCACCTGTCATGGGAAAAATACCCAATGATGATGCTAGATGAATAGACAGGGAATGTACAGTAACTTTATCTTACACCCGGCGCAAAGTGATGCAAAACAAAACGCAAGTGTTTAGTTTCAGACTGAGACAGTCCATTGGCATGTTGGTCTTAAAATGGGATGTCTTCAGGCACATTGTTGGCTCATTGCTACTTTGAGGCAGCAGAAAGTGACCAACGTTTGACCGACAACAACCTGGTCTGAAGTCAATGACGCAGTATCCCACTGTTATTATAAAAAATGATCAATTATCAAATTATCAAGAGAGTAATACATGACAGATGCACATGCACTGTTGTTTCCACTCATTCATAAGAGATGATTGTTTACAGTTGAAATTTGGACATCCAGTGAAAGAGCAGGCTGGTCCCAAAAGTCTAAAATTCTACACAGCAAAAGGAATAAAATTGAAGTCACTGTGCCCATACTTTTATTATCTTCGATTCTAAGTCTATTCCTCGATGTGCTTGTTAGCCACATAAGTAGTCTGTAGTGGATGTTGTCACAGTGTAAATGTGTAAAGTAAACCTAGTAAACTCATCATCAGGGAAATGGTAAATGGCCTGCTTTTCTAGTCATATCGACCACTCAAATCCCTTTACACTCCAAGCCATACTCACTCACACATGCATGCTGCGCTTTTCTATCACACACACACTCACACACCAACGATACATCGGGGATAATTCAGGGTTTAGTATCTTGCCCAAGCCGCCCACAAAGGATGAACTGTAAGGGTTGGGAATGCTCTCAAGGAAAATTCAATGCAACCAAAATGTAACTGTCGTGGAAATGATGTATTTCCTTGAGGAGAAATGAACAAATAAACGATGATACAACAAGCAGTTGTCTTTTATATTTTAATAAAGTGTTAAAACAGAATAATATAGAGTATAACAAAGTCAATCTATTTCAGCCAAAAGGACAGAGCTCATACACCAGACTGTATTTGGTGAGTCTGACAGAGGACTACAGCTACAGTTTCATATTCATAGTTAAATCATATCATAGGGAGACTAGCGAGGCAGAAATGCTAGCCCTGAGCTCAGCCACCTTGTCTTTGAGTTGATAAGCGTGATGCGAATGGAATGTTCCCTCATTATCCCACACAGCAAACAAAGTCACTGAAAGGTACCAAGGTCACCTGTGTGCCTCCGGTGAGTTGAAAGCTCACACACACAGAATACTCTTTCAAAACAGGATATTATATGTCTATATATGGTAATGATACATTTTTCTCCTACAATTCCCCCTTTGATTATACTATGGCCATTCACTATATACAAACTCATGTTTATGCAAACGCATCATTAATGACAAACAGAAATTTGCTTTTGCTGTTTTTGTAGAACCTACACATTCTAGTGTGGAGGAGCAAGCGTGGGGGAGAGCAAGGTTTTAAAACACAAGTATCAAACAAAAAAACAAGTGTCAGACACTGTCAGACTTGCCATGTCATGTTACCAATATGCATAATATGTAACTGCAAATACACAGCGTCCTTTTCTTTTAGGTTTCTTTCTTTTGTTCCAAATCTAAAGATATCCTAGAGGGCTGCAGAAAGGAATTATATTCTTAATTCCACTGCTGCATGGGTGGATTGCTGCAAAGGCAAAGATTGGTCACGCCTTTGAATAATAACAAATGTCCTGCAAAAATTTCCAATCTGAGACCTGTAACAGTCTATGTGAACACAAAACACCAGTTCAATATTTAGTGCTTTGTACAAGGGAGCTCTGACTGACTTTTATCATTTTTCCTTCCTGAATATCTGTATCCCAGTGGTGTCTGAGTGAGAATGAGAGATCTGTGAGTTTAAATGAATATGAATGAAGGCATATGAATAGCTCCTGATGTGTGTGAGCTGCACAAACCATACATTTTCCGTGTGTGTACCATGCAAAGTTAATAGCGATACACATTCCCCCTTCGCCCATGTGGTCACCATTTTGTCCATGGAACACGTTCCTGTGGAGTAGAGAGTGATTGGAGACAGAAACATCAGAAACAGCTATAGACTTGGCAGCTGCACCAGCAGCAGCATTTCCTGTGGGAATGGGGTCAGAGTTTTTAGTGTGTGCATCACATTTCATCACAGAGATGGAGGCAGGAAGCAGAATGGTATCTAACAGGCCAGAGATGAGCTTGTGGTGAGCTATGGGCTTGCCACGTGATGTAAGGATATCCCTATGTTTCCAAAGTGCACGACAAAGTGTTTCCAAGTGTAAATATTTATAGTTTTACCCCCATGATTGACAGAAGTCATGTAACTGTCCTTTTGGTCAACAAACTGAGTAAAAGGCAGGTCAGGTTTTGGCAGTCCCAGAGTGGGAGCAGACTGTAGAGAGCCCTTTAAGTCAGTGAATTCTCTGTCAGCTTTGTCAATCCAAGTCAGTTTGTCATGTGCACTGAGATTTTTTACATGAATCATGGAGGAGAGGTGTCTCTCTCTGAGTAATTTGGAATCCACTGTCAACAATATGACGTCATATCTAAGAAACTTAGCATCTGTTTCTTGGTGACTAGCTTTGGAACAGCCTGTATGGTGTTGAAGAAAATTCATTCAAGTCCTTAGTTTCAAGTTTGCTGTAGTGATGCAAGTTTATTGGTATCCCAGGATACGGTGAGCCAGCTGACACAGAGCGGGTCTGAGGCAGTAGACTGACCCAGAGTGAAGGGCAGGGGGACACTTATCCAGTTGAAGACAAAGGGATAGACAACTGTATTTGCATATACCTGGGGTTACAGACATTTGGTCAGACAGGATAACAAGAGGGAAAGGAGGTTAGAAACAAAAGGTAACGTTCTCTAGAGGCCTAGCAGCGTAACACCTAGGTTCAAGTCATCAAGAGGGTAGGAGGGTCTTTTAGGCTGGATCGGCATATCCACAGGTAGAGCAGGAAGGGCCCTTAGACTGAATCATCATATCTACAGGTAAGTTGTTGTTAAGACGATAAAGTGTTGGAGATGTAAGAGGGAAGAAGGGGTGTTCTCCTTGATGAAAGGATCAAGGGGCCAACTCAGTAGGGTTATAGAGTTGTTCCTAGGTGTCAGCAAGTCTACACTGAATACACGGAAGACTGTGTATATTCTTCCTCAATGGCTTGTGTGCATTTGGGAGGGAGAGATTTGCCCTCAGCTGTGATCACATGTCCCAGATGTGTTACTTGTGTTTGAGCAAACTGTAATTTAGACAGGCTTGCCTTGTGGCCATTGTCAGCTAAATGTTTTAGCAACACAATGGTGTCACATTTGCATGCTTTGTGTAGTGGACTACGGGTCATGAGGTCATCCATGTATTGTAACGAAACAGAGCCACCAGGTAAATGTAAATTTAGCAGGTTATCTCTCAACACGCTGTGGAAACAGAATATCCCTTGGACATCTGGTCCATGTGTAGCCTTTATATGTATATGTATATGAAAATACACAATACGTTTGTCTTTGTGTACTGGAATGGAGTAGAATGTGTTCAAATCTACTACAGAAAGTGTGTTGAGTTGGATGGAATGGAAGACAGGATGGTGTGTGGGTTAGCGACCTTGGGTGCTTGCGCGTGCACAGAGGCATTTACTGCCTGGAGGTCTTGAACAAAACGCCACTGTGTAGGCTGACCAGGGTCACAAATCTTTTTAACAGGAAAAATGGGAGTGTGCACAGGAGAGTCATCACATGGAATGATAACCTCAGCCTGCAGGAATGAGTGAAAAACACGCTTGATACCTTCAATGGCAGCGGATATTGTTTCATGCATGGGCGAAAATCTGATTTTGGGTGAATTCATTTCATCAGACCATCATCATATTTATGTTTTGACCATAATTGAGACAGCACCTCAGACAATTCAGCCATGTCGACAGTTGTTTGTTTAACCATGGTATGTGATTACTTCATTAAAGGAATGAGATCAACAGTTCTTTTAGCCAAAGTGGTTGATGTAAATGCTGTTTTATATACATCACCCTTTTGGCTGTCCAGTGTTCTGGGATCCCCATCCACGGGACTGAAGTCAGCCAGCTGCATCTGGGCACAGACCCACATTCCCAAATCCTTCCATTGCCATCCAACAGGCTTAGCCAGCGACACGTGAGGACATGGACCCTCATATAGCTCATGTTGTGCATGGGATAGAGACAAAGAAACAGCAGCAGCATCTTTTGTCCAGAAACATGTTGCACACTCAATCTTTCCACTTCCTCACCCTGTTTAAACCATGCCTTCTCAAAACTTTCATCTAGTCCCCTGACACATGTGCAGTACAGTGTAGTGAGTCTGTCTGCATATAGCAGGGCGCTTGTGTGCTGTGTGAGTGTGCAAATTCAGTGAGTTGTGATGCCAAAGAATGAACACCAGATGACCTCATGACTCATAGGCATACATGGGCATGTCAGGGTTAGGCATCACATTTGTGTGTTCACAGGCAGTCTGGTTATTTTTAAACTGTTTGGATGTGAAGTTAACACAATGCTAAATTGACACATCAGATCTCTTTAATCTCTTCAATCCCCATTAAATTGATGGGACAATGTTCTGACAGTAGGAAAGAGTGTTTTGTCAAGGTGTCATCAACTGTACATGATAAAGGTGTGGTATATGGTTTGGCTGCTTCCGCGTCCTAGTGATGTCAGTGCCTGGTACATGGTTACTTGGGAGTTGTCAAGCTTTTCTAACGGCTGTTCATTTTAGCTTGCTCTTAATCTCTCTGTTGATCTTCTGCATGTTCAGCATGATCCAGTATGGTTTGCAGACATGCTGTCTTCCATGAGATGGAGCTTCTTTTCACCTCGGCAGTGATTTCTGGTTTCATCCTTCCCAGAAAGTGTTCTTTCAGATGGACTTCATAGGCATCCGGTGGTTGAGCCCCCATTGCTCCCCTCTGGAGACCACTGTGAAGACCAAAGGCAGCTGTGAGGCGCACCAGGAATACACTGCATGACTCAGTTTGCTCCTGAGACATGGCAGTGATGTGTGCCAAGTTCATTCTGGTGGGAAAAGCTGTTCAACAGGCGTTCAATCATTCCGTTGACAACTTCTCTATATCTGGCGTTGTTGTTATGGCTTTTCTCAACATGTGATGATCAGCGTTTGATGATGTTGTCAGTGAAGAATGCAAATATTTTGGGGAAGTCATGTTTGAACATTTTACTCATTAAACATCTCAGTTCAGCCATTGTGGGTCTGTATTTAGTTAACTTTTCTATATTTAAACTTATCTTAAGATGCTCTAATTCTGTCTTCTGTTTTACAGAAAGAGGGGGGGGGTTATTATATATATATATATATACTGTATATATGTTCCCTTTTGTTCTTTGTCTGATTGGTCAGTTGAATTCTGTGAGATAAGTTGGTTTGTTGTTACTTTGTGTTCACAGCCTGAGTTTAGTTCAGTTAATTTGATCTCTGTTAAGGGCCCAGAACATTTTGATTGTTTTGTACAATAATTTCTTGTCTCATTTGGTTAAATAAAAACCCATGTTTCTTTCAAAATCCACCTGTGACCCCTCATGAATTCCAGCTAGGTCCATCACACTGGCCATGGTATGAACACCAGCATTGGTCCTCCTTGTCCTGGAGCTTCCAACATTGGGTAGATCTCAGGTTCTCCATGGCAGGGGAAACCAAAAAGCTGTATTCTGCTGAGGTCTGGTGCAGGATCAACAGTGGCAAACCAATGCTGATGATCACATTTTTTTGTTTTAGGCTTTGCACCAGGCAGTATTGGTGGCTCTGTGGCTTCAGTGATAGGTGTGGTTTCTGGTTTTGTCTCTCAACTGGCCTGGGCGCCAGTCTCTTCATCATGCTGCTGTCGCTGGACCCTGGACTGGAGTATATGGAGGAGGAGGGGTGGAATCCAGGTCCAAATCCAGCTTGAATGGATTCTGTGATTTGCATACCTTGCTTAAAGAGGGATACATTGGTTTTATTTGTGTATCTTTCTGCACATTAGTCTTCTTATTTTCCTTCTCCCTAGATTGACTTTCTGATCTTAATCTCTTTCTTTCTCTTAATTCTGCTTTTTCTCTCAGGAGCGTGTCTAAGTTCCCACAGCCCTATGTTAAGAAATAGGGTTTCCTTTTGAGAAAAATCTTAGGCCTTGTCCACATTAACCTGGGTAAATATAAAAATGCACATTGTTGGGTCAGAACTCTACCTCATGAGCTGGACACCAAATATGTTGGATTTTGGTTGTTTATCAATTTATTGGCTATCATAAATTAAGAAAATATTATATATAAATAATATTTATATTATAAATATTTAGGCACCAGCCTAAACTAATAGGCAAAATAGCCAATATGGTTTTAGTCTCAATTTATTACCATTAATCTGGAACTCTGATTAACCATTAGCTGACTAACTATAACCAAACTACCAAATCAACAGTAAGTTAAAGTTGAAGGATTGGAATTCTACCAAGTAGAGGTTGGCAATATTCACGCTTGTGCAACATTAAACACACCAGTAGTTATACTTAAAGGCATTTATTTACAATGAAGCAGAGTAAAACACAATGTCTGATCTAGTATATACAGGTGTGTGTATGTGTGTGTGTGTTTGTGTGTGTGTTTGTGGGGACACAACAAAGGCAAGATGGACGATTCAAAGTGGTCACTGTGACCACATGACCTGAACAAAGAAGACTACACAAGATGGCGGTAAACAAAGAAACTACTCAAAATGGCCGCTGAGACCACCTGGTGTGTGTGGGAGGGAAGGTGTGAGTTTCTTTGTTAGCCTAGCTCATGTCATCTAAAGGTACCAGGTTAGAGGGGGGTGGTTAGCTTCATGCAGGTTCTAGAACTGAGACGTACTACTATGTGTGTGAACATACGAGTACCCGATTAACTGTATGACTGACCACAACCTAAGCAAACATTACAACAACAAGACATCAATCAACAAGTACATTAACAAAGTTAAGACTTCTGCTGCTTAGCTATGCTGTGCTGTGCTGTGCTGGGAAAGGTTAGGCCCAGTCAGTTAATGTTACCCAGTCCTTGGAACAAGCAAAGAGGTCCTTTCCAGAGTTGTAGTGCGAGAGAGCTGGTTTCTCAGGAAGCAGAGCTGACCTGGGCTGGGGCCTTGTTGCCCTTTGAAGAACCGAGAGGAGAGAGCTGGAGCTGCTCTCCAGAGCAAGCCGAGGGAGAAGAGAGAGAGAAGAGGGCCAGAGATCTGGTTTTGTTTGGTGACACCCTTGGGGGTCACATGTCACACGCTGACCCACACTGGCTGGCCAGTAAGGTCCGTTGGGGGAAGGGTCGTCCCCAGGTGTGAACGGTGAGGAACTGTGGAGTGTGAGTTCCTTTGTCCAGTTGCACAAAGAAACATATGGTCTCTTGAATCATGAGTCCCAACAACATTCACAATGAAAACGATCTCCATCCACACTAATCGTTTACAGAGCGCTTTGCATCCACGTTCCACGGCGTCTTCACATTTATCCACCTCAGCGATCATTTTTGTAAAGCATCGTTTTCAGTTTCGGAATTCACCGTTCTAATGTGGACGGAAGGGCTAACTGGATAAATATTACGGGTTAGTGTGGACATGGGCTTATGGGAACATATAAGGCTGTGGGAAAATAGGGCCTAATTTTCAAAACATTCTTAGAAATGTGGGAACATAGGGCTGTGGGAACATAGGGCTGACCCCTTTCTCTCCATGGACTATATGGTTTCCAGTTTGCTTTAAATTTTAGTTTAGTTTTAGTTTTAGTTTTTTTAGTTTTCTTTTGCTGTTTTCTGGACATCGCTTCATGCTCCTCTGCATCACTCTGTTCTTTTGTCTCATAGCATGTCCTAAGCTGGTCTAGTTGATGTAGACTAAAGCTTCCAGACACTTGGAAGCCCATTTCTACCCATTTATCAAACTGCATCATTTTCAGTCAAATTAATCAATACACATCTGTCTGCAAGTATTTATGTTAGATTTTGTCGGGTTACACAATGATATCTTGATTAACTCTGTATACTCCTCTAAACATTTTGAGTTCAAGCTATTTTTATTCAGTTTTACAAATAATGGTTTAAATTTAACATAGGTCCAACAGAACACACAGAGAAAGAAGAAAAAAAAAAAAAAAAAAAAAAAAAAACACAAAAAAAAAAAAAAAAAAAAACACCCCACAATACCAGACTTACAGAGTTCACCAGTTTAAAATACATAGTTCAAATACAAATTTACATAGCCAGACAAAAAAAAAAAAAAGAAAAAGGGAGAATAAGAAATATAATAACAATAATGACGACAGAGGACAACAAAGTAGAGGTTTTACTAGTATTATATTGTCTGCCTCCATATCTTCAACAAATATTAAGAAAGGCTGCCAAATGTTATAGAATTTTCTAGTGGACCCCCTGATAGTGTATCTGATCTTCTCCAACTTGATATGGTACATGATTTCCCTAACCCAATGACTGTATGTTGGAGGTGCTGGATCTTTCCATTTCAATAATATCAGTCTCCTAGCTAGCAGAGAGCAGAAGGCCACCATTATTCTTTCCCACTTCTCAAGATGGGAGTCTATCTGGGTTTTACTCCTCTAAACATTTATTGGAATTATTTATTAATTTCTCACCGTGCAAGTTCTCTTTCCAAACTCAGGATTGGAGCGATGACCAGGGCTCAGTTCGAGGACAGCTTCTCACCCTCAGGGAGGAATCTTCCTATGTAATTCAGCCTCTGCTCTCCAACAGAGTCCAGATCACTCGTCCAATCGCTTCTTCGTTGCCATATTTGTTGTGCAAATTATATATTTCCTTGAGGAGAAATTAACGAATAAATGATGAAAGAACAAACAGTCAAGTATGGTAATGATACATTTTTCTCCTACAGTAACCAGAATTGTTGTGCAGTGCGCACCTAACCAGTATTGCAAAGGTGTCATTTTTAGCTCATGATCTAAATTTGAAGCTCAAATATTTAAAATATATAACAGTTTTCAGTTTATTTTGATTAATCTGATTCTGATCCTTTTACATACAAAACCAGCAATGAGCTATTCTGACTGCTGAAACCTCCCTTGTATTCCCAATTTCCACCCAGATCATCAACAGTTACAGCCTTTATTAGTTTAAATTGATGTTTTCTCTCTTGAAGATACAGCACAACAGTCATTTGGAGTTGTGTCATTTGGAGGTAGTCTGAGTGGCGGAGGCAGACAAACAAACAATTCTAGTTACTCTCACTGTGTGGAACTGTGGAACATCTTGGATTTAGTTTCGGCACACATGTTAACAGGTCAAATGACACACTGGCTGTCACAAGTTATCTCAACTTTAATTTAAACAGCTGAAATTAGCAAGACTGCGAAAATCCTCTAAAATATGTTACTTAATAATATGTGTTGTGTTCAGCAGTGATATAATTGAGGTCCACAGCACTTCAAGTTCATTGTCCAGTGTTTGTAAGGTTCTAGCTGCTTGTTCCAAGCCCAGATTTTCCTTAAGCCAGTTCTCCAGACTAAAGCAGTTGGGTTTCCTCACTTTCCAGTGAATGAGTATTTTCCTTTTCACAGAGAGACATGCTAGTCCAATACTTTACTGCCCAGTAAACATACTGTGGGGCATATTGGGATATTTTCACAAAAAATAGAATTTACTAAATCACATCAACCCAGAATTGTTTTACTGCTGGCCAGTGCTACAACTGATGCATTAATGTATCTGTGCCACCACCACCTGACTTTATGATTTTGCAGCAATTATCAGTGGTGTGAGATAATAATTTATACAATTTAGAGGCGGTTCTTCTTCCATCGATTGCTTCCTTTAAGATATTATCCACCAATATTTATGTAATTCTTCAATATGATCTTGAGCTGTATATTAAAAGAAATTTGTGTAATTTAATTTATATTGTCTTTTCAGTTTGTGGAAGTCAGTACTTCCATCAACTACTAATTAGCTCTGTGTAATAATATTATTTTGTTGCCAGACTTTTTGCTGGTTGACTATAGGTTTCTCACCAGCTGTTAATAAGGGGTTCATCCAAATTGGGCACGAAGGGAGGGACACAGTAGAAATACTAAACTGTCTGTAGTACCTGAGAGAGGATAGAGAAATATACCCAAAAAGGTCAATAAAATGAATGTTTGGATTGGCTCTGATGGCACAGGCTAAAGGTTCAAATGCAAGTGTAAAAATAAGTGGGAAAGCTGGACATCCTTGTCTGGTAAACCTGTAAAGCTGAAATGGAGATGATATCATACCATTGGTTTTTACATGTGCAACTGGTTTATGATAAAGAGCCTTAATCCAGTGTAAACACATTGGTTCAAAACCAAATGTTGTCAATGTATGAAATAAATAAGGCCATTCTGTCCTGTCAAAGGCTTTTCTGCATTTAGTGACATTGCTACAGCTGGATGCTGAAGTGATGAAACCCAGCATGAAAAAGTCTCTTCATATTATTGGAGGCAAGGCGGCCAGCAACGAAACCCACTTGATCAATGAAAATTAACGAGGCAGAAGGTGCATTGCCAACATCTTTAGAAAAATCTTATAATTATTGTTCAAAAGACGTAGACGTTGGAAATTGTTCATCTGTAAATGGTCTTTGCCTGGTTTTGATGACACAGAAATCACAAGTGAGCGCATACTGCAAGGCAGTGATTGATTAGCAATGATATCATTGTACAATAAATTTAGATAAGGTGACAGAGTATCCTGGACACATTCATAGAATTCAATAGTATATCAATCTTCCCCTGGTGCTTTTGGGCTCCCATTGCCACCCTGACATGTATTATTATCCAACTTTCAGCAATGAACCAACACACATTAGAAACATGAATCATAAACCTTAAACCTTTAGCTACAGGCTAAACAGTTTAAAACAAGTTGGGAAGAAGAGATTCATCTATATGCCTAATAAAAACTATCACATTTAGCAGCCAACAGTGACTTACCTACATTTAAGGGATAAGGTAACTTACATTCTTCACAGTTTTGGCCTCTTCAGTTGTAAATCATCCAAGCTGCAGCATATGATATGACTTTGTGGTGCATTCACAGCATTGCCTAACAAAACCTAATCCTGAACATATCTTTGCCCAAAAATAGGAGAATACTGAAATAATTTTCCAGGACATTTGACTTTTTCTCTAATTTTCCATGTGTTTTCCATGACTGGAAAAATGGTCAACTGTTTTCCAGGTGGTTGATGTGGAAGCAGTACAACTGGACTTGCAGTTGGAACTTATTGATCTGTGATGACGTACTGATTTCCAAGAAAACACAATTTTTTACTACTTTCACCAGACAGCAATTCTTTAGTCCAAGGCCTGGTGTCACTGTTCCCATTAGGAAAGCGATTTACTCATTTTAATTAGAATAAATTAATCTTTATACAGAATCAAGTGTAAGGCACAAAGTGCAAAAGAAGTGTGTAAAACTCACTCTTTAAGGATTTTAAATTAAAAAGGTTGTGGCTCATAACTATAAACTGACTTCTCCATGGGGCCCCTAAAAAATGAAAAGCTCTGACACCACTGGTTTAAGTCAAATAGTTCAAGCTAGCTTTGGATCCAGGCAAGAGACTCAGGATGGCTCTGTACATCTCTGTCAGAGTGACTACAGTAAAATTTGTAAGTGTACAATAAGAGATTAATTAGAATTAATCTTTAGGAGTGTTTTCAATGTAACAAAGTATCTTCTTAGATCATTGATTCAATGTACAGCAGCTGGGGCAGGGGTTCATTTTGCATAGTTTGCTGAGATCATGTTACCTTTTAATATATAAATACTTGACTCCTACTTCCACATGGGTCCACTGCAATGAGAGAATCACCTCATAATCAATGCACAATGGCCCATTTTCTTTGTCAAAAGTGGAACACTTCAAAGTACTCCACTAACAGGCTGATGGGATTTATATAGCCCACAGCACTTTTACAGCCTGCGGGTCACAACCGATGACAAGCTCACTTTCTGCTTCATTTCACCATTTCACCACCACTTCATTTTATGCCACCCTCGTGTGGTGGAAGGGAAATGACATGCGGGTATGATGCTGTTCTCTCATAACATCAAGAGGAAACCTGCAGATGTGGCTCACACCCGGCTGGTGACCATTTAAAAAAGAGGCAGCCCAAGTGGCTCACTTCAGTAGGAATTGGAAGTATTTTGGAGACCCCTGCTGTAGGACTACATATAAAGCTCGTTGTTAAGCTGCAATAAATCATTCTAACAGAGGTTATATTTAAAATACATTTTATCTCTTTATTAGTGGGAATTGTCATTGACAAGCACATTGACAACAGACCCATCTGTCTGATTGACTAAAAATAACACATACCTGTTTATTTGCATATAAAGCAGGAAGTGAGATCTGATCACCATTGGTCACTAGAGGTGAAGACACTTTTTAAATCCAGGTGTGAACTGACGAACTCAGAGCTAACCACTCTATGATCAGATCACTGAAGACACATGCTAACGCAGGTCTGAACAGGACCTGAATATTTGGAGGCTAGAGCTGTCACCATCTTTGATGTCAAAAATTACAATGGTAAGAGATGTTCTTTTATTTTGTAAGGCTAGCAGAAAATACATTTATAGCTTTATAATGGTTCACACAAACAATGCCTTTGTGACAATACAGATTCACTCTGATAAATACATCAATTCCCAAGCTCTGCTGCTTGAACGTAGCTGCTGACTCACTGTCATTCTTGGTATCTGTTTTCTTGCTCAGGGCCCTATCTTACCGAGCGCAAAGCGTAACTTAAGTGTCTTCTCTAGTTTCAGATCGACACAGTTCTTCCCATCCAGTGTCCACATTGTTGAAATAGCAAATACACAGATCACCTATGGGTGTGTTGGTCTTAAAATGAGGTGTGGTCAGGCACATTGCTGGTGCATTGATATCTTGAGACAGTGGAAAAGGATTGACCAACAAAAACCTGGTCTGAAGTCAGTGGTGCAGTATTTCACTGTTATTTTAAGGCTCATTATCAAGACCGTAATGTTGGCTCTGGTAGGTAGGTTCAGTTATTGAGTATGATTTATTTTTATGTCTAAAAATAATAAATTATTTACTAAGAAATTATTCATTATTAATATTAAAGTTATTACTGTTAATTAATAATACAGGGCACCACCCGGAGACCGGGACAATAACCAAACCAGGTTGCAGTCTCACAACCTTAACAGTCAACTGAAAGTAGCTGACCTCCTGGGGTCAACGACTACAAGTGACTAGACAAGGTAAAGTTCGAGCTCTGACTTTGTTAATCATGAGATTACATCACGCGAGACCCAAGATGGCGGATGGTTATTGGTTTGTCTTACCTAGACAACAAGCAGACTAGCGGTCGGAACTCTTTCACCCAACTTAAACCACCTGTGGCTAGTGGGGAAGGATGTTTAATGTGTATGTGGAGGTCTGAATGTGTGTGTGTTGGTGGACACTAGACCCACTGTGTCGTCAGGATTCCCTGCATCTCTGCCAAGTGAGTTTGAGACTCCCCAGAATCCACTTCAGGTGTGAAACGTGGAGCATGCTGGGAGTTGGAGTCTGTGGGTCAGTCTTTGGTGCTCTTTCCTTTGTTCAGGGTAGTGAAGACAAAAGACCATGCTTGAGGTCAGGCTTCATGGGTTACAAGTAGGCCCGACCAGTCCTGCTTTGTCTGACCACATGTTCAGGCCCAACAGTAACATGGAACAACATACACAGGCACACAGAGCTCACACACTCTGCCTGTTACACACAAGCAGAGTGAGCTGAAGATGCTCTTAGATGCTGGATGAGTCAGGTGAACATTACAGTACAGCCTCAGAAGGAGCTTCTTTGTGACGTGTTGTGTGTTGGATATCGTTGTCATGTGTCATGGATGTCTCTTGCATGAGACTCTGCAGAGAAGCTTCTTTTACTACCTGGTAACTCCTCCACAGTGTTCCACATTCATCACCTACATTTGTCCACAGTTTCATAACGAACCGAACCGATTTGTGCTGTTACTTCTCTGTAGAGCTGTGAGCAGAGCGTTGATTCACTCAGACTTTTTTTGTCCCTCAGAGTCACAGAGCTGCTTTCGTTGTCACTGACTCACTCACTGGTCAGTCACAATATGTGATCAACTGACTGCAAATAGAATCTAACTCTGTGTGAAACACTGGTCCATTATAACATCAGTATACCAAGGTGCAGTGCACCTGGCTTTTAAAGGTAATGGGAGATGGACTGTGATTGGTTTATTGCCTGTTATGACTTAAACACTCCCATGAATAATTAAGAGATTAAGTACAACCCTTTTGAATCAAGCAGCAACAGTTTGTTTTTGCCTGTAAAATAACAAAAGTGACATGGACACGCCCTGAATGCACTTCACACACACACTTCAGACCATGAGCTTTGGATCGTTAAAATAGAGCCCTTAGTCACTGTGGAGCAACCAACTCTGCTAATCATCGCTCTCAATCGGAGGGGTGCTCAAGGGTTTCTGAACTCCTCCAAGGTTTACCATTTTTGATTTTGCTAAAGATCAGTGAAAATACTCATACCTGACAACCTCTCCATTGACATGTATTTAGGCAGGGTAGCAGACAGTTTTACCATGTGTTACTGAAAGTACTACTGGCACAGCACATTTGTTACTTCCTCAGTTCTTTGTATGTATTTTCTGCCTGAGCTGACAATCCAAGCACCTGTCTACATTTTAATGCCAAAAGGATAAGTGCACACACATACACAGACAGACACTCACACTCTTGAACACGGCATACACAGTGCAGCTGCAGCCCACTCTGCACCTCTCAATGCAACTCTCTAGGAGCAACAGCACAAATGAGTCAGGAAAATGTGTAGGTGGACTCTACATTCAACCCAGCATTTAGCAGGAGGGAAGTGTGTGTGTGTGTGTGTGTGTGTGTGTGTTTGTGTGTGTGTGTGTGCGTGTGTGTGTGCAAAAGGGTTGGGGGCACAGGTTCTGAATAGCTTTTAATTCTGGCTGTGCTTGTAATGTTCCACTGTGATGCCTCTCACAGTGGAACATTACAAGCCCTATGGATTTGCAGTTACTGTGCGTCCTCACTGTACTGTTTCTTCTTTACTAATCAAAGGATCAGTCCAACCAAATAACTAAAGAAACTATTACTCTCTTGGCTCTTGTGGTACTAAGCCATGCATGTATTTTTATAATGAGTTGTTAAAGTGCAGCGTCAACTTAGGTGTTTTGGATGAAAGGTTCTTGAGAAAACATCAAACAACGCTTTTCTACATGTTACTTGATGACCATGTATTGCTTAGGAGCCAAGGAAGCGCAACCTCTCTAGAAAGCTGGTTAACACAGGCCAACAGGCATATCTTGACAGGGCTCTGCCCTAGTAAAGAATAAAATGAAAAGTATGTAATGTAATATTATGTAATTAATTGTAGTTTATAGAATGCCTTTGATGGGCAATTTCCAGAAAGTCTGTGCTCCACAAGCTCTTTGCCCATTTTTAGATTAGCTTGGAGTTAGGTGGAGTCAGGCACTGCCAAGGTGATGGAGGAGCAGCGGCTTGGGAAGGAGGAGCACTTCTAATACACTGAGCCTCGCCTCCAGAAGAATAACTAAACATAAGACACACGAGCCTATATAGTCATAAGTTGGTTGAACAGATGCTGTATGGGGTCTGTCCACTGATGACAGTCTCAAATGTTATAACTGGTCAGCTGAGGTAGACTTAGCTGTGTTTGAAATAACGTTCTTCTGACACCGTTTCTGAAGTTTTATGTCATTTTTACATACTGCAACTATATTTCTGTTTTACCACAGAGGCTATGGGACGAATGACGAATGTATCCTAATCATTTCTGACTTTTTACATTCACACTGCTGCCAGAGCCTTGCTGCCTTTGCTGCATTCCCCTGACATTCCTTGTTCTCCCTGTCCTCTCTCTCTCTCTCTCTCTCTCACACACACACACACACACATATACAATCTGACTGGCCTATGTCTGCTGTGAGCATCGAGTGCGGAGGATGAAACTGCTTCTAAAGCTATGGCATTGGATACTTCTGTGTCACTTGTCAGGCAGCAGCAGGCTGAACAGCCTGTGGCTGGGGTGGGTATTGTCACCTCACCTCACTGATATCACTGATGTCAATGAGATAATGATAACATTCTGGGTGGTTTTAATAACCTGCCGCAGAGTCTTCCTTTCCTGTGCACATAACATGCCAGTTTGTGATGTTTCCAGTTTAGATGCTTTCCATTGCTCCTCTGTAACAGTTAACAAGAACTTGGCACAGGAATGCAGGAGAGAGGCCCCTCCTGGCACATCATCCCACAACACGATGGTCTTTTTAATTTCATGGTTGAAGTGTGTCATGGTCCTGGTCTGGGTTCCAGGTGTGTTTCCCTTTCTCCTTTTGTCTCCACAGTTTTTCCCCTTCTCTGTGTTCCCTGTGTTGACTCTGTCTCTCTCTGTTTGTGTGTGTTTGTGTGTCTCGGGGCGTGGCATTCCGTCCAGGTCCTCCCTGGTTCCACTCCACTCCTCCTCCTGACCGCTGCAGCCTGCACACCTGAGTTCCATCACCTTGTCAGCCCAGCAGTATTTCATCCCTGGTTACACAGTCACTCTTTGCCAGATTATACAGTCTACCTGAGTGGTACACATCTAGGCCTCTTTGTAAATGTGTGTTTGCGTCCTTGTTGTTATTTGGAGCATCAGTCTAACCTCAGTCTCCTTGTGCCTCAGGATTATTCATCTCTTTTCTGCCCGCCTTATCTCCGGTTCCATCCTGCCCTTCCCTGACGGATCACACTGAGTCACTCACCACCTGCCTGCCCCTTTGCCACCTCTTCAGCCCAGCAGCCTCTAGTCCTGAACCTCTGCTCCACCATTCCTCACCTGCCAGACCCCCACAGCCTTCTCCAGTTCAAACCAAGCTAACAACTCTTAACAATAAAATCTAGTCTACTTGCAACACTGAGTTCTTTTCTGCTTTTTGGTCCCAAGACATTTTAGACTGATATAACAAAGTGAGCCAGGAATATAGAGAAAGCTCTACATTATAAATTCTGAGGAAGATATAAAGATCAGTCTAAGTTATGTCCCACTTTATGTGAATGACATCAGGCACTTACTAAACTTGCTGTGGATTCTATCGGTATCTGATAGGCTAGGCTATGCATAATATATAAGTTAAATGTATTTACTCTTTTGTGTGAGTGTAGTTCAGTTGGATGAGAATCGTCACCATCCCTTGTGGTCAATTGTTTCATCTGGCCTGCCCTTCTTATTATTGCCTCCTTCTCCTGGAAATATTGGCATCTGATGACAAAGGCTCTTGGTGGATCGCTGAACTTAAACCTCCTGGAGAATTTTGGCAGATTGTGTCTCCAGCTTGGTGAGTATTTCAATTCTTAGCTTGGCAATCACTTGGAGGACAGCATCCTGTCAGGGTTCCAGGTGGGGTGCAGCATTAGCCTCTGGGCTAGCCCTGGAGCTAAACCATGTGTCAGGCAACATGTTTCTCAACATTTTTTGTCAGTGTTGAATCAATATATTAAACCTGGTGCACTGTCTTGACCCCGTTGATGAGTCAAGAAGGTCTGAACATTAATTAGCTGCTTCTATATGATAGAGCTGCCACTAACAACTATTTTTCTAATGATAAATCTATCAACTATTTTAATAATTTAACTAGTTTAATAGTTTCACTATTACTTCTACTATATTTACTATTTAATAGTCTACTAATGAACAGACAACACTTACATGAAGTAATCCTTCAAATGTTTGTGACTGATCTCACTGTGCGCCATAAAAAAATAATAATCACAAAATAACACTGGTTAAACAAGACTTAGAGGGAAGGGGTTTGAACTGTGATGTGCTCATCCTCCCAAATTCAGACATCAACCAGCTGATTTTACCTGATTATCTTTATCTCTTATCTGATTTTGTCCATACACTTAGTGATCCAGCTCAGATAATTAATGGTTCTTTTTTAAAAGAATGAATTCAGAACAGGATTTGGATTGATTGTTATGGTTTGTCTCAGCCAGTTGCTCAATTATCTGCCACATTTTAAGATTTGTGGTGAACTAAGATAATGTGTTAGACTCACATATAGACAGCTTTCATTGTAGCGTTTCCTAACTGTTCGCTATTAGCTTAACCAGTGTGATGTTGTTGTGTAAAAGACACCAGAGGTCAGTACTACGAAGCAGGATTTTAGGTTTAACTCTGGATTTTCAGTCCTATGATGGTGGTTCACTTGATACCGGGTTGAATCACCATGGTAACTGATGCTGAACTCCTAACCTGCTCTGATGCAGGTTAACTTAGAGGATGAGATCAAAACCTGTCAACAGCCAAACTACTGACCAATCAGATGGAAAAATGGAGTCGTCATTCCTACAGGATCCTGACGGGAATAAAAGACTTTACAATTAAGTGATAAAGAATAACGAGTAGTAGACATTTATATAAATAGTTGGAATTGTTTTGCTGTTCCACACCAGCATGTGTCCACTCTGGTTTTAAAACAGAGCTTCTAACAAAAAGGAGAGTTTATCAAAGCTTCATTTTAATGGAAGAAATATTCTTTTCATAACTGCAGCTCATGAGGAGACTGTGTGACCACAACTGCAAATAAAAACTAAACCTCTGATGTCTGATTAGAACGATGATCCACATCCTGTTGAATATTTCCCATGATTATAAATCTGATTTATATCATTTCAGTTGGTGTGACTCATCAGACAACTACTTCTCTCCACTTTTATCTGCTTCACATAACAGTTGGTTCATCATCAGACAAGAGCGAAAATACTGAGTAAGAAACTTAATGATAATTCATACACTTATTTACAATATATCCTTAATCTGAATTTAATAGTAATTATATTTAGAAATATTTATTTTTATTCTAGTTATGTGATAATACATTTCACCTTGTTGAACTCCAAGCAATGAACTCTTTCACATGAACGCGGTTGTAGCTGGACAGGTAAATGAGCCAGTTGATATCCAGTCGGTGGAGGAAACAGATGTAAATATCTCTTTTCTGTGTGTTGCTAGTTGAACAGGAGGTTGGATAAAGTTCTTATAGGAGTTTCACTTTTTATTACACTGACAGTAACGTAAAGTTCAGTGATAGTAACGTCATCTCCAGTTATCTTCAGTTATTTGTACTACGCCTGGTTCTGTGTCTGGTGCAAATTCTGACGTTCTGTTTGCTCCGTGCGTGTGTGCGTGAGCTGCGTACCTGTAGCCCCGCCTCTCCCAGAGAGCAGAGAGGGCAGAGCAGGGAGCAGAGAAGCAGTGCGAACATAGATGATTTGGAAAATAAATATATGGTGGTTAATAGTGACTGGCCACCACAAATAAATCAATGTATGGGAAACGATTCATGTCTTGTTCCAGTCCCTAAAGTAGGAAGACCGGCTGAGATAAATGACTACAGACCGGTGGCCCTCACATCACACATCATGAAGACCCTGGAGCGGCTGCTTCTCCACCTTCTGAAGCCACAGGTTGAACTTGCACTAGACCCCCTACAATGTGCCTACAGGAACATGTTGGAGTGGATGATGCCGTCTTTTACATGCTCCACCAGCCCATTCTAACTTGGATGAGCCAGGTAGTTACATGAGGATTATGTTCTTTGACTTTTCATCATCCAACCCCCCATTCTTAAAGACCAGCTGGAAGGGATGGGGGTGGATCCCTGCTTCACATCCAGGATTGTGGATTACCTGACAAGACGACCACAGTACGTCAGGCTGGGTAACTGTGTCTCAGGGACAGTGATGAGCAGCTGTTGTGAAACATGGAGCATGCTGGGAGTTATTGATTCTGTGGGGCAGCCTTTGGCGCTCTTTCCTTTGTTCAGGGGGTTGAAGACAAAAGACCATGCTTGAGGTCAGGCTTCAGGGGTTAGCCCAACCAGGCCTGCACTGTCTCACCACATGTTCAGGCCCAACAGTAACACAACACTCGGTTACATAAAAACGACTTCACTACTACACACACACACACACACACACACACACACACACACACACACACACACACACACACTCAAAGCAAAACATCCATTCATAGACACCTCTGTCTCTTCCTCTCTCCAAATCTGGTCCAGTTTTTGCAGCTGATAAAAATATGTTTTTGTTCTTTTTTGGCTGGCAAATTAAAAGCTGTTTTTTTGAACAGTTTGTACTAGGGCACTAAACAAATCCATGTCTATTTCTTTTACTTATTCCTCAGTGTTATACTACAAGTCAGTATCACTATATCTGAGGGAGAGGATTGGCAGTCTAAATATAGATTGGCAGTCTATATTTACTTTGATCACACACACACACACACACACAAAAAATACATTTATATACACCTCTGTCTCTTCCTGTTTCTAATCTGTTCCAGGTTTTGCAGCTGATATAAATCATAATTCCTTTGTTTGTTACCTGGCAAAGTAAAAACTGTCAAAAGGTGATTATTTATTCTAAATCTGCTTGCACTTACAGTATTCCTCCACAGTTTACACTCACAGAGGACTTCATTAAGAACACCTGCCAATTACAGACAGCAGTACAATGCATACAATGTGCCACAAAATGACCATGTTCATCCTTCATGGCCTCAGTTCACCGTCTACTAATGGCTACTTGCAGCAGGATAATGCTCCATGTCATAAACTGGTTTCATCAGCATGTCAATGAGTTCAGGGAAGTTGAGTTCACACCGGCTGCATCTCCGCTGCATCTCTGCTGCATTACTGCTGCATTACTGCTTCTGCATTCTACATAGAGTTTGCAGGAATGTTGGACTTCTTTTAATTATTAATTAATTTCTGATTTATTTTTGAGAAAACGTTACTAAAAGGTCACCGTTTCCACATGCAGCTGCTAAAATGGTTACAGTTTTTTTAAACTGCTTACACACAAAAACTATATCACACGATTTCTGAAACCTGTCACTCAAAGAGCAAAACCACAAACCAAATCTGCAAAACCACGCGGTTTTCAATGTTGTAAAACACTTTTTGCAAAACACTGCACACAACTCTCTACCTAAGACACAAGGTGAATGGGGAAGAGGACAATAGTGAAGAAGAGGGGAAAAGAGACAATGATGAGATCAGGGCTACACTTATTGATCATATCATCAACCACAGGTTATATATGAGAGAGACTAGACGGTCTAACCCGACATATGTCAGCTTACAGTGGCTCTATAATTCAAACTTTCAAAAATTACAACAGGTATGAACAGATATGAATAAAAAATAAAATACAATTAAATACGTCTTACTGCATTGTGTTACATAAACATTTGTAGGTCTCTCTATAGCCACCCATTTCCTGCACTGCATTGTGGGAATGGATGGTTATCATACTTTACTACAACTGCCTCAACTGCAAAAAACGTGTGTACTATACTGCGCGCGCGCACACACACACACACACACACACACACACACACACACACACACACACACACACTGTTTGTTGCTGTAATCTTCTCCAGAGTGGCAGAGACATCATGGAGGACGAGGTCACATGTTGCACTGTAAATATGATTTTTACACGTATACGTTTTTTTTTTTTTACAAATTCCCATTTGGTTTTGTTTTCTTGCACAACACTGTACTACAGTTACAGCAGTAATGTTTTGGAAAAATAAATATATTCAGTTTCAACACTGGATTACTGTTCACACTTTGCTGCAGATTACTATACTGTCATTATAGAACATGTACTTTATATACAAGACAGAAGAGCTTTAGATTTAAAACATGGTATATTTACTATAATAAAAAAGTGTTTGGCTTTTGATGCAAATACGTGATTCTGAGATGATAATGATATTTTCAATGCAGTGTTTCATTTCACAGCAGCAGGTACTTTTGTGTGGCACAATTTGTATGTGCGATTTCTGGATTTGAGTGTAGATTTTGAAAAAATTAGACCTCGTTGAGAAAAAATGTAAAAGCAGTTGTAAAAAACTCTGCAATCACAGAATTACTGAGTGGGTATAATGCAAATTAACTAAAGATTTGAGAGTACACATTGACTGATTCCAAGTGCAATATATGTATTGAGATCTGAATTTTGATTTTGTGTGGACTTAATTCAAAATGACATTCAAATGAGATTCTGTACGCTGTGGAAAGGGACTGGGTGTATGTGTTAACAGGACACAACCATGACATAACGTTGCAGGCAGGGGATGATTTTAATCCAGATCAGATGACATGGTGGCTACTCTGCTCTCAGCTGGTGTTTGCATATGAAGAATACAAACTACCAAAACTGAAAGTAAGCATGTTTGAGTTCAGCGATCAACAGAAGCCCTGCTGCAAGCAATGTCCTGCATCCCCAAAGCATCGAATACACTCTTTCACGATTACATTTAAATCTCTTACCTATTTATTCTTCAGAAATGTAGTTTTGTCCTCACCTAGTTTTGACCCCACCTTTTCACCAATGCACTTCCACACATGTCCGTCACAACCATATATTACAGACACACACACACACACACGCACGCACACGCACACACACACACAGGAGGGGTCTTCCTACTCATGAATGTGTAAAGCCCTGTGCTGCTGTCTGAGCCTGAGGGGGAGACTCCGCAGCAGCACAGCAGTTTGCATCACTTCACACACTGTCTGATAAACATAAGAAATAGGTCAGTGGGATGGATGTGGTTGTTGGGGGTGGAGGTGGGTGCTGTCAGGGAAATAGTATAGAACCCTGTGGAGAGGGATAATGGAGAAAGTGGAGGAACGTGAAAGAAAAAAGAGAAGGGAAGAGGGGGAGGAAGCAGGAGAGCAGGGCTGAAGTTAAATGTTGAAATGCAACCTGTTACTATAAAGATGCACAGTATTATTAGTGCCACGGGTGCTCAGCTCCGAGGCACTCCTCTACAGCTAGAATAGCTGAGATCATCTATTAATCTTCTGTTTCGGGTTTATTATTCTTCCGCCAAATTTCGGCGCGTAACTCGTCCCGCAGCTTTGAGAAAACCCCGGTAATATATACATCAAAACGTGCGTCTTGATCCTGAAAGGGGTGCTATGACTTTTGGTGTTAAAATTCCAATTTTTCCCAAAGTTATTCCCAAAAAACTGGGAATAAATAATGCATTAGGAATGCATTGGAATTTTCTTTAGAAACCCACAAAATTTCACCTTTTTTCTACAAAATTTCACCTTTTTTCTGAGTCACCCAGCTCTCTCATACCTGCACGTAGAAATGTGATTCAAACTATAAAACGGAGGAAAACTTCTGCTCTCTCCAAAACACAACAACTGTTTTTACATAACATGTAAACTTTTCAAACTATGAGCACTCAAAGGAGGAGTGGAAATCACTTTTTCTTCAAAGTTAGAGTGACAGCGTCAGTTGGCTAGAGTGCGTGAAGCAGTAAAAAATAACCTTTATTTTTATTTTTAACTCGAGCTCACGGCCAAACTGTACAAAGGAGACAAATAATTCTCTCTGAAAATGTAGACATAGTTGTTGGGATTCATAAAATGTAACTTTGACAGGCAGGGTCTGCACAAAATTTAAACAGGGGTGCCGAGTCCGGCAGCAATACCTGTCTCACTCTCATTGACACCTAATGTAATCGTCTTTTTTTTTTCAAAAGAATCTCACTCTGTCTTCGCACTGAGCTTACTCACTCATTTTAAGGAATATCTGAGATTTCTAACTGCCTCAACGCAAGTGTTCAGCAGCAGCTTGGGCCCTCCATGGGCCAAACGCACGCAGGCGGCAAGGATTGGGATGCCAAATCTGACCCCCTAACTGGGATAGGAGAACCATCCTTTCAGGGAGGCGCCACGGCGAGCTGCAGCAGGGCCTGTGCAGCAGGGGGAGCTGCGTCCTCACTGGCCAGAAGGGTGCCACCAGCAGAAGTCTGTGGCCCTCTTGGAGCACTCTCTGAAGTGTGGGCAATATCAGAGGAACTGGCAGAAAGGCATAAAGTAGGCTCCTGGGCCAGGCGTGCGCCAGCGCATCCTGACCCAGAGGACTGGTCTTCTCCCTCAACGAGAACCAGAGGGGGCAGTGGGTTGATGCCTCTGAGGCAAAGAGATCCATCTCAGCCCTGCCGAAAAGACCCCAGGTGGCATGCACCACTTCTGGATGGAGTCGCCACTCCCCCAGTGGGAGCTCGTGCCGGGAGAGGAAATCTGCAGCCTGGTTCCTCTGCCCTGGCAAATACCATTCTCAGTCTCCTGTATTTGTGCCACTTGGCATCCTAATGGAAGCTGTTCAGCTATCTTTGCAGAGAGCGAAGCACAAGGGAACAACGGTTGAGGTCACCGTCAGTTTTTCCAAGAGGCACAGGAACCGGACATATGGCAACCCTCGCCCTTTTGGTAGAAGGCAAGGAGCTGCAGAATGTTGTCCACATGCTGAGGGTGTTCAGTGACGGTGTTCAGAGCCAAACTTATGAAAACCGTGCTCTGAGAGGGAGTCAGCCAGCTCTTTTCAAAATTGACTGTGAGACCCAGCTGGGCCACGTGAGAGAGGAAGAGAGCTGTGTCTCGGGCCACCTGAGCCCCTGAGTCGTCCAGGTATGGCAGAATTTTCATGCCCTGTTACTGCAGGGGCAAGAGAACCGCTGCCATGCACCTGGTGAACATACACACTAAAAAATGTTAGGTTATTTTGGTAACCCAATTTCTGTGTTACTGGTGTTGGGTTAAAAATTTTGGGTCATTTTTAAAAGAGTAATCCATTTTCTGGGTTATAGTGCTAATATTTTGACCAAATTCTGGGGTTGTTGGGTTTTTTGGGTTATTTTTCATTGAATAACCCATTTTTTGGGTTATATGGCTATTATTTCGACCCAGTTTGTGGGGTTTCAAGGTCACCAATTTTCTGGGCTCTTTTTTTTTCTTGAAAGTGAATATTTTATGGAGTAATCACTTTAATATAATTCATAAAGATATACTAGATATACTCATTTATAGCCTATGACTGCTCTATGATCATACACAACAATGTTGGTGGTAATAAATAAATAAATAAATGTTCATTATTCAATGTGTTGAAATCAAATACATTTCCTGGAAACTATGTGCAATGCTGGAGCTTTAAATTGGTGCTTCAAAAGCACCGTGGGCGGAGTTTGGAGCTTGGACTTGGAGTGTAGTTCAGACCACAACTTCTCTGTAGGTCGATCTGGATCACTGCCTCGAGCTTCCTGCTCCTGTAGGCCAGACACCTGCTAAGTCCAGGATTCCCTCCATTCAAGGTATGGATATCTTGCTAGCGAAGTTTGCATAATATTACACGCTTGTACAGTATTGATACTTCAAACTTTTTCTGTGTCCATGTTGCTAGTTTGGCACAATTCATTAACAACATTTGGGCTCGCGTGTTGTTTCGCACTTCTCTTTATCAGTCGGTCACAACTTCTATTGTAGCATGCATAGGTTTTGTCCCGCTGAAAATGACCACCCATACCACGGTCAGTGGTGAAGTTGTGCTTAAGCCGCGTTAGTCAGGTTAGTCGCGGTCACTAGCAGCTAGCTGGTTGCTATATAGCTGCAGCTAACACGGCCTATCCACAGTAGATGAGCTGTGTGTTTTTAATGTAGATATACATATTCGCCTGTCACGAGAGTGACCATCTTTTTAAAGACAAATAGTGGGACAACAAGCATGTTTTGGAGGGATAAGGCGGTCTGGTAAGTCTGGTCCCGGGGAGGGGAGAGGGTGCACAGAGTCGCTGCTATTGCAATGCATTCTCAATGTCTCACACTCAATGTCTTTACACATGGAACGTTTTTTATTACAATACATTACAATATTCCTGTATTTAAAATGTAAGGCATTACACTACTTTTGCATTATTTTCACCAAAATAATTGGAAATATGGATTTGGCATTTTAAATGTAGCTCATTATGCGCAATTAGCTCATTACAAAGATGAAAAGGATTTAAAATGTAGCCTAAACTTTCATTTGAGAAGAGCAGGAATATGCCTTATTGCTTTTCTCTGTTCTACGTCTACTAATGGTCCGACTTACTGCTGGTGAGGGTTGGACTCCACCAGGGCTGCCCTTTGTCACTGGTTCTGTTCATAACTTTTATGGACAGAATTTCTAGGCGCAGCCGGGTGGTGGACGGGTTTGGTTTCGGTGGCGGGAGGATCTTGTCTCTGCTTTTTGCGGATGATGTGGTCCTCCTAGCTTCATCGAACGCCGACCTTCAGCTCTCGCTTGGGTGGTTCGCGGCCGAGTGTGAAACGGCTGGGATGAAAATCAGCACCTCCAAGTCTGAGGCCATGGTTCTCAGCCGGAAACGGGTGGATTGCCCGCTTCAGGTCGGGAGGGAGGCTTTGCCTCAGGTGGAGGAGTTTAAGTATCTCGGGATCTTGTTCACGAGTGAGGGTAGGATGGAGCGGGAGATCGACAGGCGGATTGGGGCGGCGTCAGCAGTGATGCGGGCGCTGAATCGGTCCGTTGTGGGGAAGAGAGATTTAAGCCGGAAGGCGAAGCTCTCAATTTTCCGGTCGATCTACGTTCCAATCCTCACCTATGGTCATGAGCTTTGGGTAATGACTGAAAGAACGAGATCGCGAGTACAAGCGGCCGAAATGAGTTTCCTCCGCAGGGTGGCCGGGCTCAGCCTTAGAGATAGGGTGAGGAGCTCGGTCATCCGGGAGGGACTCGGAGTAGAGCCGCTGCTCCTACATGTCGAGAGGAGCCAGTTGAGGTGGTTCGGGCATCTAGTGAGGATGCCTCCTGGACGCCTCCCTGGGGAGGTGTTTCGGGCATGTCCCACCGGGAGGAGACCCCGGGGTCGACCAAGGACACGCTGGAGGGATTATATCTCTCGGCTGGCCTTGGAACGCCTCGGGATTCTCCCGGAGGAACTGGTGGAAGTGGCTGGGGAGAGGGCCGTCTGGACCTCTCTGCTGAGGCTGCTGCCCCCGCGACCCGGATCCGGATAAGCGGGAGACGACGAGACGAGACGAGACGAGACGTCTACTAATGATATGTACACAAGGCCTATGTGTCCGTTTTTTGTGTTTATTAATATAAATTCATTTTCACTGTTATGAGAGTCTCCTGCATATTGATAGCAGCTCCCCCCGCAAATGAGATTCAATCTCCCGGAAACAAGAACACACAGGAGGTCGTGTGTGGCAGACACTCCCTGTGACACTCCCACCTTATTGATACAGAAAAGGTTTGATACTATGTATCGTTTAACTAGGAAAACTTCTATGAACGAAGAAAAACGATATACACTTTTCCTATCCTGCTTTTCTCTATAGAATCGACCACAACAGAAGAAAGGTCACTACAGCAGATTTACTGGCTGAAAAACAACTCTGAGCCCTTCTCCCAGGTCCAGTTGTGCATGAGAGACACCGTATTGTACCGTGCCAACTGGATACGGGCATATCAATCAAAAGATATCTTGGAGATCCTTAAGGAGTATCCTCGCCTCATCATTCCAGGCATGGTATGGGACCACTGTAACATGTTGCATACACTGTGCATACCGTACCTACATTTTGAGAGTGCTATTTTTGTTTTTCCTGTTGGTTTGCAGATTGAGCAGGACTTCGAAGTGATTCATGGTGAGGCCTCATCAAAACTAAGTGACAGGTGGCTTAATGAATTTGCTGAGAAGGTCCTGCACTTGGCCAAAAAAGACAAGAAGCTCCCTTCATTAGCACTTGAGGACATGACACTGGGTAAGATAAGATATTCCTTTATTTGTCCAAAATAAATGTAATAAAAAATAAATGAATATACCAGAGATGATGTTGTTATTGCACATAATAAATGGATAGTATGTGTATATTGCACACAGTAGGAGCTTATGATGGGCAGGCTGGGCCAAAACAGGGAAGGGATGGAGAGCAGGCCAGCTTGATGGGAGTACTGGTTAGAGGTGGGCGATAAATGGAATTCACCGATTTAATTCAAATTTGTAATTGAGGACGATCTAATTTTAATGACAATCTATTTTCTCATGAACTTCCCCACACACCTCCCCCCAACCCTGCAGCTCCACCTCAAACCTCTGAATCTGAAATGCCCTGTATTGTTTAAAACACAGCAGCAACATGAATAATTTAATAATTTTTTATTTGTCATGTGTTTTTTTTAAGAAGGGGAAACAATTTATTAAAATCGTAAATCAAGTAAAGTGTGGAAAAAAGGCAGAGGGATGGAGCTCTGGAGAAATCTGCGGATAATAGTGCATTTTGGGATGAGTCTCCGAAGAGAGATTCTGTGACTGCAGGACAAGAGAACCGCTGCCATGCACCTGGTGACATACACACAAAAAATGTTAGGTTATTTTGGTAACCAATTTCTGTGTTACTGGTGTTGGGTTTTAAAAAATTTGGGTTTATTTTAAAAGTAGTAACCCAATTTTCTGGGTTTATGGCTATTATTTCGACCAGTTTCTGTGGGGTTTTCAAGGTTCACCAGAATTTTTGGATTCTTTTTTTTTTCTTGAAAGTGAATATTTTATGGAGTAATCACTTTATATAATTCATAAAGATATACTAGATATCTCATTTATACGGCCTATGACTGCTCTATGATCATACACAACCAATGTTAGCGGTAATAAATAAATAAATAAATGTTTCATTATTCAATGTGTGTTGAAATTTCAAATACATTTCCTGGAAACTATGTGCAATGCTGGAGCTTTAAATTGGTGCTTCAAAAGCACCGTGAGCGGAGTTTGGAGCTTGGACTTGGCAGTGTAGTTCAGACACAACTTCTCTGTAGGTCGATCTGGATCAAATGCCTCGAGTTTCCTGCTCCTGTAGGCAGACACCTGCTAAGTCCAGGATTCCCTCCATTTCAAGGTATGGATATTTGCTT
>NW_019174258.1:17927290-18028856 GCF_002260705.1 Seriola dumerili
TTTCTTTTATTTTAACCCACACCAAATGACCCCACGACCATATTGATAACCCAATATTGTTTATAGGACAGAAGCAAAGGAAACTAGCACTCAGAATGCTGCTGGCTCATGGTGCACAGAGTGGGGTGTACAGTTTGGCACGAAAACTGAAGGCACACCAACGAAGAGTCGCGGCTGCCTTCATAAACTTATGGCTGTGAGTACAATTTCCACAATTTTCACAATTTTTTTATTTTCACATTTTACAATTTTCTCTCTCTCGCTTGCTTGTCTGTTTTTGCTCTGTTTTTTTTTTTTTTTTTTTTTTTTTACCTAATGTGATATCGTGTCATAACAATTTTACGGTGTTTGACATAACTACCCAAGCAGCGTTCTTCTGCTGGGAGTTCTCCAGAACCGCTGTTTACATGATAAAGGACCTTTGAATCAAAAACAGTGAAGTTTTTCCAAACTGCACTGGCAAATTGTTAGATTTGAATAATGTTCTAAAGTTACAGATTTTTCTGTTTGACAGAAATTGGTGTTGTGTTAAAATAAATCTATTTCTTTTTAGGGCCGCCGATTTAATCGGCCGGCCGATTTAATTCGGCTGATTATGCCATTAGAGAAAATGTTATAATCGGCAAAAGTTGGCCGATTGTTTACACTATTTTTTTTCACTAATAAAATGCAGGTATATGGGTAATTTTCTCTTAGAAAATGAATGTCTTTGTGTTACGTATCCAGTTAAGGAGCTCGATTGCTTTTCATGTTCAGCTTCAAGTCACACCGCAGTAGGTGAAATAGTTGAAACTTTTGAACAAGAAGACACAATGCAGGCGGCAACTGTGGTAAGGTGGTTAGCGCTGTCGCCTCACAACAAGGAGGTTTCTGGTTCGAGTCCGGCTTCGGATAGCGGGTTTCTTTCTGTGTGGAGTTTTGCATGTTCTCCCATTGCTTGTGTGGGTTCTCTCCGGGTTCCGGCTTCTACAGTCCAAAGACATGCAAATGGGGCTAGGCTGATTGGTTTATCTAAATTCACCATAGGTATGAATGTGAGAGTGAATGGTTGTTTGTCTCTGTGTGCCCTGTGATAGGACTGGGCACTGTCCAGGGTTGACCCGCTTTTGCCCGAAAGGGATGCTGGGATACGCTCCAGCCCCCGTGACCTACATAGAGGATAAGCGGTAAAAACGTGAATGAATGAAGGGCATGAGCAGAAACTGCTAGAGAGAAACAGCGAAGTTTGCATAATATTACACGCTTGTACAGTATTGATACTTCAAACTTTTTCTGTGTCCATGTTGCTAGTTTGGCACAATTCATTTAACAACATTTGGGCTCGCGTGTTGTTTCGCACTTCTGCTATGGTGCCACAGAGTGTGTACAGGGTTGGCAAGAAAACTGAAAGGCACACCAACGAAGAGTCGCGGGCTGCCTTCATAAACTTAATGGCTGTGAGTACAATTTCCACAATTTTCACAATTTTTTTATTTTCACATTTTACAATTTTCTCTCTCGCTTGCTCTGTCTGTTTCTCGCTCTGTTTTTTTTTTTTTTTTTTTTTACCTAATGTGATTATATCGTGTAACATAAACATTTTACGTGTTTGACATCAACTACCCCAAGCAGCGTTCTCCTGCCTGGGAGTTTCTCCAGAACGCTGTCTACATGATAAAAGGACCTGAATCAAAACCAGTGAAGTTTTTCCAAACTGCACTGGCAAATTGTAGATTTGAATAATGTTCTAAAAGTTACAGATTTTTCTGTTTGACAGAAAATTGTGTGTTAAAATAAATACATATTCTTTTTAGGGCCCGACCTATTAATCGGCCGGCCGATTTAATCGGCTGATTATAGCCATTAGAGAACAATCGGTAATCGGCCAAAAGTTGGCCGATGTTTACACTTATTTTTCACTAATAAAATGCAGGTATATGGTATTTTTCTTAGAAATGATGTCCTTGTGTTACGTATCCAGTAGAGGACGCTCCGATTGCTTTCATGTCACGCTTCACAGTCACACCGCAGTAGAGTGAAATAGTTGAATTTTGAACAAGAAGACACAATGCAGGCGGCACTGTGGTACGGTGGTTAGCGCTGTCGCCTCACAACAAGGAGGTTCTGGGTTCGAGTCCCGGCTCGGATGCGGGGTCTTTCTGTGTGGAGTTTGCATGTTCTCCCCATGCTTGTGTGGGTTCTCTCCGGGTTCTCCGGCTTCCTCCCACAGTCCAAAGACATGCAAATGGGGACTAGGCTGATTGGTTACTCCAAATTCACCATAGGTATGAATGTGAGAGTGAATGGTTGTTTGTCTCTGTGTGCCCTGCGATAGACTGGCAACCTGTCCAGGGTGTACCCCGCCTTTTGCCCGAAAGGATGCTGGGATACGCTCCAGCCCCCCCGTGACCCTACTAGTGGATAAGCGGTAGAAAATGAATGAATGAAGACACAATGCCACCAGAAACTGCTAGAGATGAAAGAGTGAGAGTGAAGGAGGGACAGGTCCACAGTCTTCTCGACAGTCTGTATGACAGCATGCTCACCTCAACGAGCCAGGTCCAGGCACCTGAGGGGATCCTTGAGGAGCTTGAGAGATACATGAGGGAGGCTGTCATAGACAGGAAAAAAGGGAACCCACTGGAGTGGTGGAAGAACAACAGTTGCTGCTTTAAGGGACTGTCAAGCCTGGCTAGGAGGTACCTCTCCTGTCCACCTTCCTCTGTACCAAGCGAGAGGGTATTCAGCACTATTGGTAACATTTATGATGAAAAACGCAGATCCCTCAAAGGGAATGCAGAAAAGTTGTGCTTCCTGCACTACAACTTACCACTGTTGAATTGGCAGTATTAAGAGGGACTCACAGTTGTAGGGGCTTGTGAAAAGAATCTTATGTTAATATTGTTCTTATGCCCCACATAACAAAATACCTCAATCTTTTGCAGTTACTTTTCTATTGTTTGTTTTCAAAGATGTTTACTAAAAAAATTGTGCTTTTTGCACTATAGCCTACCTCTGTTAGATTGGCAATAATAAAAAGAACTCTGGTACTGAGGGGGCATGTGAAAGTAAATGTCTTAATTCATACAGATAGAGGTTTACTGCCTTTTTGCACATCATATTTTTGATTTATTTTATGTTCAAATTGTTCATATGCTGCTTGTTCTACACACTTTCTAATAATAAAAGCATTTGAAAATAGTAAAATGTTCTCCCTTCAATTTATATCTTTGTAACAAGTGTTTGGAACTATATTCGAGCCATCAAAGACAGGTATTTCGTATTTTTTTAAATTGAAAAATGTAAAAATTTAATCGGCTGATATATCGGTTATCGGAATTTTTTATTCCCTAATATCGGAATTGGCCCCAAAAAATCCATATCGGTCGGGCCCTAATTCTTATAAAACGTCTTTCTCACTTTTTGGTTTTACTGATTTTAAAATACTTTTAATGGAATGAAGTATATAATTTAAACTGATAAGTAGAACCACCCATTTTTAACCTAATCTGTGTATTCTGTATGCCTTGTTTTATACACGAATAAAACATGATTTTTCTTTTATTTGGGGTTCAAATGGTGCACAGTGATCATTCCAAACTTCTTTACCAGTGACATGATTGACTGATGTCATTGGTACCACAGAACACCAACTAGAACACATTTTTGAAAATAAGGCATACTGAATAATACACATACCTAGTTGGGGAAATTTTAGAGTTGTCCTTCTGTTTCAAAAAAACAACCCAGCACACAATATAACCCAACTGCTGGATTGAATGAGGACAAACCCCTTTTTTGGGTTATTGCAACCCAACAGATTGGGTTAATTTTTTGACCCAACTCTTGGGTTGAATATTTAACCCAAGAGTTGGGTCGCGCTAACTACAATGTTGGGTTAACTCTGACCCAACTCTTGGGTTGTGTAAATAGCCGCTTCCTCAACCCAGTAGTTCGGTTGTACCAACTACAATGTTGGGTCGTTTTTAACCAAACTATTGGGTTAAATATTCAACCCAAAAGTTGGGTCAAAAAAAATACCCCACCCCGTTGGGTTGTAATACCCCAAAAAAGGGGTTTGTCCTTATTCAATCCAGCAGTTGGGTTAAAATTGGGTTATTTTTTAACCCAACTGTTTTTAGTGTGTACCTGGGTAGAAAAACCCGGAACTGAAAACAACAGCCTTGGAAGGCAAAATGTAAAAACTGCCTGTGTTGAGGCGCAATGGGGACATGAAAGTAAGCGTCCTTCAAGTTGATGAACGTGAACCATTCACCTGGGGCAACAGTCCGAAGCATGTCTGTTGTCCCCATCATGTGGAATGTAAGTACCTTGAGGAACTTCTTGAGCTCCCTTAAGTCAAGCACTGGGCGAAACCCGCCCGTCTTCTTCTTCACCAGAAAATAAGTTGAGTAGAACCCCTTGGGGTCTGACAGGGGATCTACTGGTTCTATGGTGCCTTTGGCCAGAAGGGTGGAAAGCTCCTGTTTCAGGGCTAAAACCTTTGCCGGGTCCTGAATGATGATGGTCAGCCTGACCCCATTGGAAGCAGGGGGCCGGTGTCTGAATTGTAACTTGTACCTGTGGGCCAAGGTGGAAATCACTCAGGGGTCTGAAGTGTGAGCAGCCCAGCATCTGAGCTGCTGCTGGGAAAAATAACCGATAACCGGCCATGACCTCTGGAGGTCCTGGGGGCAGGACAATGAGGAGCCTGGGCTCAGGGTGGTCTGGAGGACAAGCGAGGTGAGTCACGAAAGTCATGCACTGGCCTCTGGGCAACAGGGCGCTGGAGCCCATGGTAACCCCTGGTGCGAGATGAGGGCACTGGTAGGGAGAGGCGTCGGGGGGCCGTCGCAGCACCCCTCAGCCTGCCAGGAGGGGGCACAGTTCTGTGGAGACCTGAGAGCTGTCGTCCAGTCCTTCCAGCCTCGACAGTATGCTCCAGTGCCTCTACAGTGGCTGAGCCAAACAGTTCCCCCGGTTTCACATGCATCTTGCATAGCAGCCAAGGATCTGCCATCTGAAGTAAGATGGGAGCACCTTGTTGTGTCCTCCCAGCATGCATGCAGCTCCTCGAAATACTCCTCTGAGGGGGGAACAGTAAAAGTAGTAGTGGCGTGCCTGTGTCAAAAGACAGGTAGGTTGAGCTGGAGGCAACTGTTCTGCAGAGGGGAGACTCTCCTCACCGAGCGACTGCTCCACCTCCAACCAGGGCATGAAGCTGCAAATCATGCAAGGGTGCTCTGAGAGGCCCTCCCTCAAGTACACGAGGCCGAACAAGAGGGGCAACAATCGTGGCCATCCTCTGGCTGGAGAGAGGCCACGCAAGCACCACAATAATGGGATGTCAACATGGGCGAAACTCGCGGATTCATGAGTAGAGGATACCACCTAAGCCAGTAAAAGTTACCGTTAACAGCCGATGTCACCAAGTCAGTCCCAGTGGAAACGCTGTCTGACTGTGGTCTGAGCAGAAACAAGGTACACCCTACCTTGTTTTGGGAATGGGGAGCGAGAGCACTGCCTTCACCAAACTTACGCTTACAAACAGATTTAAACAACCAAAGGCCCGGTGTTGCGCTTATGTCCTGCTCAATTTCCACAAAACCCATCTTAAAGATTATTATACAGAAGGAGTGGAGGGGGGAGCACTGTCCTCCTTCATAGCATTCGAACAATACTTACCAAACAGTACACACTTGAAGGTAAGCTCATCAGGCAGATACGCACAGTGGGAAGAACGGCTATACCCTGCTAAACACAAACGGCACACAGCTGCATTCCCTCACAACATAGGGACAGCTCGTCACAGCCTCTTGGAGGGCGAGTATTCCACAGCTCCGACTGACGTGGTCGCAAGGCTACCGGCGACTAGTGTATTAAGATCGAGAAGTAGTTTCAGTTAACAGTACCACAGTAGTGAACCTGCAAAGCGAGAAGATGAAAAGGATCTGATTCCCTGATGACACGGGAAGATATACCCTCTCTCGGGTCATCTGGGGTCACAGGTGACTTTGTTGATATTAAATATTCGACCTGCGTATACACAAGACAGAAGATCCAGTGCTTGAAGCACCGCCTCTGGCGGTCAGGAAGGATGAAGTAAAACTGCAAAATGCACTTCAATTACCAAAACACGCCAAATCATCAGCATGACTTATTGAATCATTTTGGTGATTGATTTTAAAAGAAATAACTATAAACACATCTTATTTCAAGCATATAGTTCCATTTATTTACATCCACAGTGATCTGAAGTTTGTTTGGTTTTAAACTGACAGTGAACTGTTCTGAACAGAGAATCTAAAAGGCTTCAAATCTGCTGTAGTTTTACAGAATGTTGCTGGTGGTGAAACTCACTGAGAGAGGTGTTCTAAGACGTTTGACTGTTAATTCTGGACCCAAAAGCAGACACGAGGAAACAAAAGCAGGTTTGAAGCAGGATTTCATTGGAACTGAGAGAGAGAGAGAGAGAGCGAGAGAGAGACTTGAACTGGGGCTTGGGGGCTGGGAGGTGGCAGTAGCAATGGATTTCAGGTGACAGAGAATACAGGGAAGGAATGGAGGATGGAGGTCTTGTGGTGTGGAGGACCTGATACAGCGCTTGAGAGGGAATAGGGATGATGGGGAGAATCTGAGTCCAAAAGCAGACAGACACTGGATGGTGAATGAGGAGTGGAGTGTGAAGCAGGCAGCAGCTTGGGAGGAGATGGTGTGGGATCTGGCTCTGGAGTCCTGGGACACAGAGGAAAAATAAGTGTCACAAACACAAATAACACTCACAACACCAAGATGGCCAAGAGTTGCTACTGTGCTTGCTGAACAATCTAGCGATGAGTATTTGTACTGTGTTTGATGAGGTAATGTTATGCAGGTGTGGTACTCTTCAGAGCCAGGTTGGGGAAACCACACCCACAGCACCTTCACACACTGGCAGTGAAGACACAAGAGAAGACAGGGAGAGCACAGAGAGACATAGGGAAATCCAGGGACAGAACTCGCTCATGGTTGAATGTCAATGTTCATGAAGTATTGGTGATTGATCAAAGCACAACAAACTTAAACACAGTTAAGGTCACATAGTCTGATGTGGTGAATGTGTTAAGTGTTTTGAAAAAGTGGACATGGTCCTGAGACAAGTGTGAAGACGATTATAGAAAAGTGTAAAAAGAACTTTTTGGCATGTGTGGAGCTGAGACTTCAGCTCAACTTTAAGTCTTAATAAAATGTAAACAGGTTACTTATATAAACGGTTGTCATGAAGGAGGAAATTAGCTCTAGAGACCAAAACTCTTTTTGTGCCAGGCTGTAAACATGTTTATTTCTGCTGTAAAGTTGGACATTTTAACGTCTATGGTGATTGACTCACTGTTGGAGCCAGACTGTAGTGGTCATTCTGAGAAGTGCAGTTTTTGGTACTTCTGTGTTAGCTTCTTTTTTCAGCCTTGGAGGTTGATGCTTGGTTAAAATGCAGGATTTAACTTAACAGCTGCTAGCATAGAAAACAAGGTCAGTAACACTTGTGATTGTCATTCATGTTGCTTTCACCACTGGTAAACGAGGCTGAGGAGCAACTGTGGGTGTCTACGTCAGTGTTTCCAAAGGTTTCCGTTTTCACCCATCCAGAGTGCAACCCCAGAGTTTTCAAACTAAAACAGGGCCAGCAGCGTTTCCAAAAGTCTCCATGTTCATGGCTCAAAAACTTTGGAGTAGTGTGGAGGGCAGGAGGAAACTTAGGAAAAGAGATGAGTTTTAAACTGAAAGCATAGTAGTGTGGACATAGCCTTAGGGTGAATGCACTTAGTGATATCTTTGAAACTTCACACTCTCTTCTGCGATTAAACAGGATCACCCCAGCTAAAATCTTAACTCATTTTGACACAAATCTGCACATCATAAAATAGATAAGGAGCTGAGGACAAGCAGATATCAAGGGTAGATACATACTCCACATGCAGTAGATTTTCACCTCAACCCCCAAGTTCCAGATCCTGAGCGCCAGTTTGTCGTGGAGGTGGACGGCTCTGACGTAGGAGTGGGGGCTGTCCTATCTCAGCATGCAGCCTCTGACCAGAAGCTTCACCCCTGTTCCTTCTTCTCTCTCATGACACACGGGAGTTCATTAACGCTTTCCCTGTCTGCAACCAGCACAAGCCCTCGCACCAGGCTCCCTCCAGTCTCCTGCAGCCCCTGCCGGTGCCTCATTGCCCATGATCCCACATCTCTCTGGACTTAGTCACTGGTCTGTCCCCATCTGATGGCAACACCATTATCCTCACCGTGTTGGACAGATTCAGTAAGATGGCTCACTTCGTGCCCCTGCCCAACCTGCCCTCAGCCAAAGAGACTGCCTAGTTGGTTCTCCTCCACGTCTTCCGACTTCACTCATTGCCAGATTGTTCCCTGTACCCATGCAAGACTTTCCAGCGTTCATCTCTGGACTGACCTTCCTGGTATCGACTCTGCTTGTCTCTGACCATCCTGGGTCATCTCTGCCTCGTCTCTGCCCCGGTAAACACCACAGCCTTCTGTTCCCGACCACGAGTTCTGCCTGTGCAATTCCTGGTTCCCGTCTGCCTGTCCCTGTGGCTGTTTGGCGTTCTCCAGCTCCAACATTGCAATGCGAGTTTCCCCTACCAACTTACCTGTGGGATCTTCACCGTCAGAGACTCCTGCTTCATCAACCAAGCTCTCTTTTTGGTTTTGTCTTGCGAGTACTTCCCTGCTGGTTTCCTGATCCTTCGTCTGGCTCAGATTACCTGCCTGCCTGCTCCTTCCTGGTTCGTCTGCCCCGCTGACTGCTCACCGAGTTCAGATCCTCCTGCTCCCTTGATGATGTCTCCAGCCTGCTAACGGTACCATTGCTTCCCTACGAACTTTCCCGTGTGTGTGAGCTCAGTCACCTCGCTCCACTCACCTGACCCATGGCTCTCCAGCCCCAGCCCCAGGCCCTGGGACCACCCCAAACCCCAAGAGACTACTTTCCTGTGTTTAAACTTGAACTATACTGCTGCTCACCTGTTCATCCTCGTTCATGCCAATAAAAGTCATTACCAATCTGACCTGTGATGTTTTGTGCTGCACTTGTCAAAGAGTCCCCTTCCTTAACTAGACAGACAGGTAACTCCTTAAAAAACACTGTAGTCAATGAATGATTGATTCATTGAGCAACACTGCTTTATGAAATTAACTATAAAACAAGCAGCCTTCTGTTTTTATGCACACAACGTTTGGAACACATTCCCACCATAAATCAGACAAGCATCTTCTGTTGATAGTTTTAAGAAACAGCTGAAAACCTATTTTTATGATCTTCCTTTTAATTAACTATATTTTGTTTTTACTTAATCCATTTTTTATTCCTTTAATTCCTTTTATAGCATTTTATGCTTTTAAAACTGTTTATATTGTTTTATTGCCCTTATATTATATGGCACTTATGTCTGCTGCTATTACCTGTGTTTTTTTATTTTATTTTCTTCTGTAAAAAACTTTGAGCTGAAAGGTCCTATACAAATACAGCTTATTATTATTATTATTATTATTTGTACATCAGTATGTGAACTAAAAAAATGAAAATGAAGAAAGAAAAAAATAAATAAGGAGCACAATACATCTTATTAATATACAGGTTCATCGTGTACCATTTGTTTCATAAAGCTTAACTTATGTGTGGCAAGGTGGCGGTCATAGGATGAGTTTGTTGCCGAACAACGCCACCTGGGGAATTGCACCCCAGGAAATAAATATTTATAAACAAAAGCTAAAAGCTACACAAGTTCATAATCACCACGGGGCAAAAGACAATGTTCATAATACAAACTTTATTAAACAATGATTACTAAAAGAATGTTCCATAAATGCTGTCTAAAGCACATCATGTTAGACACGGGGCCAAAGGAGAAGGGGGAATGGACAGTGCTGAGTTACCTCGGCGGCCCGAAACCAATGAGGAAAGGGGGAAACTAAAACACCCGTGACACTGCACACACACAAACTGAAAACGTGAAGAACCGCCACCAGGGATTGGGTCGCCGCACGGAGCCCAAAGCACCGGTCCACAGGGAGAGAAAGAACAATAAAATGGCCACAGCTTACCACTACACACACACGAAACAATAATAAGTAATAAAGTAAATAACTAAATAATCTAACTTCTCAAATATAATATGACAGGCAATTAACAATCTACAAAAGAAATCAAACTCAATGAAACGATACTCAAATGAATAATCATCTTAAAACAGAAAGAATTAAATCTCAAATACAAACAATACAAAAGAAGTCAAATGAAATTAAATCAATGTTCAAAATAACTAAATACTTGTATAAACCAATAAACAAAAACAGCGGCAAAGACTGCTACGGCAGCCGCATCGACACAGCGGTAATTAGACAGCGGAACCAAGTACTAGTAAAATCAAACAAACAATAAAACAAATAGTAAAACCATGTAGACCGATAGAACCAAAACAGCAACACCGTCCAGCGAGCCGTGGCGGTGAATCAGTTTCCGAATCGACCTCACCGGCGCAGCGTCACAGCAGGCCAAGCAGCGGAGTTACTCCCCGACTTCTGCCTGGTCCAAACTGTTGCACAAATTAATAATTAGCCAGGGGCGAACAAGGAGGAAGGAGGAGGAAGGAGAACGGACAACGCCAACTCACCACGAGGATGCGCAAACCCACACAAGGGGCTTCCAGCGGGGCAGCCCGGTCCCCACCGCGACAGTGATCCCACACCTGCAGCAGAGAATGGACTGTCACTGCTGCGCAATATGGCACGCTAAGCAGGAGGGAGAACGGCGGTGTGCATACCTGTACACTGCAGAACGAGCGTGCGCCACGATGGCCAACACGCCAACCAGCGCTCCGGTGTGCGCACAGCCACACCACAATAGCTCCTCACCCCTGCACTAGCCACACCACACCCCCACAGTGGACGAACGGCCCCGGAAGACAAGAGAGAGGGAGGCGGATGGAACCAGACCCGTATATAAAAGGTGTGGCACCGCCCAGCAATCAGTGGGACAAAAACCACAGCGCTGCACTAGGAGGGGCGAGGAACAGCGCACCTGCTACATATGCATGGCTACGAAATATAGCTAATACAAGCTATTAACACAACAGGTTACATGACTGGCAATGAAAAGCACGAGACAAAAAGCATGGCCTCATCATTCACTCAAAGAATAAACACCAATGCAGACCTAGACACCTTATTAGAGCAGTACTTACAGACAACGCTTCTTTAAGTGATTCCAAAAGATGATAGATGTAGATGCTTTGACTACCCGAATCAACAATGCGCTCTCTTTCAAGGTGTCAAGGAAAAACAAAATGGCTACCTACAGGATACAGAGAGTAAGCAATGAGGGCCATATTACGCAAAACAGAATAAGCACTACCTAGTGGCTGCAGAATTAACTTAAACTAAACTTTTTTCCTCAGGCCAGAACACTCAAAAAAGTCAAACAAGACTAGAACAAAATCTATTATGTCTGGACCGCCTCTGGTCAAATTCTGATTTTATAACTGTAATGTCATCTGACCAAATCACCAGACACATTTAAGAAAGCAAAAGACTGAGCTGTGATTTCAGCTGGATTTACTGTAACCTGATCATTCAGAGAGAAAGTTAGAAGAGACAGACAATCTTTCTTTTGTCAAAGTTAGTTTTTCAGGTTTTGGCCTTTATTACAGTCATAGAGATAGATAGAGATAGAGAGAGAAAAAGAGAGAGGATGACATGCATCAAAGGACCACAGACCGGACTTAAACCCAGGCTGGTGGGCAAGGACTAAAAATGTCCACCAGGTGAACCACCGGGGCCCGGGACAGACTCTTTCTTATTCAGTCTCTCACACAGAGCACAGCCTCTGTCTGGATCCACAATAGTTTAGTCTTTTCTTTACTTCAGCTCCAGAATGTCACAGACTTTTAGTAGAGGAAGGTCTTTATGCCTGACTTCTCTCTCTCTCCCTCTCTCCTGCTCTCTCTGCTCTGTGTGTCTTATGTTCAGTTATTCCTCTGCCTCCTTTAGTAATAATGATACATGGAATGAAAGTAGTTTATCTGCTATAATGGAGGCGAGGCTCAGTGGAAGCACTCCTCCTCTTCACTGCAAATCCTGAGCAGCTGAGACAGTGGCATAGGTGGAAATTGTATTTTGGGTAGGCAAGTATAAAAGTTGGTGGGCCACCTTTTCCCACTCAAAGAGTCATAAAAACTTCGAAGCAGAAAGAAGAATAAATATAGACAAATTGAGAGTGACAATTTTTAAACCTGTCGATTATAACCTATGGAATATAGATATACCTATGGAATAAAAATATATTTTCACCTGCAGGACCAGCAGCGTATCGGCTACAGTATGCAGCACTGGTAATCACCTGTTTTATTGCATGAAGAAGCATCTACACCTAAACCCAAACAGCAGAGAAGTTGTTAACATATACTGATATATTATCAGACAGAAATGGCACATGGAACATATCCCTCATCCATTAATCACACTGTATTCCAACCAAGAAAACTGTCCATACCACTTTGACGAGAAGCACCTAGATTTCCTATTCTGGATGGTTCAGGGAAATACCTTCAAATTTGACTGTGAAGGTGCTTCATCAATCACAGATAAATTGGTGCGTAAACCCACGTCAGGCTGACTGGGAGAGAGCCCTACAACAGAGGAGCACCGCTGGTGGGCTTTGTTGATGAAGGGCAGTGGTGTGTCTTCTTCAACAAATGCATTTTAAAATAACACATTAAAAAAAAAAAAAAAAAAAAAACTTTGTTTAGCCATTGCTGTGGCCTTAACTTTTCATAAAGCTATATTAAGCTAACTACTAAAGGCAATGGTGTAATATTACAGTGGTATGAAAAAGTTTAGGCACCCCTGACAATTTCCATTATTTTCATTTATAAATCATTGGGTGTTTGGATCAGCAATTTCATTTTGATCAATCAAATAACTGATGGACACAGCAATATTTCAGTAGTGAAACGAGGTTTATTGGATTAACAGAAAATGTGCAATATGCATTAAAACAAAATTAGACAGGTGCATAAATTTGGGCACCCCAACAGAAAAATCACATCAATATTCAGTTGAGCCTCCTTTTGCAAAAATAACAGCCTCTAGACGCTTCCTATAGCCTCTAATGAGTGTCTGGATTCTGGATGAAGGTATTTTGGACCATTCCTCCTTACAAAACATCTCCAGTTCAGTTAGATTTGATGGTTGCCGAGCATGGACAGCCCGCTTCAAATCATCCCACAGATTTTCAATGATATTCAGGTCTGGGGACTGGGATAGTCATTCCAGAACATTGTACTTGTTCCTCTGCATGAATGCCTGAGTAGATTTTGAGCAGTGTTTTGGGTCGTTATCTTGTTGAAATATCCAGCCCCAGCGTAACTTCAACTTTGTGACTGACTCTTGAACATTATTCTCAAGACTCTGCTGATATTGAGTGGAATCCATGCGACCCTCAACTTTAACAAGATTCCCAGTACCGGCACTGGCCACACAGCCCCACTGCATGATGGAACCTCCACCAAATCTTACTGTATGAGCAAGTGTTTTTCTTGGAATGCTGTGTTCTTTCGCCGCCATGCATAACGCCCCTTGTTATGACCAAATAACTCAATCTTTGTTTCATCAGTCCACAGCACCTTATTCCAAAATCAAGCTGGCTTGTCCAAATGTGCCTTTTCATACCTCAAGCGACTCTGTTTGTGGTGTGTGTGCAGAAAAGGCTTCTTCCGCATCACTCTCCCATACAGCTTCTCCTTGTACAAAGTGCGCTGAATTGTTGAACGATGCACAGTGACACCATCTGCAGCAAGATGATAGGTCTTTGGAGGTGGTCTGTGGGTTGTCTTTGACCATTCTCACCATCCTTCGCCTTTGCATCTCCGATATTTTTCTTGGCCTGCCACTTCTGGCCTTAACAAGAACTGTGCCTGTGGTCTTCCATCTCCTCACTATGTTCCTCACAGTGGAAACTGACAGCTGAAATCTCTGAGATAGCTTTTGGTAGCCTTCCTCTAAACCATAAAGTTGAACAATCTTTGTTTTCAGGTCATTCGAGAGTTGTTTTGAGGCCCCCATGTTGCCACTCTTCAGAGGAGAGTCAAAGAGAAGAACAACTTGCAATTGGCCACCTTAAATACCTTTTCTCATGATTGGATGCACCTGTCTATGAAGTTCAAGGCTTAATGATCTCACCAAACCAATTTTGTGTTCCAGTTAATCAGTGCTAAGTAGTTACAGGTATTCAAATCAAAAAAATGACAATGGTGCCCAAATTTTTACACAGCCTATTTTTCACGTCTGATTTAATTTCATACAACTTAATATTGCTGCACTAAAAATCTTTGTCTGGAAAATACCCCAGTACTCAGCTTTTATTAGAAAATGAATGGCATGCCACTGTGATCATTTTCTGTGAAGATGGAGTAAATTATTATGCAGCCTCAGAGGGGTGCCTAAACATTTCCACTGTATGTCTTAGCATTTCGTAATAAGGGGACAGTGCCACATTGTGCTTGCAGATGGGGATTTGGTCTCACTGAAAGTCAACAGCTAAATGTAGCATATTTGCAATGTGTACTGGTTATTAAAATTATTAAAACAGAAGACTGTTTTGGGCTTAAATAAGTTCTGTTGGGCAGTCGTTAGCTGTCTAGCGTTTAACTGGCTTTGTGTGCAAAGAAGTTACTGATCCAAAGACTTATTACACCTACTTAATTGTGCTTCCTATTTAAAACCCAGGGTAAGAAAAGACAAAAGGAGAAAATATTAGAAATTCATCAGGGAGACCCTCTTACATCTCATTAGGATTGCTTTGTCTTGTTCTCCCAGCCACCCCTGTCATTATGTTTCCTTTCCTCCAAACAGCCACACGCTAATGACTCATTCTGCTGTTTCAAAAAGTACTCTCCTAAAACAACAGCCACACATCCTGCACATATATAATCATGTGTATTACCTGGAGATGATATTGCTGAGTAATTATTGGAGTTTATCAGCATGACAGATGTGATGTTTTGCACAGAAGACAACATGCTGACCAGTATTGGCTGAGATTAGAGAGATGCTGTGACCAATGATCTAAACATACTGTATATTGCCACTGTGTGCAGTAGGCAGTGCATGATTTCAAAACTGCTGGAAGGAATTAAGCAGAAAACATTTTGGTAAAAGAGGGAAGAAATCATTCATTGCATTTCATGCCACAGTGAAGAATATTGGCACATGGTGGCCTCATGCTACGTAGGTGTCATGATGTGATATGCACACTCTCTCCATTCATACTAGCCTGGGAAGCCATATGGCTGTGTGATAACATTTTACCCAGTGAGATCTGGGTTGAATCTCTCTGCCTGTTCTAGGGAATGAAACAGAGGCTGCGTCCTCCTCATGAGATATGCAGTGAGTCTCATTCAGCAGCTCCAGCCAATTTACTAACGAATCTGTGCCACTGTAAGCATTGTGCTGTCTTTGCGTGGGGGTAGAGAGAGGTCTTTGTCTCAGAAATGCCTGCTGTATTTAACCCTGAGTGCTGTTGCTTTGGCTTCACTTGAGTTTCTGCCAGCGGCCAAATATAAGCAATGCAATGTGTCCTCAGCCAGGCTGACAGAGAAACACAGAAACATCTCCTTCTGCAGTGGATTCAGGAAAAGGAAGAGACACTCTCTCTGGTTGGAGTGCAGACAATGTGTTCTATAAATTGTATGTTTAATATTTATGCCTATGTTGATTTTTGTATTTAAACAAGTCCTCCAGCCTAAATGACTATATAGGTCATCCTGTATAATAGTCTACTGGTGGCAAAAAATATGCCACAGATAAACAGTTGAAAAAATGAATAACCAACCCCTTCATGCTGTGACTATGATATGGTAAACGTTTGGTTAGGTTTAGGCACAAAAACATCTTGGTTAGGTTTAGGGAAAGATCATGGGTTGGATTAGAATGAGTATTAAAATTTGCTGACCCATCCATCCAGTCTGACCTCCTCTATAACCGCACCAGCTGATTTCCTTCTTTGCTTCCGTCATAATTTGTCTCTTGAATGTAAACAACTCATTTTTGGGCTTTTACTAAAATGACTGTTATCTCACAAGACTGCTAGAGGTCGCTTAACAATAAAATTTGAGTATGGCAGCAAGTGACAATTTGAGGGTTCCAACCCTTTTGTGCTTATTGATGGAATTGAAATAGTAATTCATTATGCTATTTACTACTGGAAAAAGTAAAATGATTACTGTTGTGCATTATCAGTCATACATTACTGGTCTCCATATTTCTCAACATGACAAATTTAACCTCTCAATTCTGTTTTCAGTTCAGTCCGTTTATAAGCAATTGTAGATATGAAAGACGAATGGCAATTTTCAAAGATTTTTAAAGTTATTTTCAGTCACTTTACAATTTTAGGCTGACACAACTTCCATCCAATAACATTGTTAGGTCTTAATGTATACATTATTTTACACAATAGTATATATACAGTATATATATATATATATATATATATATATATATATAACCATTCTAGGCAAGAATCTGCCTTAACTGACAACTCCACTTTCTCCGCAAGCTGTTTAAAGATGGCTCTCCTCAATGTAAGATCCCTTACCAATAAAACCTTCATTGTTAATGATATTATAATATCTAATCTGTCATGTTTTTCAATGGCAGACACCTTTTGTTAGTTTTGTTTTGGACTTTTGGCACTTCCTGTTTTATTTTGTAATTTGGTTCCTTGTGTGTCTCAGTGTTTTTGCTTCCTGTCTTGGTCTTGTTTCTGTGTAGTGATTGTCTGCCCCGCTCTAATGTGTTTCACCTGTGTTCAATCACCCTTGCCTCCCTTGTCTATATAGTCTTTGTGCTCCCCTTTGTCTGTGTTGGTTCGTCTGTTTAGTTCAGGGTTTGTTCACGTCTGTTCATGGCTGATATTATGGTTAATAAACCTGTCTGCACCGTTCTCCCAAGAGTTGGCTGCATTTGGGTCCTACTTACCCCTCAAACCCGTGACATAATCGACTTGACTGTATTTTCCTCACTGAACCTGGCTTGATGAAACTGGCAGTAAAGAGCTGATTGAAGCTTTACCATCTAATTTTTCATTCTCACACTGTACTAGGCTAATATTTTATCATGCAAAAGTACCTAATTTGTTTTTTATTCAACATTTGAATATCTTGCTCTTATAATCAGATCTGTATATCCCTGTCTAGTTCTCAGTTTACTGTCTTCCAAGACTCTTTTTATCTGAGTTTTGTGAGCTTTTATCTAAATTTACTGTTGAATATGACTCAATTCTCATTTGTGGTGATTTAAACATTCATATTAATAACACTGATCGTTTTGCTAACAAGTTCACTGACGTATTATTGTCTTTTGAGTTCATTCAGCACTCTGCAGGGCCTACACATAATCAAGGCCACACTCTCGACCTGGTTATTTCTAAAGGTCTTGATATAACCCCAAAGTATGTACTAGATGGTGGAATTTCGGATCGCTTTTGTATTTTTTTCAATATCGCTTTGATGACCAAAAATTCACCTGGCCCAAAACTAGTCAAAAGACAGGCCATTTGTGCTGAGATATCTGATAAGTTTATTGCTAGATATACTAATTATGCTATGTTCTATAGCAGACCATTGTCAGGTTTTAATTTGTCTTCCCTGTTTCTGTGTGACAATTTGGTCAATAATTATAACATTTCGGTAACACAAATTATGGATGATATTGCACCTATAAAAACTAAATCAATTTCTGGTAAAACAAAAGCACCTTGGTGGAACATGGAAAGAGTGAAGTTACTTAAAAGAACCTGTCGCAAATTTGAGTGCAAATGGCGTAAGTCCAAATTGCAGGTCGATTATAGTAGTTTTAAAGACCTACTCAGTAAATATAACAGAGAATGAATGAAACAATTACTTCTCTCAGATTATTACTGAAAACTTAAATAATTCTAAAGTGCTGTTTAGTACAATAGCTAAAATGGTTAATCCACTTAGACAAATTCCTGCTGATCTCCACTCCTCAGAGAAATGTAATGAATTTGCCATACACTTATAAAAATAATAAAATTGTCACTTCCCTGGCTGGTGAATGTGATTGCTCTCCTTCCCGTCACCGCCATACTGCCAACACTCAGTGCAAATATGCCCTAATTAGATCCAATGAGCTTCATGATGTGGTGCAGCAGCTTAGTTCTGCAAACATGTGCTCTTGATCCAATGCCTACTAAGTTCTTCAAAAATGTTTTTAGTTGTTTGGTGGAGGATGTTTTTGAGATTGTTAATGCCTCCTTACATCCTGGAATCTTCCCCTCATGTCTCAAACATGCTATTGTAAAAGCATTTTTAAAAAGAGAATAATCTGGATCCACTAGTTTTTGAGAACTATAGACCAATATTAAACCTTCCATTTTTGGGGAAGATTCTTGAAAAGATTGTTTACCAACAATTACATACTTGTGGTCTGGTCCATGCTTTTATTACTAGTAGGTTGGATTACTGTGATGCACTTTTTGCTGGAGCTTATTCAGAAGGCAGCAGACAGAATTTTAACAAAAACCAAAAGGTCTGAGCACATTATTCCTATTTTATCATCTCTTCACTGGCTCCCAGTAAAACAAAGAATTGATTTTAAAATACTTCTCATTGTTTTTATATGTTTTATGGTTTAGCTCCTTCCTAGGTTTGTGACATACTCACATCAAAGAGATCCCTTAGATCATCATATAAAGGTCTCCCTACTATACCAAGCATTAACTCTAAATCAGCTCATGGTGCTTTCAGTCCTCATGGTCCTACTCTCTGGAATTCTTTACCATATGAACTATGGTCTGCTACAACAGTGTCTTCTTTTAAAAGTAAATTAAAAATATATCTCTTTTCGCAAGCCTTTAGTTAGGTTTAAGTGTGTGGTGTGAGTTAGTAATATTATTGTTATTATTTCCCTTTTAGGATAATGATAATAATAATACCTTCCTATTCTGTTTTTTTTTTGTTCTATGTTTATTTATGTAATATTTTCTTATCTTATATGTTATTTTATATTTTGTCATGTATGAAGTATTCTTGCTTTTATTTTCGAAGCAAACTCAGTTTACGCCTAAAAATGACTTGACTATATATATATATATATATATATATACACAATTTATAAAGGAACAAACTTCCTATAAACAGAAAGTGTTGCATATTTTGGCAATCACAACACAAAATTGGTCCAGTAGTTTCTCATGCCCTGCTGAAGCTCTTTGGTGCCAATCAGCCACTAGGTGGAACTGTTGTTGCAATTTCATGACATATGTTACAGTTAATTGTAATTTGAATAGGCATTGTCCAATACCCCCAAACTTTGATGAGAGTCCAGGCTTGAACATATCTACATGTCAATGTTGAGTCATAGTCATACTGCCATCTACTGTCAACAGGAATGTGACAAAAATCATTCATTTTACATGAAATTTACATGGTGTGGATTAAACACAACATGACACATAATTTGTGGATGTTCTCTAGTGCCACGTAGTGGACAGAGGAGGAGACACTGACCTTCCTCATGCATTGTCCAAAACACATGAAAATTCCTGCTGAGCAGCTGAGTCACTCTTCCCAACACAGACAACTTTATTTAAACAGCCGATAGGAAAAGTCTGAAAAGACCTGTGAACAGCCAAAGTCTCCCCTCCCACTAGATTTTCTAAAGCAAGAACCAAGAGGAGTTACAGATGTCTAGATTGCTCTCAGACCTTGCATGAAGGACAATATGCTGAAAGGTGATAATGGAATTTTTGTCCATTGATGCCAAGAAATGACTCCCTACCCCCTGAAAAATAACAGCCTAATAAAACACACAGCCAAGAGGGCAATTGTTAAGTCTGAGGTGAACACAACTGAGTATCAACATGTCATATTTCACCTTTATAATGTTGTTTGTAATTCTCATAATCATAATTACATATTATTATGTATAACTCTTACAAGCTGAATACAACATGTTAATTGAATGCATCTGTGTGCATTTATGAGTAAAAGAACCGTCAGTGTCGTTTTCCTTGCTGACGGAGCAGAAGTGCAGAAAAAGACTAAAAGGAAGTTCTCCCTCTGAAGGAGCAAATAAATGTTGGAAATCTCTTCCTACCCACGCGTGACAGTGGACCCCAAAGAAGAAGCACTGGAAGTGGTGATAATGGTCCAAGCAGCAAGTGCAAAGCACCTCAACTGCTCAAAGTTCACAGGTAGGAGAACTTGAATTTTGAAAGGCTCCCTCATGTTTTAAAAAGGCAGCAGTTTTGAAGATATTTTTGTTTGCAGTTACTTTCTTTTCCTTGTATTGTAAAATTTTGTAGTTGGAGAATGTTTGAATTACGTTTGCCATATTTTCTATTTGCTCGATTGTTCATTGTTTTAATCAAGGTTGCTTCATTAAAGTTTTTTTGAGTGATGAGACATGATTTATCAGGTTCAGTTTCAGGATGATCAATTCCTCCAAGACGTGGTCCATTTTGTTTGCTATTTAGTTTATTACTGTTTTAATATTTTGATATAGAATATAATGTAGATTTTTCTCATGGCTCTAAAAGCAGTTCAGCACTAGGGTTAAATGAAAATCAACAGAATTGAAAATTAACTGAAATACATGGTGTCTTGCTGGCTTTCACACCTCTGTGTTTGTCTTATCTTTATCTATAACTTCTATAATATCTATAACTTTGTGCCATGAAGAAGATGTCGAACGCTCAGTACCTGCTTAATCTACAAATCAGATCAATTTTAGTTCTGTTAAGTGTGTTAAGTGTCCTTAACAGTGCAATTTTTATTAATAGTTATGAATCGCATAAAGGAAAAATTTAAAAGAATGTTAAAGAATTAAAGAATGTTTAATGTTTATTTAGTACCGACTTGGTGATATTTGAGTTTTACTGCATTTTGCTGCTTGGTGAATCTCTCATGTATTTCCTGTAAACACCACAGTTTTCATCAGAGTATGATGTGGAAGTACTGGTTGTTGCTCTGGGATATTTTGATAGATGAGAGGACGTGTAAAAAAAACCCCTGCTATATTGCGTATAGGGGAATATAAATCTATATTCACATGATAATGTAATTCAACAGTAACATTAGCATTAGCATTTTCATTTTCACATACTCATTAGGGCATTCTATGAACATGTTAAAATGAATATGGAAAAATTGTTTGACATTTCATTGTCAAAGTTATTTCCTGCTACACAGTGGACTATGTTGAAATGTTAGTTCACATTTGAAAATTAAAATGCAATATAGACATTTTAACCAAATTTTTCATATATGCAAGCAAAATTCAGGTCACAATGAAAATTAAAATGCAGTTTTCCAACATTTTGAAAATGAAAACAGCATTTGACATTTCATTCTACAGTGAACAATATTCAAACACAATGAGCAACGCTCCCAGTCTATTGCATTTTCGTTTACATGTCACCATTCTATTTTGGTGTCAACATGAAAATGAAAATGCAACCTTTTCAGACCTCTCATCAAGGCGGGTCTTCAGTTAGCACAACACTCCTTTGTCACTTGTGACTTGGACACTAGTAGCGGTTAATCAAAAACAGTAAATATGCTCTGTCGCAGCTACCAAGAAGTACTTTGAAACTTGTAGAATGACGCTTCGCTCACTTACTATGTACTAGTAAAAGTCACCGCAGCACAGTCATTTACAGTGAGTTAACTCTTCTGTTACATGTGTGTTTATGGTCTTGTTGTTTGCATCATATTATAGCATTTTCCTGCCCAACCAAACAGCATTTAAATAGTTTTCATGCCCAAAATCATAGGTAACTGTGTGCTAGCTACAGCAGATAGGCTGTACTAATGAATTGATTTGGTTTACTGGCAAACTAGGAAGCTAACTGTTGCAACTGATTCATCTAACACACAGCTGTATGCTAACTTTACTTGTTTATTATTACTGTCAGCTCCTCTGCATCTCAGTGGATATTTGCCCGTGTAAGGCTGTGTGAAATGTCTACATGTACTATGTAAATGCAAATGCAAATATTTTTGTATATTACTATGTATTTTTATTTATTAAACCTTAGTGTGCTCTTTTTGTTTGCAAACGTGAGTGTTTCCAGCACCATGTGTGAGGATGCAGACTGTACGGCCCAAAGAAATGTTTGGACTAATTTAAAAAAGGACAATGTTTGAATACAACAGTATATACAGTTGTTACTGGTCTTCTCTCCTCTTTCCTCCCTTCCCTCATTTCTCTCCACTCAACCCAACCGGTCCAAATCTGGCCACAGACATTGAAACACCTCAACAATGTCTCTGCGGTAGTTCCTGCTACAGTAGGTGTCTCCAGGACCACATCTTACGATGACACACACACACACACACACACACACACACACACACACACACACACACACACACAGGTGAACAGGTGAAAACGATACCAGTAAATGTCTGATCAAAATCAACGAGAGCAGGAATCTGACCAAACATTTGCTGCTAATCTTGAGGCCTTAACAGCATGGCTGCAAGTATAATTATTTCATCTGATTATTTTTTCAATTGATCGATCAATCTTTGAGTAGTCTATCAAATAAAATGAAGTGAGTGAACAGTGCTCATCAGAAGTTCCCAGGGCTTAAGGTGGCATCTTAAAATGTCAACCATAAGATATTCTGATTATAATAATATAAAACAGACAGAAGCAACAAATCATCACATTTGAGAAGCTCTAAGATTTTATTCTTATTAAATTGCTGGTGATTAATTTTCTGACCGATCTATCACTACCCAGAAGAGCCAGATTATTGTCTTTGTACCAGACTGCATAAGAATAAGTTACAACGCACTTGTAATTAGTGATAAGCCAGGCCTCATCTCCCGGTCTCACTGCCAGAGCTCAATAATTAGGCCAATGCCATCTCCTGCCACCTCCAAGCTTCCATTAGGAAGCAGAGAGGGGTCAAATGTTCAGACAACTATTAAACTTTAACAATCCTGCAGAACGCAAGATGACACGTCAGGAAGAACATGAGAAGCACACACTTCATGAATGTACCATTTTTTATTGGACTTATATAGAAATACTTAAAAAAAAACATGAAGTAGCACCATTACTTAAGTTTTACTTTTTATAATGTATAACTTTAAATGTCAGAAAAATAAAACTCTTGATACATTTTCAAATCTTGTCTCAGCAAATATAATATTAGTATTTGACCATGAGGTTAAAGGCCCTTTATCATAAAATAAAATATACTTTGTTCTTAAACTTTGCTCAATAAAGTACATTTATGCTCAAGTAACTTCACCTACATATACATAAACAAGTGGTAAACAAATGTATTAAAATAGAAATACTAAAACTATAGTGGTGCAACAGAAGCCTGTAATTCCCACTGGAATCTAATTCATACAAATTTTAGAAAGCATTAACGGTTTCTTTGTGTTCAACTTACTAAGTTTTGTATATTTCCATGTTTCATAATAATATAGAATAAAATATACTTTATCTTACTGAATAAAAAATATGCTGGGTGAAGCAGATTTAAAAGACATTTTTTGCTGAAACTATAAAAACTCCACCCCAACAGAATACTGTCAAATGCAATACACATTTTGTGGACTTGGATTTCCTCCCACGGTAATGTGATATTAAAATAATACAGTGATCAATGCCATAAGGCCATACTAAAAAATAAACACTATTTCAACCCAGCTACAAAAAGTTCACTGAACTTAAATTAAAATATCTGTAAACATCTTTGCAATAAGAAATATAATCTTTCAAGTCAAAAAAGAATAAAATACTTCAATCTGTATTAATGTCATTTAAAACTTTCAACTTGTGGAAATTTATTCTATACATATATATGTAGGATATGTTGTTGCTCTCCCTCACGTAGTGTTTGACCACAAGCTGCAGTATCTTTGTAAGTCAATAGTCCTGTTTGGCTGGAAGCCCTCCATGTTTCCCAGCATGGCCCTCCCCTCTTCCTACATTCAATTGGCAAAACTGTAAGGCTCAGCCTGCTAACAGTCCACAGTTTGACCCACTTACCTCTGTCCTGACCCTACTGTCTCTCTTCACTTCATAAATATAGAATACAATTTACTAGAACTATTGATTACTATTTAAAACATGCACTTAGATGTTGAAAATATTTCCCCAAGCTACAGTATATTATTAACAACGACGGCACCCCAGTCAGCAGTGACTAAGCCCAAAGAGGGCGTCTGTCCCTTCTTCTGGATACTGCAGCCTCTTACATACATATGTATATCTATGTACACTTTCCAAATGATGATTGGGTAATCCCATTAAAGCGGCATGAAGAGTCTGTTGTTGCTATTGTAGCCAGTCTCACTGACAAGATAGTCAAAGAGTTACACTTCTTATGAAAATATACGTATAGCCTGAGTGACGCCCGTGTGGCAGACAGGGCATTTGGGCTCGTTCCTCTCACAGATTCGATTGGCACATTCCATACAGAAGAGGTTGTGCCCACAGGGGACCAGGGCTGCAATGACCTCACTCTCAAAGCACACCGAACAGTCGCGGCTGCCTTTTCGGCTGGTGCCAGACGAGGTGGAGGAGGAGGAAGAGGAAGAGGAGGAAGTGGATGAGGCGGAGGAGTCGCATGGAACTCCAGGTAGGTGAGGGCCTGGCAGGGAGGCGATGGTGCTGGAGTAACCAGGGAAACTGAGCGGGCCTCCGCCCGGGTCACTGCGCACCCTCCGGGCTAATGGGTGCTCAGTGGGTCCTCCAGTGTGGCTATGGAGTGGAGGTGACAGTCTGGGCTGTGGAGTACATCCATTAACCCTTCTCTGACTCACCACAATCCCATTGGCATTAGCGGAGGTGTTGGTGGGGAACATGGCTGAGTTGGCGGTGGGGGAGCTGCCTCCAGTGGAGGAAGGGGTCGTGCGACTATCATACTGGGACCACAGGAGGCTCGGTGGGGCTTGCGTAGGGTCAAACCCGGGTGAGGAATCAAAAGTCAGATCAGTGCAATCAGGCGAGATCACCTCACTTTCGTAAACAAAATCATTGCCGTTGACATTGATGTTGTTGTTATTGTTGTTGCCATTGTTGTTGTTGGTGGTGTAGCTGAGTGCGGGGCTGGGAGGGCTGTAGTCAGCCATGCGTGAGCTGTTGTTACCAAAGTAGGAGTCTGTGGAGGCACTGCCCAGGGAGGAGGACGAGTCGTTGCGGTAGTTGGAGAAGGGTTTACGCACTGAGGTGGGGGTCATCCCAGCGCTGGGCTTGGACCACAGGGTGGCATGCCCTTGCAAATCAAAACCCACATCAGTCCCGTTGGCATGGAAGTCATTTTCATCCTGAAGCTCAATAAGGCCTCCTGTCCTCATGGCGATGTGGGCTTCAATCTCTTCGCGTGCTCGATCCACATTCTCTGGCATCCCTGTCACCTCAAACACTGGCTCCTTGTCTCGACTGGGTGTCACGATGTAGGTGTGGGTCTGCTGCTGGATACGCTTGATGGTGGCACCCTTGGGGCCTACAACTAACCCCACCACGCGGTAAGGCACCCGCACCTGGATCGTGGTCTGTCCAGGCAGGTTAGGTGGTCCAGGGACTTGGGTGCCACTCCCATTCAGGGTGGTGTTTTTGTTTCTCGAGGCTCGGATCATGGAGAAGTGCTCAGCCGCAGAGATGATCTCCCTCCTAGCCATAGCCACATCCTCCCTCCTTCCTGTAACCACAAAAACAGGCTCCTCGCCTCGAACTGGGGTCTTGATGTAGGTGTTGGTCTTCGCTCGCAGTGCTTTGATCTTGCAACCTGGCACATGGAGGCAAATAGCAAAAGTGAGGGCAGGTTGCATATAACAACAGCTTGAAATGTGTCATGTGTTAAATCATTACTCATGGAATTGGATGAAACGACCCTTATGCTGCAGCACCACAAATACACAGCAGGACAAAAATAACCCATAAGAAAACTCACTTGTGGATCCATGATGATACCTGTTCGTTTACTACAACATAGTCAACATCTACAATGGCTGCTATTAGACTCTTGTTCCTCTTTTACATTAATGGCATTATGGAAAGGCGAACAAGCTATGTAATTAAACAATAGCCTGACAATGCATGTTGGTGCAACAGCGGTGCTTAAAAGTTGCATTCCAAAGCCTTTAAGCACAAACACACATCTCTTTACGATCAAAATGGGACTGAGGAAAGGGCCGTGGAGGAATGACATAATAAGCAGAGCAAAGCCAGCTGAGTGGGACAGGGTGATGTAACCAGTGATGCAGAGGAGGGTAAACCCACCTCACCTCAATCTACAGTCAATTTAAATCTTTGACATAAATTCATAATGAGTTTGTATGAATCTGATGCAGGTCAAATGAGGATAGGGTCTCTTTTATGAGGCTCCCTGAAAGCAATCCCTGAGGTCATGTTCAATCCGCTTTTTTTCCACTTATGACCTGATATAACCTGACAAAAGGGGATGGGTGTGGGGTGTATGGTGTGAAAACATCTACTTCACAAATATCCCACTGTAATCGCTTTTTTGTGGTGGGTGGGAGTTCGTGGTTCCTTACGATTCCTTTGTTTTTCTGGGAACAACAGCAGCAGCAGTAGTATTGCAGGGAGGGGAAAAGATTCCGCATATGTAACCAAGCACCAGTACCGCCCTGCAGCCCTGCTGCTGGAAGACTAGCGAGGTCTGTGCAGTTATGGGCGTCTGCTGCCAGTGACAAGGTATAAGATCGTGACCGTTGTCCTAATTTGATCCGGTACTGCTCATTATGATAGTCATAAATTAAAGCCGGGGATCAAGTCGCAAGCAGCTTATTAACAAAGACATCCGTGAGAGCCACTGTTTCCTCTGAGCTAATTCGGTGACCTACAAAAGAATGATTATAATATCAAATAATGATTGTAATAACCTGACATGTCAGCGCTCATTGCTTTATGTTGCCCGATCTCTTCATTTAATTACACAGGATGTTCCATTAACCCCGGTACGAGCCATTCTTTTTCTAAACTCCATAAAGATGTTTCATAACTCAACGATCTTTTACTTGCCCGAAAAGGTAGAGCATCAGAAAATATGACCTATTATCTTATCAGAATTGGTTCAGGCCATTCTTCAATTCGGCTTTTACAAAATTACAATAACGGGCACTTATTTCATTTAATGTCAACTTCTTGAACTGTTCAATGCTGCTCGCTGCCGCCCACTTCTTTGTATTAATAGAGGAGGAACAATATGTGACTAACCGGCGAGACACTAACAAAAGTTCACGTTTTATTAAACTGGTGACTACCTGGTGGATCGCAGAGCTGCCGAATTCGCCCCATGTTTAGACCAGATACCACTAGGCTATGTAGTTTCAGTGCTTGCGCAGACAAGCAAGGCTGTGCTAAAACATGACATGCATTATTTGAGCGTGTATTGGCATTCTGTTCCTCCCACACAGTAGCTCGTTTGGGTGCATGGCTGTCTCAGTACAAATCAGCTGCAGAACGTGACAACTACACAGGTAAACCAAGTTGAGACACTGAAAAACACACCTTGTCTGCCTACAATCTCAGCCACATGCTCGGAGCTGGGAACCGGGACGCATTCAGTCATGTTGACGCTCTTTTTCCGGGGCTCCTGGTTATTGTCGTACAGGGAGCTCTCGTCGTTATCCAAGCCGAGCAGGGAGAGCTGATCTAGTGCGATCTGCAGGGCTCTCTGGTCGTCCAGTGCATCTCCCTGGACGCTGCTATCGGCGAAGAGGGAGCTGGGCATCTTAGCGACTTCGCAGCGTTGCAGAATCGGATAAAAGTCAAAAGGAAGGAGGGCAAAGAAGGAGTGATCAGGGGAGAAAGAAAGGAGAGGGGAGGAGGAGGGGAGAGGCACCGGACCCGGTTTTCAAAGACAATTGGGTCAGTGCAAATAAATCAGTGCGGCTGATGGGGGAAGAAAAACAGTGCAAGGAGCTACTAAATAACATCCACCCCCTTTGTTTTCCCGATAGAAACTGGATGTCCGGGTCCGTGCCGACGAGGGCGGAAAAAAGCGTGTTTACTCCAGAGCCGGTGGTGGTGATAGTAATGATATTCCTTCCTGACAAAGCGCCCCTCCCCGGCTGGCTTCCCTCAGATCCTCTGTTGCTTCTGTCTGAGTCCTTGCAGAGCTAGACAGAGAGATGTGCGGATGACGTCACCGCTTGGGCAGGGACGATGCGGTGCTGCGAGATGATTTGCATATCCACGAGCTGATTGGCTGGATGGCCGATAAATGGGTGGAGCTGCACCTAAAGGCACGCCCGCTTCTTTGTTCTCAGTCTCTCTTTGTCTGTTTCTCTGTTTGCTCTTCACTCATACAGTTCTATATTTTATTGGCATGAAATATACAGTATGTACTGCCACATAAAGTCAGAGGTCACAACAGTAAAATCAATACACATATGAATGGAACATACAATCTGTAAACTGCTGGGAGGCGTTTCTACTCTGAAAGAGTGCATTTTCAGAAATAGTATTTTGAAGAGTTTAACATACATCCTCCCCTTCACAAGATGCTGATATCACCATAAATTAACCTCTGTGGGGGAAAAAAGATATGTAGCTACAGAAACAACAACTAACATTTAATGTGTCAACAAATCAGCTTGATACTTCATTACTTTTCCTTATTTTATGAGAATTGCTTTTGAACTGATAACATGTTTCAGAGCCCTGCTACAGAAATTGACACATTACCTCTGTTTGAGGTTGCAGAGCAATAACGACATGGTCAATTTGCTTTATATCTGTGATTGGTGTTTTTGGTATTTGGTGTGTTTTTGGTACACAGGAGTTTTATTGCAGCTTGTTAATAAAACCCCTTTTCCACTGGTCAATAAACCCGCAAAGATGAGGCTTTTGTCAGCAAGGGCAAAGGGTTTAATCCACACTTTGCTGTTAAACCAGAAACACCGCAGTTTCAGGGCACAGTTCGGGGCGCAATGTAGGACGCTCTGGAAGATTGAGCAGCAGGCCTGAAATAAGTTTCAAAAACACACAATAACTGGTCAAAGTGTCTCACATGGAGGTTCAGACACTACATGAGCTCAAACCCAAAGATGAAATATGACAGATCCATTTTACCAGTCTGCACGGAAGCTAGCAGCTCACTCTCTCTCCATTGTGTATGTGTGTTCTGTAAGTGCATGAGATGATGAATTAAAGTGAAAAAAAGAGTTGTGTATCTCATTGCTGTAGAGAGGATGTCATTGGGTCCACACCAGTTACCATTTAAATCTATTAAACAATTGAGAAGCTTTAGTATGTTATCCACATTACCAAAACACATCTGTGGTCATCACCATGAACAGATGCATTTGTCAGGAATGAGGGGACCCTCTCATGGCCAGTATTAGACTTTCTTTTTGTGACTGATATACAGTAAGTGATTTAGTCAAGGCTGCGGGTTTGGTCTCAACATTGGTAGGGACGCAACAACCCCTCCCCCCACCCCTCCAAAACAAAGAGACTGGCTTTTTTTTTTTTTTAAGTATATTTTTTGGGCTTTTTTATGCCTTTATTTGATAGTACAGTAGAGAGACAGGAAATGGGGAGGCAGAGAGAGGGGGAATGACATGCAGCAAAGGCCTTCCGATGCGGGATTCGGACCGGGGCCGACTGCAGCGAGGACTGTAGCCTCTACACATGGGGCGCCTGCTTAGACCACTACGCCACACGACACCCCAAGAGACTGGCTTTTTAATGCCGTCAACCAAACGGTTTATTAACATATAAGATCTGAATTTACATTCAGGAATGCCCATCGGCAGATGTAATATATGTACTGTACATGTGTTGAATTACCATATAAAAAATACATGTACGTGTGAAGTAAAATCATATATGTATTTAAAGTATAGCCTATATATGCCAACATACATATGAAACCTGTTAGAAATTGGAACAATACCATATTTTGACATATATGTCTTGCTAATAGAAACATGTATTTTAGTATGTCTGTTTATATTTGAGACATACAGTATGTTACATAAATATATATCCATCCTAAGGCCTGTCAGTATATGTTTATATTATATATGCAAATATAAAAGATAGACATACAATATATGTTTAAATTTTATAAGAAATTATTAAGAAAATCCTACACAAACATACATAATCTTTAAGTCATAGTATAGTAAGGTGTAAAAGAAAGGCATAGTAAAGTAATGCATAAAAAAGTCATAGTATAGTAAGGCATAAAAAGTCATAGTATGGTAAGACATGAAAAAGTCATACTGACATTTGGTGGTGACATTTTCATGGGATTTTTTGACACAAATTAAACTCATACTTTGATATATCCACCAATTTATGTTAAATTGCTAGCAACCTGACTGCTAGCCTACAGAAGACAAAAGCCAGGGTTAGCTTGCTATTTAACATTAAATAACATCAGTTGACATTTTTCTGATGATGTCAGCTACCACTATGATATTCTCAAATGATGTGAACCTTTAGATAGCCTCACCCTTTTAGTCAATCAAATGCTAGCATGCCTAAATTGGTTGTCTTGGAGATGTAGCTTGGTGGAGGGCATATGCAAACCTATGCCCTTGGATTTAGTCCTGTGTAAAGAATAGGGTCACATCTTATACATTATGTTATATCAGCTTGTATAATCAAAAGCCCCTTTTACACTGCAGGAATGTTGTACCTTTATTTCACCTCGATATGCTGTCTGAAAGGTACTAACACAGAATTGGGGATATGTTGTTCCATTTAACACGTAAAAATACCGTAAAAACTGCCTACATCTCTTCAGTATTGTACAATGCAGGGTAATAATGTCACAAACAGAACATAGAGACAAAGAAAAATATATTGGCTCATGTGATGAGAAAACTTAAACCACATGTGGATAAAATTTTGTGAATAACAGAAATAAAGGCATAAACACAACGAATAAAGCCTAAAAAAGGCTAGTACGTGAATATTGAGTTAAGACTATTTTGTGAAAATTAATTTTTTACTTTTTCCCATTGGGATTTGCAGATGTGGTGCCATAGTGAGATTTCTTTCAGACAAACTTAAGGATGAATTTACTTACTGTGTGTGTGAATGAATCTCATATGTAAGCTTTAATTTATATTAAACTCATCATATTATCTGAAAACTGCACTGACACAACAGGGCTGTTTTTCTTAGCTCTGTTCTCCCATGAATTCAAATATTATTGTGTGTCAGCAATACACATTGTTGACTCATCTTTATGTAATAAAGGGTGTTTAATACAACTCAGATCCTGCTGTCCTGATGACAATAGCCACAGACAGACCGCATATATCCCTTTTCTCAGTATAGTTTGGTATTATGATGCTAAACATTAAAAACATTCAGGGTGCTGGGTTGGTAGTTCCTCTGTTGATGGCCATAGACCGGGTAGGAGGAGGAGGGTGGAGGTGGAGGGGGTGTAAGGGGCCAATTGGCCAACACAAAGGGGATTTCAAGCCGATTCAAAACCATTGAGACCAGAATCACTTTGCTTTGTCACCTCACTCCTGGAGCACAATACCAATGCTAATGAGGAACCGCTCAGGAACTGGAGGAGGTGATGGGATGGGACCTTCTTGTTAATATTTGACACCTCAGCTCCCCCCCTATAACCACCTCCCCATTCCTAGAAATCCTAAATCTATTCAGTTCTATGCAGGCAAAGTGTTTCCCATACTTTCTTAAATCCTGACAAACACTGCACATCTTTGATGCGATTTTAACGCATGGACAGAAGTTTTGTTACCATAAATTATTTAATGCAGAATGTTTTGACTGTCTATTATATATTTAAAGATTTATTCGGATCAGTCCCAAAGAGACCTCTTCACAGTAGTGGGGTAACAAGGCCCAGAAACGTATTACTTCGTTAAGTCCAATTTTTATTTTCTAATGCTGTTTCCTAGCCTTCTCTGCACTGCTGGGAATACAATTCCTGGTAGAGAATTTCTCCTCTATAGAATGAACAAATGAATCAAGTATAGAAAATTGTCAAGTGTTAAGAATATAAACTCCCACCTGGCTGCTGAACACAAAAGAAAAAATACTGAGGAGAATCTCTGGTCCAAAAAAAAAAAAATAAAGAATTCAATTTTAACAACAAAAAATATCATTATTTAAGATTCAAAGCAGTGGTTCTCCAACTTTTTGGCTTGTAACCCCTAAAATGAATCAGTGTCATCATCAGATGCAAATGTCTACTGCCTGTGACCCGTTCAACCAAAGAATGATTTTTTGTTTTATTTGAATAATTCTGAAGTGAGTTCTGAAGAAAAAGTAGATATAAAGTAAAAGCAAAAATTAGTACAAAGAAATAAACGTAAGTTTGTGTAGCATTGTAGGAATGTTTCTCTTTCTTTCTTCTGACAATCACTTGACCCCTTTCAGATTTAACTTGTGACCCCCAGCTTGGTTCCCAAGTATTCTGACCTCCAGCTTTGGAATCAGCTTGGGAACCAGTAACTCAAAAGATAACAATGCACTGATAGCCTACATAGTCTTTCTACATCTACCTTACCACAAAGATAGTTGTATAAAAGTCCATATAAATCCAGTAAAATCATGCCATGCAGGATGTGAAATTAAACGCAAACCAATTTAAGCTCTATCTAAGGTCTATTTAGTAGCTGTTCTGGAGCTTTCCATCATAACACATTGGCTTCATTAGCAGGTGAAGTTACAGAGTTGTCACAGATATGTAGATGTTCAACTTCCTTTTTTTCTGAGCACAATTTGAGTAGTCTTCAACTTCAACAACTATCACATGTTAACATGTGGAATCACCAAATTTTTGGCGGACACACAAACATGATAATAGACAGTAAAATGTATTTGACTCATTTTACAAAGAATTTATCATTGAAGTTATTTTTTAAGTGATTGTTTTATTATTTTGCTATTTTCCAAAATATCTCAATAATCTAGCACCACATCTTCTTTCCATTGAGTGTAGAACTAGACACTCATCTAGCTAAGCTACTGCTAGTTTATTTGACTAAAATCCCTGCATTGCGGTGGGCTGCCTCTGACCCTGTTATATAGCCAACATTGCAGAAATCACCAGTACAGGTTCTCCTCTGCACTGATTGCTGCTGATCACAACACCATATGCTCCACACAAGCTGCGCGTGCACCTTGCTCAGTGCAAGCCATATAATAATGGGCTTCAGAGCAGCGGTGCCGTTTTCACATTGTGCCTAAAGTCCATGACTCGGTTCCATGTAGAGAAATAAAACAAAAGCCAAGTTTAGCTACATTTTTGCCTTTCTACTGTGAGTTTACAATTTTGCTGTAAGATTCTCCCTAAGCTTTGAGGGGCCTGGTGAAATAAAATGCCACTAAGCTGAATGAATAGCCAAATATTATGGTGGCGTTGCTTTTGCTGAAGCTGAGATGGACACTGATGGCAGCATCATCATTCATATTTGTTGTTTGGTATTAGGCGTTAGCCAGCTGCTTAGAGGCGATTACCCGTATGCCTTTTAATGAGAGGAAGAAAAGCTTAGCCTGCTCTAACCCAGAGAGCAACAGAGACAGACAGGGCTTAGTGATCCCTCTGCCAGTCACTGCACTGTAGCTGCAGGGCTGCAGACACAGACACTGGGTCACAGTAAACATCAGGTCACAGGATACAGAGCAGCCTGTCTGCTCACTGCTCACTCTAACACGATGACCTCATATACACACAGACATGCATACTCCATAGGTTTCCTTCTGCATCTACAGGTTATGCAAATTAAAGTATATGTTGTTGCCATGTGTGGCTGGTTTAACTAGTATTGAAACAAAGCTGCCCCACAGTGTTGCAAGTAAACTGCCTTGAGTCACTTTTGCCTGTAATGGACTCCATACAACTGCACTAACTCATATTTTCCTTTTAATACTGTATCAAGTATCAGAGCTTTTTAGTCTATTTTAGCTCATTATTTAGGTTTAAGTCTCCTCCCATTAACCAGTAGCAGTATACAGTAAGTCTTGATAAATGCACTGTAAGCCTCCTGCCGAGCAGAGCAAAAAGAATGTGAATATTGGAATATGCTATGTTGCAACGTATCTGCTGGATGTGGAGATGCAAAAATATCAACCAATATACAAAAAATGTACTTGTTTCAAGTAAAGGGCTGACTATCATTTGACATTTTTCTAGTGCTGACACAATACTTCAATTTCTATACCAATGCAAAAATAATGTTTTTTTTTATTTAACCAAAAGAAGCCAAATCTTGTTGTCTAATCTTAAATGTTTTCGATGCATACCCCATAGGTTTCCCTCTGCATGTGCAGGTTATGCAGAATCACAGATGTTGTTAGATTTGTTTTCGGGGGTTACAAGCCAAAAAGTTTAGGAACTACTGTTTTGAATCAGACAGATACCAGCCCAATATTATGTCAGCAATAATTCTAATGTATCTCATCTCATACGGTCACATGGTTACAGAACAGTGTTTCCACTTCACTGTGTTTCAAGGATAAAACATGAGATACTACTTTAGCTTAAAAAGAGGTTCTCAGGGCACAGCTGCTTTCCACTGTATGAAAAGCTTCTCCTTCAGCACATTAAATCCCGGCAGCATCTGAATTCAGATAGCAAAATTATTCTGGCAAATATTTGGGCCACATATTTGTGTTTCTTCTGGCTCAAAATATACCAGGTTCCTCAGCACAAGTCCGGCCCACATACAGCATAACTCCTCATCTGGACCAATTCTGGTGCACACACAGAAAATCTTTTGACTGCCAGCCAATACTGGAGGATAACAGTCAGAATCAGCCCACTCATGGAGGTATATGGGCCAGAATCGCACCGAGGATCCAGGCATATGCTGGGCAAGAAGTTCTGTTTTACTCTCTGTGAAGGAAGCAGGACTGATATGTTGTTAAATCTGCAGCCTCTGAGAAGTGCTGTGTCAGAGCACAGTGCCATTACACACAGCTGTTCACTGTATTTACTTTCATTAAATCATTTGAGAACGACATCAGGCTGCGGTGTAACCATTCAGACATCCACACACATAACACTAACAGTTTCACCACATCACTAATATAGTAACTGCCTGATGGAAAATCACATGCACATGAATTAAGATAAAGATACATAAATGATGAAAACAGGTAGGACAACAATAATGAATCAGAGCAGGCTGTTAATGTGTCCACCTTTAGATAAACTGCTGGTTTTGCTTGGCTCTTATTGGTTGGAGGGTTTAGATGAAGCCTGACTGCTAAAAGTCACATGCACACCCGTGTGTTAGGTACACTGTGCATGTCTGTTCTTCATGACATTCAGGCAAATAACAGATGACAAAGGAAGGAAAACAGGGAATGTATGATTCATTTTTTTCTCTTCTTGTTGACAGCTGGAGAGGTAAAGGTATGTGAAACTGAATGTGAGCTCGTCAGTATGTATTCTCCTAGATGTTAGGTTTTTATTCCACATACAGTACATGCAGAGGGCTGTCTGCTCTGAAGTGCTTGAAGCTAAAGAAATGATGCAGGCTGTGTTGGGATCTGCAGGGATGGATGCAGCGCTGTCTTCCTCTCCCTCCCTTATCTTTTTCTGCCTCCTCCCACTTCTTTCTCCTCCTCTCATCACCATCTCCCCCATCTGCTTCTTCCATTCCTCTCTTCGTCGTCCTTACAACTCTCTATCTCCTCCCTCCCCCTCCCCCCCCTTCCTTCCCCTGTTCGCTCTGACACACTGAACTTAAGTGGCACTGCTTTCCTATGCTGTGATTGGCTGCCTGCCAGACACTGGGTGAGCCAAGCAGCACAGCAGCATGGCAGCTGGAGCTGTCGGCCCACAATGCACCACAACACACTGTTCACCCTCCTCCTCCGCCTCCTCCTCCTCCTCTTCCTCGTTCATCCAACCATCCCCTCCTCCTCATTCCCCTCCTCAGCCGGCCACATCCAGCCACAACCCAGCTCTTTGTCTTTGCCTCCCTCCCTCTCCTTTGCCTCTAATATTCAGTCAATAGCTGACGAGCCCACCATGTCATGAAAAACCCACAATTCCAAATTTTGGCTGATTTTAGCCATTTATCATGTTTTCTCCAAAGATAAAGGGTAATGCAGTTCTTCTGTGGACAAATAAAGCCTTTGAATATATACACCGCTTTCTCAAGAACAAAATATAAAAGCCGAATCATCTCGTTTGTGCTGTTTGCATTAGCTTCACAAGCAACGGAGCGAGTACCATGCCACTGAAACACACTGCAGTCAAAGTTTTTCTTTTAAACCTTACCATGATCTTTTCCTAATCATAACCTAATATCTTTAATCTCTTCCTTTTATTGATCGTTTGATCATTCCCCTTTAATCTATACAGAGTAGGATCCGAACAACAACAGAAATCTTTCCGTGTTTGATCATGGACAAATCATGATGATGATCGTTCCCTGACCTTAACTGTGCACTTCTTCAACAATAATTGCGATATTTTCCTAATCTTAACTTCAAATTTTTTCAACCATTATCACAACCCTTCCCTTATACCACCACGATCTTCTTATTTTTATAGAGATTTTTTTGCTATCTTTAACCAGGTTTTCTAAACCATGATTGCAATAATTTTCTAACCAAGTATTTTTTAAATCATGATTGTGATTTTCCCTCACAATCTTTCCTTTATGCAATCTTTTCCTTTTCAACTAGAAAAGAGCATTCAGAGAGTTTTCAGACCCCTTCAATCTTTTCACATTTTGTTATGTTGCAGCTTTATGTCAAAAGTGTTTAAATTCATTTTTTCCCCTCATCAATCTACACTCAACACAAACATAATGACAAAGCCAAGACAGAATTTTAGACATTTTTGCAAATTTATTAAAAAGGAAAAACTGAAATACCACATTCACATAAGTTTTTAGACCCTTTGCCTTAGAAGTAACCACACGCCACTGATGTAAATGGGTATGTACAGTATATTAAGTACGAGTACATATTGGAATCATAAGGAGAGGAACAAAGCTTCTTTTCTCAGTTCGTGGAAAGTTGAAATCGATGGAGATGTGAGGCTCTTACTCAAGCAGCAGTAAAACCCTCCAAAAAAAAAACACTAATAACCACCTCTGCAGAGCCTAATCAGTCCCTTCTAACAGACCCAGCAGAGTCCTTGCCCCCCTACCCCCTCCCTCTGTCCCTCCCAGATTGCTTGCTGGTCACTTGGCAGCCCAGCGGGAAACCCTCTCCCTCTCACTTGCCAATACCTCTGCCAGATGAATATACAAGGCCAGTGTATAAACAGTGACAGGTTGGGCAGGAGAAAATAAAATGCTCCATCACATCTCCTGTCTCAGCAGAATGTAGGAAAATACGTATTTAAAAAGCAGACACGATTCATAGAGGTATTTTTCTGGACAACTGGCCCTTTGAGATGTGTTTTCTATTTTCAGGACTTTGTTGTCAAAGTCTGGTTAGTGATGATGGTGTTTAGTGCTGCAGTGAGACAAATGAAGGCTTTCACAAATTCATGCTGCTAATATTGGTTTCTGATTGAAAATCTGATCCGCTCTCAGGATATAAGGCAGTTTGATGAACTGATTCTACTGAAACATCAGATAACACCGCACATATACAAAGAACATAACCTGCCTTTTATTAGAAATGCTGGTCAAGTGTCTTAAACATGATCTCAAGACTCTACTGTTTTCTCAAAGAAGGAAAGACCTGTTTTACTTTATCTTCACCAAATGGAAATAATACAAGGAACTTCCACATTTCGTCATAAAACTTATGTTAAACGCATAATAAAAATGGACGTGGAGAACGAAAAAGTTCCTGACCAGTAGTAGCCATGGCATGCTCACATCTTCTTGCTAACAATCCCACAATGTGATCCACTGGATTAAATAGATCCAAAACTTATGAAACAAAATTATCTCAATTTACTTCTCACTAGAGTAAACGGTTGAGTGTCTATTATATAGCATAATGAATGAGTGAAGATGGTTTTATGACAGTGAACGGGTTAGCCATATGTGACTTCATAAAACTGCTGGAGCTGTGAAATCACTTAGTTCTCTTCAGCTCTGTTTGTCTGAAGTCTGTTGTAAAAGACATGTCAACTTCTACATTACATGTATAAAAAAGGAATTTTACAAAGGAGGTTTCAGAGATGCCCACCTGATTGGTCTAACTCAGAGTAGTGAAGCCTCAGGATTTTGGCCCTACACTGGAACTGTGTTACAAAGGCAGCCCTTCATGACCAGTATGGACAGGATATATGGACATGTGAGTATTGTTTTAAGCAAACTTCAAAAACATAGAGTTTATCCTTTAAAAGAAAACTATGATATATTATAACCTGAGACTGAAATCCATAGCTCTAACCATCAATGTAAAACTAAAGTTAATAAACTGTAAGTTCAGGGAGTTGACTCTCACTCTGCACAGCAGAGGTCAAGAGAATAGTTGTCTGTGCAAAAGCTAAGATGAAATACTACCACTAACAGGTCACCAAAGTCATCAAGTTTCAAATTCCACTGGCTGTAGCGTTAAACAACTATCAACACTAAAATTCAGCTGCTGGCAGATTTAGTGTCCATATTACCTACAAAAAAACCCACTCCAGCTGAATGTTATTCTTACACAGCCACTGCACACTATACACCAACTAAAGCCTTAAAATCGGTCAAGTCTCGATTCCAAATCCCCCATCCTCAGCCAGAGAGCTGCAGGCGTTCCTATATAAACATTAGATCATGGTTTCTGGCTGACTCTGGGTGGGGCTGCCTGCCCAGCTGCATTCAGAGATGAAGGGATGGTGGGATGGATGCATGAAAGGATGGATGATCGCTCGAGGCAAGCTGGCAGTGATGGTACATTACAGACGTGGAGACAGAGAATGGGCTCTGAGTGATGTTTCCATGGCAGAAATCAGATCCTAATGGACTGGAGAATGGCACCAGTGGGCAAGATCCAGAGGTCAGAAGCTTCTGTAACAGGTTGAGAATTGGCTGCCTCCATTAGTGTGTGAGAACATTCAGACAGCTGTCCTGCCTTTTTGATGACACTTTAAATCACAGTAGAAATATTACATGTTTTCACTATTTGCACTGCATGGCTGCATCATATGCTAGGTAGTAGACATAACCAACCCTGCTGTTTTTGCTTTGGTTTATTACTATTATTTGTTTTCTGCTGCACCATAGTCGTGAGCTGAAACATGAAATTTGTGCATATGACAAAGAAAGTCACATCAAGCATTATCCTCAATGAGTGGATGAAGGTAACATCTACAGTTATGTCTTAATAATTGTAAATACTGGTGGATATGGTATCTTGGAGTGTTGTTTGACGACATGTACATTCTGAACTTGACCGATCTTGCTCATTTATCATAAAAAATAATAAATGTATGTATTCGGTTGTGTTGTGAGTATTTGCAGCTCATGTGTTGTCTAATTGATGAAGATGTTTTCTGAAGTTGTTTGTGTTTTGTTTGTTTATTTGCATATGTTTTCTGGGGCTGCAGTGTGTTGAGCTCTCAGGGCCACCGTACTAAACCCATCAATGTCTTCACCACACTGCATAAGTGTAATTTTGCTGGTAAAAGAGAAAAGAGAAAAAATTAGGAGATCACCAAAGTCGTTAGGATTCTCCATCATTGTACCAATCCATCTTATAAAAATAGCGACATTTCACTGGATAAGTGAAAATATTGACCTGCTGGTGGTGCTACAGGGAAAGTCAGCAAATCACCAGTGCCATGAAAGGAACAGGAAAATGTTTGCGCAAAGTCATGTACATGGCAGAGGTAAAGTGTTTTTTGTAATGCCTTTTGGTAAAGTGTTGATGGAAGAAGTCTCATAATGATGGAAACACTCTTCCAGAAGGAAACAAAATCCTTGAGACGCTGAATAACTGAATTTATTTATGGCTAAATTTAAAGATAACGAACACAGACTTATGATGTGTATCAGCAACAAATGACTCTCAAAAATCATCTGTCTCTAACTGTGATGCTTCACAAGAAACTCTTAAATAATGTCACCAAATAATTTACACCATTATTTCATTCATACTCTGTCAGCTCCACATTCTTCTGCTCGGGGCAATGTGCTGACTGGGTGCATCTCCTAGCCCCTGACTAATTAGAGGGGGCTTCCACCTGAACTAACTGTGGAAACCCTTGGGTGCAGAGTATGAAGAGGCCTTCACCCTTCAGCAGCAGCCAGGCCTGCAGTGAAACAAGCAGCTAATTTACTGCCATGTTATGCTGCTGCTGCTGCTACTGAAACTGTTTTCTTCTGTTAATGGGAAGCTGACTGCAGCAGGTTTGGCAGCATGAATCCAGTCTTTGTCCCATTGACTGCATCTGCTCACTACTTTGAACTGTGTGTGTGTGTGTGTGTGTGTGTGTGTGTCTGTGTGTGTACATGTTTGTGTGTGTGTGTGTGTGTGTGTGTGTGTGTTTGTACATGTGTGTGTGTGTGTGTGTACGTGTTTGTGTGTGTGTGTCTGTGTGTGTACGCGTGTGTGTGTGCGTGTATGTGTGTGTCTGTGTGTGTCTGTGTGTATACATGTGTGTGTGTGTGTGTGTGTGTATGTGTGTGTCTGTGTGTGTGTGTGTGTGTGTGTGTGTGTCTCTGTGTCTCTGTGTGTGTGTGTGTGTGTGTGTGTGTGTCTCTGTGTCTCTGTGTGTGTGTGTGTGTGTGTGTGTGTGTCTCTGTGTCTCTGTGTGTGTGTGTGTGTGTGTGTGTGTGTCTCTGTGTCTCTGTGTGTGTGTGTGTGTGTGTGTGTGTGTCTCTGTGTCTCTGTGTGTGTGTGTGTGTGTGTGTGTGTGTCTATGTGTGTGTGTGTGTGTGTGTGTGTGTTTGTACATGTGTGTGTGTGTGTGTACGTGTTTGTGTGTGTGTGTCTGTGTGTGTACGCGTGTGTGTGTGCGTGTATGTGTGTGTCTGTGTGTGTCTGTGTGTATACATGTGTGTGTGTGTGTGTGTATACGTGTGTGTGTGTGTGTGTGTGTGTGTGTGTCCACCAGTGCTGTTGGATTACTCTGAAAAACATATTCTGGGTCAATTCCAAACCAACGCTGCCTTTTGAAAAAAAGTGGGAAAGAGTGAAACAACATTGTTATATGGTCTGACACATGGAGAAGGACAAATGTATAATATGTATAATAAATTAAAGTTAAAGTGCATTAACAACAGTAATGTCAACAATTGACTACTTTTAAACAGCAGAGTAAGGACTATCATTCCTAGCCATTATTCACTCTGGGGCTCTCACAAACATTAAATCTCCTTTTATATATAAACATTGTCTCCTTTATATCCATGAATTTTTCCTTCTTATAAACACAAGAATAAATGTGGGAGATGAGAATAAATGGAAGGAAGAGATGAAACACGTACAACAGCAAGCAAGGCTTATTCCTCAACCAGTGAATCTCTAAATTAGACATAAAACAAAAGAGAGACAATAAAGCAAATCATTCATTGCAAAACTCTTGAAGGTAACCCTCCTTTTTGTTGAACCCCCAAAACAACTACCAGCATTACTAAGGTTGATTCATTTCCCTGCTGCATTGATTTGCTTGTTTGATGGTGCAAGGGCACTTTTCCCTGACCCTCATGAAAACAATGACAAACACTAAAGAAATGATACAAAATGAAAAAAGTAGTAATACTTCTATGTAAAAATGCTCTGTTAAAACAGCTGAATGCAAAATTTTATTTATCATGCAGAATAGTGACTTACAGTGTTTTATTATAATGGGTAATTATTACTGATACATTTACTGATCAGTTTCTTGATTGATCATGGGAAAATATGAAATTAGTTAGTGAACTGATTTATTGTTTACCAGACAACTAAACCAGTGGACTGTAAGTATGTGATCACTACAGCTATTTAGACAAGCAGATCTTAACTGAGCTTCATTCCTTTTCAAATAAAGCCAGACAATTACCTCAAGTAGGTCAGACTGACCTTGCAGAAGAAAGCTAAAATTACAATACATTCATACATGCTTCTTGGTTTTTAATCACAGGGTCCTATTTTAATTGTCGAAGCACATAGTCTGAAGTTCATGGATTAAGTGCATTTAGGGCATGTCTAAATCCACTGTTGCTTTAACAGAGAAAAAACAGTCGCAGTGCCAGGTGCACAGTTCAAATGTGGTGTACTTAGTCTCTCCATTAATCATTGTGGTGTTTTGGGCGTAACATTCAATAAACCAATCAGAATGCCATCTCCCATTCCCTTTAAAAGCCAGGTGTGCCTATACCTTGGTGGATTGCTATCACAGCAGCAGATTTGCCAATTAGTAAGAAAGAGCGCTTCTCTACAGAGGAAACTGCTCATGCACAAAGTGAAAGCATGTGAGTAGACCGTCTACCGCAACAGCAGGATTCCACCAAACAGGTCTGGGTGCAAAATATTAAACTGAGGATGTAAGATAGGGCACACAGTGTGAAACAGGAATACCTCATTGGTTTCACCTCCACTAATCTGGCTTCAGGCCCTGCACAATAAACATAAACAAATATCATGTTGTACACACTCACCCAGCGCTTTACTAGGAACACCATACTAGTAATGAATAGGGTCTCCCTTTGCTCTTTAGCCTTTCTGTCAGCTTGAACCAGTCTGTCCATTTTCCTGCAGTCAGCAGGACTGTGGCTCACTGGATGGTTCTTGTTTTTTGCACCTGAGTAAAAACTCTAGGGACTGTTGTGAGTGAAAATCCAGGAGCTCAGTAGTTTGAGAAACACTCAGACCAGCGTCTGACACCAACAATCATGTCACAGTCAGAGTCACTTAGATTCTGATGTTTGGTTTGAATCTGACTTGTATCTACAGGATGTTATACATTGCACTGCTGCCACGTGATTTGCTGATTGGATAATTGCATGAATAAACAGGTTTACAGGTGTTCCCAATAAAGTGGTCTGTGTGTGTACGTTTTTATTTCATTCAGTGTGGAATTAGGTCAGCCACTAAAATTAGCTGAGTGTCTCTCTCCCTCCCCCAGACTGCTCACGAAGCCTGTATGGAAAAAAGAGGAGAAAACCAAGAGAGAGCAAATCTGTGTTTGTTCAGTGGAGACTGGGAAGAAAACAGGGGGGAGTCCTGAAAACACAAGGTGAAATGAGGGAAGAATAGTGAATCATTTCCAAGAAGGGTGTTGCATATACCTGCTCTGCAAAGAGACGGAGAAAAAGGAGCTGAGATTTTTGTTTCCATTGACTCCAGGCTACATTGATTGACTGCTTGGCAGAGATCCAGGACAAGGCAAGTCACGGCCTCTCAGCTCTCCCAGGAAGGCACTGCGGCAGTGGGGCTCTCCAGAGCTCAATGCTGGGCCTGTTCTATCCATGTGGGTCAGGCCACCATCTGACATACGTGCAGGTCTCAGCGGACAGTGGATGGCCAATACTTTTGTCTTTCCCCAGAACCTGGAACCTTGAGTGTTTAAAGAAATGGAAGTCAGCTGATAATGTCAGTTTACTCCACCTGTTTAAGAAGACTGGCAGAAGAAGAGCTGAAAAACAGCTGAAGAAAAAGCTGCAGACATTTTTTTAGTTTGAAAAAGTGATATATTCAACTCCACACATCAGCAGCCAACATAAGCCATTCAAACAGGAAAATTAGTTTATCTTAATGTGATCAGGAAATGACAAGTGTGATGGCAATTAGATGAAATCTGTGTTTTCATGTCCTTTGGATAAATACAAAGAAATTACAATGAATAATGACAGGTGGCAATAGCTGCTGCTTGGGCTACAGTTCCTTGTGTGTGTGTGTGTGTGTGTGTGTGTGTGTGTGTGTGTGTGTGTGTGTCTGTGGTGTTTTGTGTTTGTGTGTGTGTGTGTGCTTGTGTGTGTGTGTGTGTGTGTGTGTGTGTGTCTGGTGGTGTTTGTGTGTTGTGTGTGTGTGTGGGTGTGTGTGTGTGTGTGTGTGTGTGTTGTGTGTTGTGTGCTGTGTGTGTATGTGTGCCTCTGTGTGTGTGTGTGTGTGTGTGTGTGTGTGTGTGTGTGTGTGTGTGTGTGTGTGTGTGTGTGTGTGTCTCTGTGTGTGTGTGTGATTGACCGAGTGATGCTGTTGTGAGTGGGAGTGTCAATTCACCAAGGCAGCACTAGAGGGAGACCATTCAGTGATGAGACAGAGGCAGAGATACCGAGGAGTTTTCTCTTAACATGTGATGTTTGGATGTGCACCATCACATCCCCTGTGTGATATCTTAAAAGAGAAGTGACGTTCCTTCAGAGTGTCTTACTGTCAGATAAGGTTTGTTGTGTGAAGCCTAACCTGTGTGTGCCCTTCATACAGAGATACTGGCTCTCTGCAGACTGAACTGTCTCCGCAGCCTCAGAGAAAAATAGGACTCATCTAAAGAGAGCCAGTCCAGCAACACACTGGGGGTGCCAAGGCAAAACTGAAGGGTATTCTGCAATGTGATGTCATCTGGCAAGGCCCAGTATTGGCCAATCGAATACATGCAAGCACATATTCCCCATAGATTCTTTTATAACACGAACACTGTATTAATACTGTTTTCAAGTCAAGTCAGTATTATCTATATAGTGCCAAATCATAACAGATAAAAGACCCCAAACAGATATAGAGCAGGTCGAGATTATAGACTAATAGTAATAATAATAATAATGATAAGACTAATAATAAGTAGCAGTGGGCGTTGAGCAAGATCATGGGGCAGTAGTCACAGATCCAGACTCTACAGCTCAGAGGCAGAGAGTGACAGGAGGAGAGAGAGAGAAATGAGGAAGCACAAAACTACAGGAGAGAGAAGAGGCCAAGTTATTAACATGTTTTAATGATGGAGGGGGAGAGGAGGAGGGAGGAGCTTGGTGCATCAGTCTAGCCCTATGGTAGCATAACAGGGACGGTTCATGCAAGCCTGAGGCAGTACTTATTGAAAAAGAAAGTTCAAGCGGAGAGTCTTTGGGGACTTGTAGGGGCAGCCTGGTGATAAGGATATGCAAAACTGCAGCCTAGAAGTAACCGAAGCATAGAGTAGTTTTTTGTTGTAAAATACTTTTTCTTTTCAATGCATGACTCTGTTACTCTAGGTGGTCCTAGATCACATTTCATTGTTTCACTGAGCAACTGTGAAAGTTCGTCCTTGAGAGACTTTAAATGTCTTTACCAAATTTCACAGCTGTCCATCCAATAGATGTTGAGATATTTCAATAACAAGCAAAAATGTCAGTCTCCTAGTGGCACAAGATGAAAAGTCAGGGGTTCACCAAAGTCAGCAAGATCCATTCTCTGGGACCATGAATGTCTGTACGAAATTGCATGGCCATCCAATAGTTGCTTAGGTATTTCAGTCGGCACCACAGTGGTGGACTGACAGCCTCTTGCATGGCCAAAAACAAGATGCTTATCGGAGCTCATGCTTTATATCAAATTGATGTGGCTGCATCACGTTGTGGTTATCTTCTTCAGCAGCCTGTTGTTCAGCAGCCAGACTTTGTGTTGCTTAGTTAATTATTGCTGTGTGATTAGGACAGGGGTCAGTAGCTCTTACTATCCAAAGAGCAATTATGTCCAAAAAAAAATCCGGATATGCAAAACATATGTGAGCCCTTTAAATGTAGGTACCACAGCCTATTACTATACAATAAAAGACAGTAGATACTAAAATATATACATGAAAATATGAAACAGAACCCAGAATAAAATGTGAAAGAATTAATTTTTTTTTTAAAGTAAGTCTTTCAATTCTTTGGACTGCTTCTAATGTATTTGAAATAAAAGCACAAATAACTTTTTCAACATCTAAATAACTTAAAAATTTAAATTACTTAGAAAGAAGAGAAAGAAAGAAAGAAATTATGGCCGTACTTTGGGCATATTTCTTAAGCTTAAACTGTTTGGTCACTTTTTGTCTAAAAGAGTCGAAATAAAGCCGTGACTTAACCTCGGCCCCGATGAAATAAATAAATAAATTGTGTTATCTAAAAATGTATTATGTATTGGCTGATTGTGTCATGTGATGTGAATTTTTGTATGTAGTTAGCTTTCACTGAATAATGAAAAGCCAAAAAATAACAGATTATTTTGAGGCAATCCCAACAAAAGTTAGAAAGGCAACTGTTGTCACTCTGGACAACCATGAGCCCTTTGAGGAATCAGAACAAAGCTTCATATCTGCCGCTGTGCCTGCTAGCCAGTCTACCAGTGTTCCCTTAGTGAGCCAATCTGTGTCTGGTGCCTCTGATCCAGCCAACAACATTCACACTCCAGTCAGTGCTCCAGCCAACATTACCTCCTCCACCTTGGCTCCAGCAAGTTCTGTCACTGCTCCAGCTAGCTTGCCCCAACTAATTACCCCTCTGCTGCTATACACTCCTCCATCGCTCCAGCTACCAACTCTGCTCCTTCCACAAGCCTGGCAGAAGTCCACTGCTTCACTGAGTGTCGTAGGGATCTGACTAAGTCCCACCAACCAGACGATCCCAACTATTCTCTCAGGTACAAAACGTGTCTGGCCATTCAACCACAGTGATTTAAGGAATTCCATTTGCTGACATGCCAAATGCATAAAAAAATGAATAAAACTAACTACACACTTTCTCTGTGTTTGGATTTCAAAACTGGTAAAATGTCTTTCACTCCTTTCGGAAACAGCACAGACACAAAACGCAAGTGAGGGAGATAACCTCCATAATTTATCTCACGGCATGGCTTTAGATGGCAATTACCATATATAAAATCTTCAATAACAATTTTATATTATCATCACATTGTACATTTTCTGGATATTCAATTAAAATAGACAATGATAATATTAATGGTCTCTTTTTGGCTAATCCCCTGAAATCCATGCCTTCAAATACAGCTTCATTACATTAAAAAAAAACAAAAAAACTCCCACACTGACATAAACAACTCGCTCCTGTTCATCTATGTTAGCCACAATTTCCTAATACAACCAAAGTTATTAAAAGGTTACTCACGCCGGTGAACAAAACCCCATTGTCACATACAGTACATTTCCAGCATGTGATCCAACCCTACCCTAATGAGCCTGTATATTTCTGTGATCAAAGAAGATGAAACCATGTTCAAAATACAGGGTCTAAACCACATTACATCCCTTTTGCTTTAAACAGTTAGTGAGTGAGAAGAATGACACACCCTCTGCACATTCTTTATATGTTTTGGATTTCACTGTTAAGGGGGCACTCCAGTCATTTAGGCTACATCCACACTATACGTTTTAATTTTAAAATGCACCACTTTTGCTATGGTTACACCTGGCATCTGATTCACTGAAAAAAAATCATTGCCTCATCAGAGCATGACCTCCAGAGCTCACTGAGACAGTTTGCAGCCAAGTGTGAAGCGGTTGGGATGAGAATCAGCACCTCCAAGTCTGAGGCCATGGGTCTCAGCTGTAAAATGGTGGACAACTCCCTATGGGTTGGGGGTGAGTTGCTTCCCCAAGTGAAGGAATTCAAGTATCTCGGGGTCTTGTTCACAGTGAGGGTAAGATGGAGCTGGAGATCAACAGATGGATCAGTGCAGTATCAGCAGTAATGTTGATGTTGTACTGGACCGTTGTGGTGAAGAGGGAGCTGAGCCTGAAGACAGAGCTCTCAATTTACTAATCGATCTTTGTTCCAACCCTCACCTTTGATCATAAGCTCTGGGTAGTGACCGAAAAGAATGAGATACAAGTGTCTGAAATGGGTTTCCTCTGTAGGGTATCTGGGTTCAGCCTTAGAGACCGTGTGAGGAGCTCGGAGTATAGTCACTGCTCCTTCATGTCTAAGGACCAGTTGATGTTATTTGGGCATCTGATAAAGTTGCCCCCTGGGCACCTTCATTTGGAGGTTTTCCGTGCATGTCCGACTGGGAGGAGACCCTGGGCCAGACCCAGAACTTGCTGGAGGGATAATATATCCCATCTGGCCTGGGAACACCTCGAGATCCACCCGGTGGAGCTGGAAAGTGTTGCTGGAAAGATGGATGTCTGAAACCTCTTGCTTAGCCTGGTGCCACTGCAACCCAACCCCAGATAAGCAGGAGATAATGGATGGATAAATGGACACCTGGCGTCCAAACTACTTTTGGAAATACTGCTGCTTCTCTTTTAGTTCAAAAACTCCAGGGCAGAAACAGAGACCTGATTGGGTCTTATTGGTGATCTGCCAGTAGTGACTGCAACATTGATAACCAATTACAAGCATTACTGACTTTATTGTCTTTGCTTGCAGCTGTTTGTAGTATTTTCTCTAACTAATCAACTGCAGATAAGACCATTGTCACCAATGAAAGCAGGTCAGTGAGAAGTGGATGCAGCTCCGCAGGTCTCTCAGTCTGTGTAAGTTAACTGTGTTGGCTGTGATGAGGGAAGCTGAGGAGGGAGGAGCAGGGGCTCATGCTTCTTGCAGAAATAGAACTCAGAGGTAGTTGTCGGTCATTTCAACACACATATTAGAATTGATGCCATGGGTCGAATTTAAAAACTTAAAATAAAATTAGATAGACATAGAAAAAATGTCTCACAAAAAGGGTACTTATTTAGTCAGAGGCCAAAGGGGCAGAGGCTAGAGCACCCCCCCAAGGTCTATCTGTGCTTGTGCCTGGGTTTAGCATCCCCAAAGGGTCACAGTGGGATTCTTTTCTGAGGCACTTTTGCGTTCTCTTACAATATTTTGTGTTACTTCAGCAAGGATCTGAGCAACAAGGCAACTGGGTCAAAGCATCTCCAAAATGGCAGGTCGTGTCTTGTGTTCCCTGTATGAAGTGGTCCTACCTAGCAAAAGTGGCCCAAGAAAGGATAACCACTGAACTGGCAACAGGGTTGTGGGTGCCCAAGGCTCATTGATACAAGTTGGGTGTGAAGGCTAGTTGGTCCGATCCAACAGAAGAGCTATCGTAGCACCAATTGCTGAAAAACATAATGCTGGCTATGACAGAAAGCTGTCAGAACACCGTGTATCACAGCTTGCTGCATATAGGGCTGCATAGCCATAGTCTGGTCAGAGCCAATGCTGACCCCGCTCCAATGCCAAAAGCACATTCAATAGACATGCGAATGTCAGGACTGGACCATGGAGCAATGGAAGAAGGTGTCCTGGTTTGATACACATTTTCTTTTACATCATAGTGACAGTCAGGTACGTGTTTGTATCTAGGGAAGAGATGGCACCACGATGCACTATGGGAAGAAGTCAAGCTGGCGGAGGGAGTGTGATACTAAATGTTCTACTGGGAATCCTTGGGTCCTGCTATTCATGTAAATGTTAGTTTGAGACCTACCACCTACCTAAACATTATTGCAGACCAAGTACATTCCTTCATGGAAACTTTATTCCCTGATGGCAAGAGGATTCAGCAGGAGAATGTGCCCTGCCACACTGCAAAAATGGTTCAGGAATGGCTTGAAGAACACAACAAAGAGTTCAAGGTGTTGGCCTCCAAATCTAATCGAGCTCCTGGGTTGCCAGATACCACAGGACACCTTCAGTAGTCTTGTAGAGCCCATGCTATTGCGACTAGGCCTACCTAGTGCTAGCATGTTCTCAGCTGGCCTGCATGTCAATTACAGCAGTTTGTAAGTTAGCCTTGCAAGTATTCACAACTTCACTGAGCTTCTAGCACCACCTATCTTGTGAGGATTAACTTCACAGTGCCACTTTCTGGAGTGCTGGGTCTTTACATTCCACCTTTTTAAAAAAAAAGACCATATTACTTCCTGGATTGTCACCTAATGTAAGTCGGTCACTGTAGAATCTCCAGTTTTTATGGATACTACATTGAGTTGAATGAGCTTTGACAGACACCACCTGGTCTTCATAGGTTAAAGCTCTTCTCACTCACCTCTGATTCTAAGTGGCTGATTTTGTTTGCCTATATCAAAACAGACATACTATATGTGATGGTACTGGCCAAAGTTTGGTTATTGGTGTTGAAAATTCTGGGGGAAAGGATGGAGGCCAAAGTAAAAAGAAAAGGACACATTTTCAAAATTATCATCAGTGTCAGCTTGGAATACATGTGATTATCATAGGTGTTGAGTGGATCTAAGGAGGGTACAAAGAAAGCCTTTTTTTCTTGCTCTCCATCTTGCTTTCTGTTATACTTTCTTGAAATTTTTGGCGTGAGATGAGCAGTACTCCAACTTCCCATTACTGAACACTGCAGTTATGAATGTCAGCCATATTTTTACACTCACAAGCAATGCTCAAAGCACTGCTACCCCTACCCCCTGCTTACTCTCTATTCACTTAAGCTGCATTTCGACCAAAAAGTACTTGGAACTTTAATTTCCCAGTACTTCTCTTCAGGAACTAAAAGGTTCCTGTGGCCTACATCAACCTTTGTTATTTAAATATACCAGAATTTACCTTTAAAGTTATAATATGTAGACATCCTGTATTGTGTCACTGAGGGACGTCAGTGAATCTCTGATTTTTAAAGGTAGACTGCTTTCTGTGTGTTTCTACTGGTTTTAATCCCCTGGTGTGTTTGTTATGGAGAGGAGGACACCTCTGTGGATAATTCAGCTGCTGGTAAAAAACTGCTGAACGTCTGGTTCATAAGTTATCAGAGAAACAATCCAAACAAAGGTTAGCATCAATCTCAGCTCCAACTCTTCCCTGAGTCTCTGTCCTCCGTACAGCATCGCTCAAACACTGACTTTAAATGTGAGAATGCTTCATTCAGTGTTTTTAACGGTTAGAATCACCAGGTCTGTTTGATTTCCTGAACCACTGACACTGAAGGAATCCAAACCGGGAGGAGCTTACAGTAATGATGGTGAAGACAACAACTCCCATGATCCCATGCTATTTCATGACATCACCCAATGCTGTCTTTTGTTATTGTTTTGACTGAGAGAGCCCTAGAGGCAGAAGTTACAGGCTGTGAGTGTAATATAATTAGGGCTTGATCACAGAGGATGTCAGGTCTGGATCAGTCCCTGACACCAAAGGTGCAAGGAACCCTTTATTTTTGTAGACAATAGTGGTGGACCAAGCCAGAGTGGCCTGGGGGCTACACATGCAAAGCAGCATGGCTACTGTATTCTAATTGCTCAGATTTTTATTAGGTCCTGATTACCAAGGGTGGTGGGACCGGAACATTTCTTGGCGTCCTTGAGGCTTGGGGTACTAGAAAAGTAGAAAATTGGCACACACATCAGAACAAGTAAAAATTGGTCAAAACATGCTCACAAAGACAGAGAGGAAGGAGAAGGAACAAAGACCGAGCAGGGAAGCACTTAATGTGTGTGGTTGCCCAAATGGTGCCTTTGTCAAAACAATAAAAATATACAGAACAAAGAGAAAGCAACAATAAACACAACAACTTTGTCATTCTTTATGTTGCAGGACCATCTGAAAAACTCAGAGATAACAGGATAACAAATATTGAATTCCTGTGCACTGCAGTAACACTTTGAAGCTGAAGTGTGTGCATCCTAAGGACAAAACACCCAAGCAATGTAGTGTATGCAGTTAGATGCAGTAAAGAATGGACCTGTACACTAGGGAAACCAAACAACTGCTTCAAGAACACATGCCACAAGACAGGAGAGCCAACTCCTTAGGCCAAGACTCAGCAGTCCACCAATATCTAAAGGCCAAGGGACACTCATTTGAGCACATCAGTGTGCACATTTTAGCAAGAGACTGATGGTTTGAAAGAGAAGTAAAAGAAGCCATCTACATCAAACTGGAACGACCATCATTAAACAGAGGAGGTGCTCTACGACACCACTTAACAGCCATTTACAGTGCAGTTTTAAGATCACCATGACTCGGGTGATTATAATGACTCACATGATGGCCGGGAGGGTCAACAACTCTCAAGGTGTTAACAACCTACAAAAAGTTCAATGGCTGGAACTCCCCAGTAATCAGCTTGAACTGAACAAGCCTTTCAGTTACATTCATATAAATCTGCAAGGGTCATACTTAGTTTTCATTGAACAGTGTGTCCATGGCAGCAAGGTGAATTTGATGTTTCACCATTAAAGAGATTCTAAACAGAAATATAAATTGTCCAATCTACCCCAGACTTTACATGGTTGACAAGAGTAGCAGCCTGAAGACATCTACATGTCAATATTCAGTTATTGTCATAGCACCACCAATTAGCAACAGGAAATGAAACATCTTATGCTTTGGGCTGTGCATATTCTCATTTGTCCAGGTCATGGTATCCTAAAGGAGTTTAAAATCAAAACGCAACTGGACTTGATTATTTGTCTGGGAAGACGTTTCACCTCTCATCCAGGAGGCTTCATCAGTTCGTGTACGCATCTGACCAGGCTGGGACTGGTCTAGACCAGCCTGTGCTTCCACTTAGTTTGCACACTGACATGATTTCTCACTGACAGACAGTGAGCCTACACATATAAAATGTGCGAACACATCAAATGTAATTATTCAAATGACAATTTGCAAAGCACTTTAGAGAAATATGGTTTCAGAACAAATTATTCGGAAGCTGGAGAGTACTCTGGATAATTTGTAGCTCTATAAAATGCATATACTGCTTCCACTTTGCATGCTAAAAAAGATGATATTTATGCAATGGTCATTTCAATAACACATTTTTTTCACTTGACAAAGAAGACCAATACTCGCACAATTGTAGTTGTGTGGGTGGACAGAGAGCTTGGTGAGAGATTAAACCATTTGAGCAGACAAGTATACAGCCTATCAGAATCCTAATTAGCAAGCTGAAGGGATCAGGCTCTGTACAGTAAAAGAAGAACAGAGCATCCATATCATGGAGAAATGCTCTCTATTGTTTTTTCAAATCAAGTAATTAACCAGGGTCAGCAGAACTTATTCATTTGACACCTATAAAGGATTCATGTTAGCTCAACGTCAGCTCAGTCACACAGCCACCTTTCTGAGCTTGGTGCACGTCAAACAACTTTGTGACAAGAGGTGGAGGTGTTGTGAAATGAGTGTGTGGTGTGCTGTACACTGCGTGTAGCTCTTAAAATTCTAAATCAAGAGTAACAGATGGCATCATGAATGTGAGAGCCAGGAGAGGATGGGTCTGCAGACTAATACCATTTTCACACACTAAAACCCCAAACAGAATAATGAACATGTGCTCAACCTGGGTTTGTAAAATTTTAGTCTAAAGTTATCAAAATCCTTAGGATGATGTAATGTTTCTGTTATTCTCTACAGGTCTCCTAACCCAGTTAAGAGGCAGCTGCAACACACTTTCAACATTATTTGGAAAAATATGATAAGTTGATAAAAGACACAAATTGTCTCCTACCCTTATCTATACAACAGTACAAATGTCAAGACAGTGGATTCAGCATGAATACAACTAAGTGTTCATGGGTGATTGTTCCTAATGCTCACATTAAACATATCATGTATAATATTTCCAATATGTATTATATTAGCTGAGCAGTGGAATACAAGAATTCTGGTGAGTCTGAAACACAATGAACGATAAAAAAGAAAAGAAAATAATTCTAAATACTGTCTATGAATTACTATATTTTCAGTTTAGGCCAAATATGTATTTGACATATAACACAAAAAAAAACACATATGCATACATATTTAACCACAGTCACAGAGTAAAAATGATTAAAACACTAAGTAATTCTCAGTGTGTTTTCATTATAAACTCTATATGTTGGCTATTAAACACAGAGCACACACAACCATGTGTTTCAGTTTGTGAACTGGCACCTGCTACCATGTGCTTGTTCTGACCAACAACACAATGATAATCTAAGTACACAATTTTGTGAAAAATGAAGTACAGCTACAATTTTCAAAAGGGGTGTAACTGAGGGAAACACAGATACAGAACATCCAGTCTGTTACATTGACACAATGTGTTATCAACAACAGCATGTTGTTGTATCAGAGGCCATGTGTTAAATATAACACATGCACCCGTGGTACTGCTATTCAAACAAACTGTATTTTGCATGTGTGGACATGCGAGTGATCACCTTGTGTATCAGAGGCCATGTTCAGACCTGCATTAACATGTGTCAGACAATCTGATCACAGCTCTAAGTTCGTCAGTTCACACCTGGCATTAAAATGCATCGCCACATGCAGCTAGAATGACCACTTGTGATTGGATCTCATGTATGAGTCATTGTTTTTAGGCAGTCTGTGACAGACAGGTCTGTTCCCAATGTGTTTGTGAGATAGAGGGGGGTGTTTCAGTGGATGAAAACAGCAGGCCTTCTGTCTGCAAAAGCAAACCATATAAAGTAAAGATCTCCTTCTTGAGATGCAAAGGTCTGTACTTTGTATGTCTGAAACATGGTCACATGAGTAGCAGCTGCAAAGAGACAGTGTTGACAATGCTCTCGACTGCATCCCTCACTGCTGCATATGAACTCTAAAGACTCACAAGAAGAAACAGCAAAAGAAAATTGTGAACACATCTTTGATCCATTGGGCTTTCTCAGTCCAGTAGATGTAACTGGGAGGAAGACCTGCCAGACAGAGTCATTAAAAGCTGGAAAAAGTGGATCTCAAGTCTGCCACAGCTTGAGAGTTTTGGAGTTGACAGATGCATTCAGGCAAAGCAGTTTGGTGCACCAGTCTTCACACAGTTGCATCACTTAGCTGGTCTAAGTGAAAAAACAGCTACCTACTGCTAAAGCTTAGTCCACCCTGATGATGGCTGAGACAAGGGTCGCCCCTGAAACCTCCTACCACTCCAAGAATGGAACTGACCGCAGACACAGCTGCAATTAAGATGGACAGGCTTCTAAAGAAAGAGCTTGAAATGGAAATTTATGACGGATAGCATGGCTATGCCTAAGTACTTGAACAGTGAAAGCACAAGATTCAAGACTTTTTGTTCCGACCTGCATTAATCTGTGTCTTTGGTGATTCAATCACAGATGGTCAGCTCTAATTTCATCTGTTCACACCTGGCTTTAAAAAGCGCCTCCACATGTGTTTCCAGTGCCACTTGTGTTCAGATCTCACTTCCCCGCTCTATATGCAAATAAACAGGTATGTGTTGTTGTTTTTAGCCAATCTGACTATGACAGGTCTGTTGTCAGTGTGTTTGTGTGTGTGAGTGTGTGCATCTGAAAGAGAGAGAGGGAGAGAGAGAGAGAGGGAGAGCAAAGCAAGGAGGGGTTGAGTGAATCATTGCTCTGCTCACAGTTCTACAGTGAAATCAGGTTTTATCCTTTAGAAATAGTAAAATATTTTGGGTTAATTATAAACTCTGTTGGACTAATCAGACTGTGGCAGAGGACATCAGTAGAGTAGGCGGTCCTTCAGTGTGGCCCAGGATGCATTTGCGTTTTCACTGGGTCACAAATGAGGTCCAGACCACCTCCAAATGTGGTCTGAGTGATCAGATTTCAAATACATCCTCAATGCGTCTAGAATGCAGTCTGAGAGGGATGTTAATGCAGGTCTGAACAGGTCCAGAGATGTGTGCATGACAACGCAAGGACAAAGAACAACCAAAAACTTTGGCACACGCATGCTAACCTCATGCACTGCTGTTGTGTTCACTGTTGCTAGACATCCACATAAAGTAGGAGGTGGTCAGTGAACGTTTTGGACTTGGCTAAACACTGAATACTGAGGGAACCTACTGGTGTTTGTGAAAAGACTGGAATCTCAGGTTACTGTTCACTAAAATCAAAGACTCCTCTTCATCTGGATACTGTTACTAATAATAACCATTATAAAGTCCTAACCTCTGAAAAGTTGAGTAGTGTTTGCAGAGATCTCCATAGAGAGCAGTATTTTGACAGGAGCTCAGAGCTTGGAGCAAACCCTTCACAGATCCTCACTGCAGGGACTCACTGGACTCTCGTGCTGACACTGTGCTCCAAATAAAATCTAACATGGCATTTTTGAAAAGGCTGTCAAACTAATGTCGTACACAGTGCTGAGAGCAAAGTCTGTTAAAGATGCACACAGAGCAGATGGAGGGGCTTGTGATTCACAGTGGGAGGAAATTAAACACAGTGACCAGTTGCATTACTGGGGGGCAGTCATCTTATGTCAAGGCATGAGTAGTTACTGCTAGTTTTAGGCTAATGCCATAAATCTAACTAAATGTCAAACAAAAATGTAATAATGTCTGATATATTGTAGTCAGACCTTTTTGACCTATATATTGATACCAGCTTGTTGGTTTGACTGTGGCTGAAAGAACTTTTTTGTATGACTTCTTGTCAGTTAGTCGTCAACTGCTGCTTTACTGTCAGAATTATGAGCTGTGTGCCACAGGCCTTGTCCCAGCATGTTATAATATTAACCTACCAACAAATGACATTAATGCTAAGCGCTTTATTGTGACTAGTACTGATGAGTAGTTGGTTTTTAGTGGCAACGAGCTTGAGCTGTTCAGTTTAATGTATGTCTGTAATGTGAATTCAGGCCAGGCTTCACTGAACCTGAACTTCACACAATAAGACACACACAGGACTGAGTCTACTTGGCTCAAAAGAACATTCCTGCTGTATTACAGTCTTGTAGATTCTGTGTCAGACTTCATCAGTTACTGTATACAGTACACAAAGAGGAAAGACGCTCCCACATACACACACTCTCTGTATTCTCTCTGTATTCTCAGCAAAGGTCACAGCATTATTCTCTGCAGACTTTACTAAAAGGACAACTTATTTTACAGCCCATTACCTCTGAGTCCTGCATCTGTTCTGCAGCTCATCTGGCTCCATCACACTGACTCATCATATCTACTGTCAAGGAAACTGTTATCCACTGCCTGGGTCATGTATTTTTCATTTTGCCCCATTGGTTTGTGTGGAAACAGGATGCATGTAAAACACTTTCACCTCTACTTTCAGGTGAATGGAGAACTGCACGTTTCACGGTGCAGAAAGGCAATGTCAGGACAGCTGTTTTAGTGGAAACCGATCCCTGTTCAGTTCAGGCTTTTTTGGGAAGACAGCAGTCTGCCGGCAGGCTGGGGTCTTTGGAGAGTGTGGGCAAGTTGGCCCAGCAGAGTTTGGCACAGTCAGTACTGTTTCTAATGTGTGTGTGTGTGTGTGTGTGTGTGTGTGTGTGTGTGTGTGCGTGCGTGCGTGCGTGCACTCAACTGAGAATGTGATGCAGAAAGCTTCACACACCTACACAGGATTTTACCATTTGAACCTACCAGATTTGCTAGTAAGGGTATCTGCAGGCTTCATACATTTTCAGGAACTATTTCATGCTGCATTGTGATTGATTGGAAAAAATGAAATGTTTGAATAAGTGAAGTCACTGTGAGACTATGTAACTTTTGAAAGAAGACATAACACAAACGAAAGGTTGAATTCATAATCTGTAAAACAGGCCTGTTTGGCTCCTACTTGGTCTGGCTTGATGAATAGCTTATAGTGGCGAGGGTTTGCTAGCAAACCTTTGATAGATATTTCTTTGAGACCAACATTACTTAGTCAATTTGCCTACTTCAGACTCTTTTGTGCTATTGTTACACATGTCAGCATGTCACACACTTTCTCAATATTTAAATGGTTTTTCGACAAATGCACAAACATTACACTCTTTTTTACATGAGATCTGGTCACGTGAGTGTAAGTGTAGAGCTGCCAGAGCACATCGGAACAATGCTCTTCCACTTTCCTCAAAGTGATGAAATTAAAATATCTGCAGTCTGTATAATCAAGTTGAAATGTATATATATTTCTAAGCGCTTGAAGGTCCGATCACTAAAGTGTATGTCATGCAAGAGAGCTAATAAAAACAAATGGAATGTTCAAAGTTGTCATATTGTCATTTAAAATGTATTGATTGATTTCCAAACATCAATAATGTCATGAGTAACACGTGAGAAAACATTAAAAGATGCCTGTAGCTGCCGGTAGCCTCTGAGCTGCTCAGGGAATTAAATGGTTCATTAGTAAAGATGAAAAGACAGAAACATCCTTTCATTCATCATTCACTCCTCTGACAGTCTCTTTATCTGTGATGCTTTTACACAGAAACATGACAGAGTCAGTCTGTTACTGCTGGAAATGAAAGCTAGCTTAGCTACGTTTTCATAGCCTAGCCTGTTAGCTTAAAACTTCCCATTCTAGTCTTAGAAACTCTAGGAACCACAGTAGACTTGCATTTAGAGAGTGGAGTGTTCTCTTAGGATATTAGGGAACTATGAGCTCTTTAAGATATGATGGTGCCTGATCATTAATGTCTTTGTAGGTGAGGAGGAGAACTTTACAGGGAGCCAATGCAGAGAAGCCAACACAGGAGAAATATCGAGTACAGGCAAAAGAAACAGGCGAGGCGAGTACAGGCAAAGGAAACAAATCCAGCATTGTGCTCTAACTCCTCTTGCTCATGCACAGTTGTGTCTTTGGTACAAGAAACTGCTCTCCTGTTATTACTGTTATAAAATATAAAAAAAAAAGTAATTGCCTTCTGGGCCAAGGAACATGTCACCTTGTGCAACTCCTTGGACGTGTTGATGTGTGACAACAGAGGTCTACAGCACAGAGGAATAGCAGATTATATCAGACTTTGGCTATTCACACAGTTCTTGTAGGTTGGATCAATTCATTGTTGGTTTGGTTTTGCACATAAGATCTTTTGACAAAGGAAAAATATAGAAAATGGCAGCCTTAACTGTTGTACTCTTGTAACATCTCCTAGCATAATGAAACAAAGTGATTTCACATAGGCCTACCAGCAAACTACAATGTTTGGCTGGGAATTTTAAAAAGTAAAATACAAGTTTCATCTCCTTAAATGTAAAAACTAAGAATTACTGCCTCACAGTTTTATGTTTCCACAAAATAACCAAGTTGCAGGAAATGTGGTCACAACAGCACTGAATAATGGCCAGAAGTGTTTTTGCAGAACATTATGATGTCACAGTGAAGTTGACCTTTGACCATTTGGATATAAAATATTATCACCTAATTTCATCCTTATAGACATCTGTCTTAAACTGTGTCATAATCATAGACTGTAAATAACGTAGCCTCTGTGACATCACCCACAGGTTTCTGAAGAGGGATTTTGAAGCTCAGAGTGAGGTAGTCCACCATTGCCATCTTATCAGTACCTGACTCCGCCGAACTCCAAGTTATTCCAAAAATGGGCAAATAGGAGGGGTGTATGTGGTGCTGAGACTTAGGTGCACGCCAGTTTGTGGAAAACATATGCTCACCCACCTTTTTGAGGTCACAGTGTGCCAGAAGTAATTAAATTCACTCTGGGCATTCCTGATATATTGCATTTACAAGAACATAAGATCATGGTGACCTAGAACTTTGACCATTGACCACCAAAATCTAACCAGTGCATAATTAAGTACCAGTGAATGTTGGTGCCAAATTTGAAGAAGTTCCATCAAGGTGTAACTGAGATATCGAGTTCACATGAATGGGATGGATGGGATGGGATGGGATGGGAGTGGGACAACCTGGAAGCAATATGGCTGGCTCTGGCTGTTGCCAGCACAGAGGCATAAAAAAATCCCCTTTGAACAATAGTGAAACGCAAGCAGGACATAATGTTAAACTTTCAGAAGGTTCAAACAACATAGTCCTTGCAGTGCCTATCTGGATGATTGATGTTGGATCTGGTTCTGGTATGATTGAGAAAATGATTATTGTAAATATAAGACTAAGATGAACTTTTATTGATCACTCAGGGGAAAATATTACTAATGTAGGTTATAAACTGAAGTGTTACTGTCATCCATGCCTATTTTTCATTGATTTTAAAAAAAAAATCACTTTTATCACTGAACTTTTTCCATTTATCAGACAGGACATAACATGAGATAATCTTCTCTAGGTATGAGTATGTACAGTATATGGAATACTGGAAAGAATCAAAGGACCAACAGTAACATGTGAGACAGAGCACCAACAGCAAAAACAAACAAACACACAAGTAAAAGCAAAAAACCAAACCAAAACAAAACACGTGCATCCTAGTGCATAGAGACATATTAAGGACTGACGACCTTCAGAGGTTTGAGTTCATAGTTCCAGGCCAGGTAAATTATCCACATAGATTATTAATGTGTCCCAGGTTTTGTAAAATCTCTTAGCGGAGCCCTTGAGGATGCATCTGATTTTTTCCAGCTTGAGATTCTGCATCACATCTTTGATCCACTGGTTGTGTGATGGTGGTTTGAGCTACCTTTATTTAGCATATCAACACTTAATACAGAATCCAGGCCAGATGATAGGGAGGGATAGTTGAAAAGTTTGTAAACTGTCTCTGGTTTGTAAATAACAGAAAAAGTGATTACTATTCAGTCCAAATTTTATAGATAATTGTCCAAAACTGGCAAAAGTATTATTTAAATACAGGTCCTTAATATTACATATACCCTTGTCATGCCAAATTTGGAAGCCTTTATCTAATAATGATGGTTGAAAAAGGTTATTGTTTACAATCGGTGAGTGAATAAAGATGTTGTGAATACCCAGGCATTTGCACTGTTTTACAATGTGTAGTGATTGGGTTACAATTATATTTCCCCTAATATTATAAGTGCCACGGGTGCTCAGCTCCGAGGCACTCCTCTACAGCTAGAATAGTTGAGAGGAGTGCCTCGTCCCGCAGCTTTGAGAAAACCCCGGTAATATATACATCAAAACGTGCGTCTTGATCCCGAAAGAGGTGCTATGACTTTTGGTGTTAAAATTCCAATTTTTCCCAAAGTTATTCCCAAAATACTGGGAATAAATAATGCATTAGGAATGCATTGGAATTTTCTTTAAAAACCCACAAAATTTCACCTTTTTTCTACAAAATTTCACCTTTTTTCTGAGTCACCCAGCTCTCTCATACCTGCACGTAGAAATGTGATTCAAACTATAAAACGGAGGAAAACTTCTGCTCTCTCCAAAACACAGCAACTGTTTTTACATAACATGTAAACTTTTCAAACTATGAGCACTCAAAGGAGGAGTGCAAATCACTTTTTCTTCAAAGTTAGAGTGACAGCGTCAGTTGGCTAGAGTGCGTGAAGCAGTAAAAAATAACCTTTATTTTTATTTTTAACTCGAGCTCACGGCCAAACCGTAAAAAGGAGACAAATAATTCTTTCTGAAAATGTAGACATAGTTGTTGGGATTCATAAAATGTAACTTTGACAGGCAGGGTCTGCACAAAATTTAAACGGGGGTGCCGAGTCCGGCAGCAATACCTGTCTCACTCTCATTGACACCTCATGTAATCGTCTTTTTCTTTCAAAAGAATCTCACTCTGTCTTCGCACTGAGCTTACTCACTCATTTTAAGGAATATCTTTTCTCTTAATTTGCAATTGTTTGAAGCCATGTAGAAGCCAAATTCTGGGCAGATTTTCACATTGCCATGGCAACGGCAGCTCCTGACCTGACCTCTGACAGCCAAGGGCTGCGTGATGTCATCGCTACAGTGACAGAGAAGATTTTTTACCCTAACCCTATCCCGGCAGTAGCCCCCGTGGCACTCAAAATTTCCCTGGAATTTTCTAGTTAATATTAATATTATTAGCTTTCCATAAATTCTCTCCTTATGCAGGCTGATTTATTATTCCACATAAATGAAGAGATCATCTAATTGTATGCCTTAAAAAATTATACTCATCTTTACAGTATTTGTTCTCCCAATAAGAGATGGTGATAAAATAGTCCAACGTTTGATATCCTTTTTGCATTGTTCTAAAAGAGGAATGAAATTGCCTTTAAACAAGCTGTAATAGGATTTGGTGACTTTAACCCCCAAGTATGTAAAAGAGTCAACTGCCAACATTCTTTTTATTGTTTTCACAACATAAAGAAATAAGAAGACATGTATTGAACAAACACGTCAACCCCACCCCACCCTCCCAATTGTTCCAATTTTCGGTTGGGGCTCAAAATAATTATAGTCCATTGCATATGAGAAAAGGAGAGAGAAAATAAATAAATAAATAAATAAATAAATAAAAAACAAAACATTTCTACCAAATTAAGTATTGCAGAGGGCTACTGTTCACATGTCTCCAGACTCTTCCATTAGATGTGACAAGTCTGTTCCTGATACATAAGAAATGAAGGGGTCCCAGATATGATGAAAATGATGTTCTTGATGTTTTAGTGTGTAGGTGATTTTCTCTAAGGGGACAGTGGCAGATAGCTCAGATAACCACTTGTTAATTCCTGGTCTTCTGGTGCTTTTCCAGGATAGGGCTATTACTCTCTTTGCAATTAATATACCTATATCTATAAATAATTGTTGATTTTTATTTTTTTCGAATTCTCTGAGTGCAAACCCAATAAAAACAACTGTGGGATTAAGGGTACTTGAATCTGTAAAATATCTTGAATACGTTGTTTCACTTCTTGCCAGAATGTCTGTATTTCCGTACTTTGCCAAATACAATGGAAAAATGTACCCTTTTCCTTCCCACATTTGGTACAAGTATCCGGAATAGCACTATTATATTTGTTTAACTTTTCTGGAGTTATATACGTCCGCAAAAACCAATTGTATTGCAATAATTTCAGACGGGTGTTAGTAGATCCGGATTGAGCTTTAGTGCAAGCCTCTTCCCACTCCTCCACCAAGATGTCTTCCTGTAAATCCTCTCTCCATGCTCCCAGCCGCTCCACAGAAGTTTCTGTACATCCATCCACCAGGCACTTATACATTTTGGAAATTAAACCCCTCCCTAAACAATTTGTGTCCATTAGTTTCTCTATAATAGAGATTTCAGGGCTGTCTAATGTTTGATTTTGTTGTGTCCTAATGAAATTCCTCAACTGCAAATATTTAAAAAGATGATTACGGGGTATATTAAATTTATCAACTATTTCTTCAAATGTCATCAGCACCTTTTGAGAATTGTACAAATCTCCTATTTTTCCCAGCCCCTTCATAGCCCAAGATTTAAATCCCCCGTCTGCTTTTCCTGGTGGAAAGGAGTCATTCCTCTATATTGGGCTGAAGACAGAGAGAGAGGGCGTTTCTCTGAGATATTTCTTAACTTGATGCCATACTACAATCATGTTTTTCACAATAGGGTTTTTTGTATTCTTTTTAAGAGTTTTAGTGCTTGCTGAATACAGGTATGTAGGGAGGGTCAGACTTAGCTGCAGTTCCTCCATTTCTTTCCAGAGAGGAGCATCTCTTCCTGTGAAGTAGAACAGCAATGTTCTCAGTTGTGCTGCCCAATAGTACCAGAGTGGGTTGGGACATTTAAGTCCCCCTCTGTCAAAGGGTAAGTACAGTAGTGACAGTCGTGTCCGGGACTGTCTATCATTCCACAAAAATCTAACAAACAGTCTTTTTAGTTGAGTGAACAGATTACCTGGGAGGTAAGCGGGAGGTTTTGAAACAAATACAATAGTTTCGGCAGTATATTCATTTTACGGACATTTATTCTACCTATTAGTGATATTGGTATATGTGTCCACCTATCTAATGATTTTGAGATTTCTTGCATTAATGGTTCAGTTACTTGCAATAATTTGTTTAAGTTGTGGGACAATTTGGATACCCAGGTATGTGAAACAATCCACAATTTTAAATTGAGTGGCTATATTAGGAGGATTTTTATTTTCTAATTGGTTTAAGAACATTATTGATGATTTTGATTTGTTTAATTTATATCCTTAGATTCTTCCAAATTTATTAATGAGTTCTAATAATTCAGGAATGGATATTTCTATCTTTTTGAGAAAGATTATTACGTCATCCGCAAATAGAGCCAGGCGGTGCTCCTGTTGCCCAACTAATATGCCTGAAATGTTTTGGTGCGTTCTTACAGCTATTGCCAGTGGTTCTGTAGCCATAATAAACAGTAAAGGGGATAAGGGATCTCCTTGCCTACATCCTCTTTTTATTTTAAAAAATTTGGATATATTACGATTAGTCATAATTTCAGCATATGGTTCCGTATAAAGTAGTTTTATCCATTTCTTAAAGTTTTCTCCAAAGCCAAAGCGTGTAAGGATCTCGAATAAATATGGCCATTCCACTCTGTCAAATGCTTTTTCAGCGTCTAATGACAGTAATGCTGTATCTGCTGCCCCCTTTTCTTCAATCAATATGTGTAGGATTCTCCTGACATTATGGAAGCCTTGCCTACCTTGTACAAAACCATTTTGATCTTTATCAATAATATTTGGGATAATTTTCTCAAGTCTTCTGGCTATTATTTTACTCAAAATTTTTAAATCCACATTTAGAAGACTGACTCTAAAGTTTTCACATTTGTTCTTTGGTTTGCCAGGTTTTGGTAGCAAAGTGATTAGAGCTCATCTTAAAGATGTTGGAAGGATTCCATTGTGAAAAGATTCCATAAACATTTCTAATAGTGGTGGCATCACTCTATGTTTGAAGACTTTATAAACTTCAATGGGTATCCCATCTGGTCCTGGGGTTTTCCCTCCTTTGATACTGTCGATGGCAACAGATAATTCCAATAAAGTTATATCTTTCTCTAGTTCTTCTCTAATCACTTCTGATATCCTGGGAATATGAATGCAATCCAAGAAATCGTTTAATTCACAAGTATTAAGACCTATTTCTGAACTATAAAGTTTTTCAAAAAATTTCTTGAAGGATTCATTTATTTCAATTGGGTCCACAATAGTCTCATTATTATCGTTTTGTAATGAAGTTATAAGTCTTTCGTTCTGCATTTGTTTGATGCGCCATGCCAGCACTCTTCCAGGTTTTTCACTTTGGTCATAGAATGTCTGTTTAAGTCATAGTAGGCCTGATAAAGCTTTTGTTGAAGACATTTCATTATATTGCGTTTTTAGTAGAAGTAGTTCTTGGTGAGTACCTTGAGAGTCTGATTGATAGTATTCTTCTTCTAATTTCTTTATTTTTGTTTCTAGTGATTTTGTTTTCCTGTAAGTTTCTTTGGCCTTGGAGCTAGTGATATTAATTATTTGTCCCCTAATAAATGCCTTAAACGCTTCCCATCTGATACTTCCTGAGTATTCAATCTGATCATCAAGAAAGGTAACAAAGCCTGTATCTGCCAGCCATTTTGTTTTGAATCTCCATTTAGGAGTATCGCAAGTCAATTTGGGATCATAATAGACCAAAGAGTTTGGGGCGTGATCTGACAGGAGTATGGCATCATAGGAAACCTCTTTTATTTAACATTTTAGTATAGCTGAAACCAGAAAAAAGTCAATGCGGGAATATGACTGTACTGTATGACTGTGTACCAGAGAAGCATGAATATTTTTTATCATTGGGATTATCTTCCCTCCACACATCAATCAAGTTCATTTCTTTCATAAAATGATGAATGACACTCCTGCTTCCTGAATGTGACCGATCTGTTCCTGAACTTTTGTCTCTCTGTGGGTCTAAAGTGCAATTGAAGTTGCCCGCCATAATGCATGCACCAGGTAAAGATGCAATAGTAAGAAAAAGATTTTGGAAAACCTTTGGCCCATCTGTATTTGGGGCATAAATATTTATCAGAATTAGTTGTTCACTAAGAATTTTCCCTTGAATCATCAGGTAGCGCCCTGCCTTGTCCTTAATAATTTTGTCAATCTGTAGAGGAATAGAGTCATGAACCAAAATCATGACACCCCTTGCCTGAGAGGTAAAAGGGGCTGACAAAATTTTACCCCTCCACCTCCTCCTCACTTTAAGTTCATCTTCATGTGTTAGGTGAGTTTCTTGAAGAAATACTATGTTAGACTGTAATACTTTAATTCTGTTCATAACTTGTTTGATCTTTTTTGTTTTTTGTAACCCTCTGCAATTCCAGGATGTAATTTTAACCTTTAATTCAACAGACATATAGACAAATGATTTTGTGTTTCCCCAACATTTTGAATAATTTCAAACATTAACATACACCTGAACGTGGACGTGGTCCACACAATGTGAGGAACAGTATAACTATGCTGATGCATGATAATATTAAAAAACAAACAATCAAACAACAAGAATGAATAAACCTAACTGCTCTGCTATTATGCTTCAGATAAGTCTTTTAGAGAAACCCAACAAAAGAAAACGTATTTATATGTAGCCTACTGAATTAAGTAGTGCATATTAAATCAGAGAGTCGTTTCTTATCAATAGACAGGGGAGGGAGAGGAATCTGGGCAGTATAGCAAATCAAACAACTTTCAATCTGCCCTCTCCTTCTGTCTCTACAAATGCAGTGTATCAGAGTAATGTACCATCAGCGATTTGCATTGCATTTCACATGCTCTTTCCACCGTAATTGTCCCCCGAAGCGGAGCCAGCCCCAGTGCCTCCGGTATCCAGCTCTCCAGAAAGCCACAGGTGTCTTCACCCTCCGCACCCTCTGGTAAATTAACAAGCCTTACGTTGGAGCGACGTGACCGAGCCTCCAGGTCCAGTACTTTTTCTTCGAGGGCTTTATTTTTTCCCTCTAGCTTTTTCAGCTTCTCTTGGAGCACAGCTGCATTATCTTCTGTAGTCGATATCCTCGCCTCTGCCTGTGTAACTCTTTCTAAGCAGTCTGTCAAGTCCTTTCTCACACTTTCCATGGCGGTAAGAATGCCATCAAACTTGGTTGAGAACTCGGACTTCATGTTGTTGATAGCCGCTAGTATTGTCGTCAAAGTGGCACCGGACTCCTCCCTGGCCGTAGTATCCCCCTCCGACTGCTTGGGGTCAACGCTAGCCGTGGCGCCAGCATCCGTAGTAGGATTCGTGTTGCTAGCAGTTAGCTTATCTTTGGCAGTTGAAGTTGCAAGGTTAGTCAGATTGGATTGATGTATCATCAATCTAAAAGAGTCAACTGAACGTTTAAATGGCAGATTCTTACTAATAGGGATGTACTCCCTTTTGTCAAAAGTTAAGTTTATACCGAGATATTTTTCTAAATTCTTCCAGAGCTCTAAGAACCTTAGGTATGGTTATGACAGGGTTGGTGACATATAGTAAAAAATCATCTGCGTAAAGTGAGACAATATGAGTTAGGCTGCCATGTGTGATACCTTGTATTCTGTTATTGCATCTAAGAGCTATGGAAAGTGGGTCTATAGCCAAGGCAAAAAGGAGTGGACTCAATGGATCTCCCTGTTTTGTCCACCTGTGAAGAGCAAAATAATCAGAAGAGACAGAATTGGTCAAAACTGAGGCAGTGGGATCAGTGTAAAAAAGCTTGATTAGTTAATAAAATTTGGTCCAAATCCAAACCTTCTAAGTGTACGGAAAAGATCCCACTCAACCTTATCAAATGGTTTTTTAGCATCAAGGGATATTACTGCTTCTGGGGATGGGGTGTCAGATTTAATGTAGATTATGTTAAATGACTGTCTGTGCTGAATAAACCCACTATGGTCATCTAAGATTTTTTTTTTATACATTTTTAATAATTAATTTAATTTTACATGTGGCCTAAGAAAACCCTGTCTATTCTTGTTTTTGTTCCCTTGTTTGAAGTTTTAGTAAAAAAAAAAAAAAAAAAAAAAAAAAAGAAAAGAAAGAAATTGAGAATGTCTTTTATGCAGTGTTATTGACTGAACTGAAATTCAATTAATTAAAACCCATGGTATTGTGCTGGAAGTTGACAAGCTCCTAGTGTTAAGTTAGTGTTTTACACCTGGCATATTTAACCTACCATACCTGGTGTTTATTCAACACAGACGGAAGGAAGCAACATAATGTAACTTTAAATGCTCAGAGTGAGTGAAGTCGGTTTACTGCCTGTTTGTTTAAGTTTCACTGAAAGCCCAACGCTCACTGCTACACCATTGATTGTAAGTGACACGTTTATGTTCCCTAACAACCCAATGTTTCATTAAATACCTTGCCTCAAACACAATTTAACTTGGTTGTTAGTATTACTTTTAGTTGAGCGTGTAAAGCTGGGTAGTGATCCCGCAGATGCTGCATCAAGTTTAATTTGTTAGACCCTTTAGCCACAAGATTTGTGCGGCAGGTTTTGCAGACAGTTGAGCTTCATTACACCCTACAAGGGATCTTCTGGTGGTACTGTTGAGCACAACAGTGTCATCTCCAGAGAGGGCAAGGCGCTGTTTCCAACTGTCACCATAGTGGGAATGTGTTGGTCGCTGTCACGTGAGAAGAAACAATAGTGCTGCTTCCCGTTGCTGTCGTGAGCAGGGGTGAGCTGGGTACCTGTGAGCATGGTGCAGTCATCCTGATACCATCCAGCTGATTCTCCAGGCAGCGATCTCCCACTGGCCTGGAAGTGCTGGCTCCATTGGGAATGCCAACTGTGTTTTCTCCCCTGTGGTTCTTTGCTGTAAGTATTTCTTCACTCTTCTTCAGTTGTGCCCCTTCAGTGGCTTGCAGGCAGTTGCTTATTTCTTAAAGGGACTTTAAGCTACCAGAAACAATGTGACAGAGTATCTGTCAAGAACTGCATCATAGTTACCAAGCACAGAGAACATTTAGATAATATTTAGAACACAATCACTCAGCTTATGTCTGTAAACACCTCACCTCAGAGCATGCTGGGAAATTCCACGCACTTATCCCCAACATGCTACAATATGTTTTCTCTGCCGTCAAACATGGTTTGCTGCCAGGAGAAGGTGGTGGTGATTGTTGCTTGCCAAGAGCTTCAGCCATTGTGGCATTTACAAGACAAGAGGTTAGATCTGTCCTCTGATCAGCACTACTTCTTCATCCTCTCATGCAGAACTGAGGGCAGACTTGATGCCACAGTAACTCACTATTTCAAAGCAGTATCATGGGATGGGACGGGCTGGGATAGCTGGTCAACATCCTAACTTCAGTAGAAGAAAAGAAGCGATACAAATAGAAGCAAAACAACAGCTTTTGTTTTGCGCCCCTAGAGACAGTTGTTGGTGAATAAAGGAATGAAGTTTTAGGGTGAACTCATAACGTTTTTTCTAGACTGGTAAGTAAACAGCTGTTGATTTTAATGTTGGCTATGTAGCGATAGTAAAACTTAAGTAAATACAATTCTTGATTCCTTAAACCATATGTAGCCAACCGTTTAAATAATCCTAATATTATAATATGTATAATCATTATCCTCCTAATATTTTGGGAGGATAATGAAGTATATATTTCCATTCAAACCCCATGTTGCCAGAAAGGTTACTCAAGAAACTCAAAATATTCTATACATTTAGAGGTTGAGACCCTTGTATTACAAGGCAACATAACACTTATACCTCCAAACACTGTTCACCTCTTCATAATACATCCATGTTTGAACTTCACTTTAACTGAAATTAAACCTGATACCACTCTGAAAGTGATTGGCTGGTCTTTAAATACAAGCACTAACAAACCAAAGAAATCTGGCATCAGCAGCGTGTGCAGTATGTTGAATCATAATCAGTTGAAAAGCACACTATTTATTTATTTCGATGCAGATATCTGACTCAGGCTCTCCAGTTATTTACATGCTTTTAAATGTGCAAAAAATGCACTGACTGAGAATTTCAATTTAAATTTAAAATCAAAACTTAAATAATAATCCTTTAAATCCTTTCCAGACTGGTTAGGGACTTGCACACACCCTGCATATGGAAGAGATGAGGAGAGTAGGGGAACAAAAGTTGAGTATAAGACATTACTTCTACTTGCAAACCACATGGCTTTGCAACAGGGTGATTATCTCTCCAATGGATGCAGACTGAGGCTACCAAACTGGAGCAAAATCCATTAAAACATAAATAGGAAAGAAGAGTGGCAGTACACAGTGCACACAGTCTGCTTTTCTCATTACTGCCTTTTAGACCAACTTCTGTCAGTTTCAGTCTTTCTGCTGCATCTCCAGTTTCAGCTGCTGCAGACTAAAGCCAGTGGAACAGAGCCCATTGTCCCACATCATGCAGCAATGTGATATTATAGGCTGAGGCTCTGTCTGACTGTGTCAGCATTCTGACACACACACAAACATGCACACACACTCACACATATGCACACACACAAGCACACACATGCACACATACATACCCACACACAAGCACACACAAGCACACACACACACACACACACACACACACACACACACACACACACACACACACACACACACACACACAAACACCTGCTCATGCTGAGTCAGATCCAAAAATGTAAGTCTTGTAAACATATTGTGGCCATGCAGAGGCTTGCTTACTTTCTTGTTCCTTTTAAAAGACCATGCTACACTGTCCCTTTCCCCAATGCAAACCCGACACAAACCCCAGAACCTTAACAACACAGATGACGGTAAATGCACAGTTCCCTCAAGATGACATGATTATTTAGGCAACTGTAATTAGACATCTGGACAAAACAAAGAAAATCTATTTATTAAGCTAATTTAATAAAAACCTACAATATAAAAATAATCTATCCACAATAAAAGAAGGAGGGGAATGGTGGGGAGATAAAAGCTATCCTGGGGCAGAGTACTTACCCTAAACACACACACACATACACCGCAAAGCAAATTAGGGGAAAAGAAAAATTCTTGTGAAGGAAGTACAAAAAAATACCACCAAACACATGATAGGGGGGTGGGGGGTTGGGGTGAAGCATGGGTGAGGGACTCTGCCACCAAAACCCTCCACCATCACAATGGCCATGCTCGTCATAAAGTGCTACAGCACTAGTGCAAAGACAGGAAATGTGTTAGAATATGTGCGACAAAGGACAACAATGATCCAGTTTTAAAATTCTTGGGGGAAGCAATGATTGCCACTACCGGCTAAAGAAACCACTAAAGGAAACTAAAGAACTATATAATACAATAAGAAAGAAACCAACTATACCAATTAAATGAAACAAAAACAAACAAGCAGTGGCAATCAATGTCTATAAAGGAAAAAAAACAACAAATTAACTTGTTGCCAAACAGATGTTTCATATAAATAAAAACATAAAAACGCTATTTTACCTCTCTGGTCTGAGTGCTGCACAATCAGCTCAACATATGTCCATAGAAGTCTGTAGCACCAGACCTGGGCATACACAAGATAACTGATGAAGATGAGGAACAGCAGCGTGCCGGGGCTAATACGGCAGTGGCGATTGCTCTAAGACTGCAAGGGAAGCTCAGCTTCCCCTAAGATGTCAACAAAATAAGTGGTCAAATATGTACTGTTGTGTGAACATTTCATTGACTAAATATGCGCAAGAACACGTTCATCTTTTGTTCAGAATCAGCTACTTATCACAGGTAACCGACACGACTTCCTTCTCATTCATCCCCGCAGCGCCACAGTGCTTTACACAGTGTAGACACCGAGCGTCTACTGACTTCAATGGGGAAGCACAGAGTGGGTTGTTCCACTGCAGCGAAACTAGACGGTCATTGGATAAATGCTGGGCTTTGTCCCGCCCATCGGACGCTCAGCGTCTCTGGGGGTCTATGGGGCAGTGGGCTGGCCCGGACGCTCGGCTTCTGCATGATGATTGGATGATCTGTCTGAGGCTGAATCCCTTTTTGATTGACAGTGAAATGAGCGAATCAGCGATCTTGAAGTATAAGCATCCACCAGAGCATTTTTCAAGTTTTTCATTCTGTTGTTCGGAGTTGATCTGGAGACGTTACTGATCCTCAGCGACTTTGTCTTTGTTAAAAGCAACTAGCAGGGGCGTCGTGTGGTGAGTGGTCTAAGCAGGTGCCCCATGTGTAGAGGCTACAGTCCTCGCTGCAGTCGGCCCCGGTTCAAGTCCCGCATCGGACGGCCTTTCCTGCATGTCATTCCTCCCCATTTCCTGTCTGTCTCTATTGCACTATTAATAAAGGCATAAAAAGCCCAAAAAAATATACTTAAAAAAAAAAAAAAAACGACTAGCGTTGGGTTTGGCGACTCTCTTCTGTCACTGCGAATTTACATATAAATAAACGGACACATTTTATGATGTAGGCCGAAAATGAGCTTCCCCTCCTTATAAGACCAGCAGCCACCACTGTAATACGGTGTATATATATCACACCAAACTGAAGTCATGGAAGTGGGAGGAGCTAATGCCTACCCAAGACTACAGCAGGTGAGGAGGGACACCTCACTGCTGCCTACAATATGAAAACACAGAAGCAGACATGAGCATGCTTGAAGTTGAGGAACAGGTGAAGAGCCACAGGTTGGTGAAACAGAGGTGACATATGCCTCTCAACAACCATTACATTACACCTTGCCTCAAGAAGCCTGGTCTGCACCAGTGCTTGATAATCTATGCAAAGCCATCTCTCAGCAAGCCAATGTCACAGAATACCTCGTAAAGAGTCACAAAGCATCTTTACTGCCAGATCTCACCATTGCAACAAGGGTGACCACTTGAATGTAAATCCTTCACCAGAGCTACTGAACACAGAATTGAAGGCCGCACTGGTGATGATGATGATCCCCCATAATTTCTGTAAATAATCCTTCGGCTTCTTTTACCAGATACTATTATTTATTTATTATTTAGTTATTTTACATATGAGCTTAAACTAATTAGGCCAACATCAATAAACTGCATTTAGGCTCCTAAAGAGAGTTCTATCTCCCTCTCTGTAAATCTCTCGTTTGACCCACCTAGACAGGAACAAGATGATTGAAAACAATTTCATTCTTGAGAACACATGAGAAGCCTCTGGTGGACCTGACTCAGAATTGTGTCAGATCAATACAAATATTGGACAATTCATCCCTTTTTTTCATAGAGATAATCATGTAACGCTTTATTTAACTGATTTTTGAACAGGGTTCGGCAGGACGCTCAGGGTGACTGGAGCTGTTTCTACCCATCACAAACATCTTCACAGAGTGGACGGGATGATTTGACATAGTGAAATGATTTTACCCCAGAGAGCAGCTACTTCTAGAGACCGAAAAGTCTCCACAAATGCTTGCGATTGAATCAATGATATTTGAAGAATCTCAGTTGACTGAGGGGTCTCTGATGATGACTTGAATCTTCACCTTTCAGGGGTGAGCCCCAGAGAAAAATCTCCTCAACCACTTAAAATAATCTCATTCTGTAGTTTGTGGTTTAACTAATCAATCTTTTTCCTTTGAGTAAAAAAAATGGTTTGTTACATTTACATTTCCTCATATGTGCATGACTACTCTACAATGGCCCCAACATGCTATGATAGAAAAATGGTCTTATTCAAAGAGTGTTACTAAATGTTTTTGGGATGAAAAGCAAAGGGGCTGATTTCACCAACTGTATCTTTGACTAGTTTGTGTAAATGTTATACTCTTACTCTGACAAAGACTGGTAGAAGTCAGGTTAAATATTTTAAAACCAGAGCACAGGCATAAAACTAAGATAAAAGGACACACAGACACTCTCCACACACTCCACTCCTCTATAGCCTGCAAAAATGGAGAGAGAATTAATTAATTCAGAGTCAGCTGGCACTTGAACAGAGAGCCAGCCAAAGATTTGCCTGGTAGACAATGTACCATACAGCGCCAGTGTGACAAAGCATTCACTTAACCACATCACTGTCCTGGCATCAGTATAAACCAGTGTGTGTGTGTGTTTCAGTGCCCTGTGGTCCTGGTAGACAGACAGCAGAGTGTAAGAGATCTTGTGTTGTGTGTCTGTAGGGACTTGTCAGAGAGCTCCTTCAGGAAGAGAAAATCAACTCAGCTCTGCAGAACACATTAGCAAAGTAGTCTCAGCAGAGACAGAGGAGAGAGGAATGGAAAAACCTCTAGCTGCCTGTTGAATGAATGCATACTGTGACACCCTCTGGTTTGTTCTCATATTCTATGTGTTTTGGTTCTATAATGCGGCAGGTACCTGGAGAGTGGAGTGCAGATCATCATAGATGGAAGCACCTGGGCCCAGTGATGTCAAACTATAACACCCTGCCCATCTGGCGAGAGGCCTCTGTTCTCCCCTACATGCACTCTCACCAATGGCTTTACTGACAATCACATCTCACTGTATTCTTAGTTTATTTTGTGGTTACTAGAATACTGTTCATTCAAAAATATATTCATGATTTGCCTCCAGTCTGTCTCCCTCTTATTTCAGAAACATATTGATCTTAGACCATTATATTGATTTGTCAGTATTGAAATCTTAAAACCTGGAACTGGATGAGTAGTGGCTGACTTTTTGGATGTTAAAATAGTAGACTGAGGTCCACAGAGAAGAGAAACTGGACTGGTCCAGTGACTGTCCCAGGGCAAGGTCTCCCTGGCTTGTGTGATTTGCATGAGGATGTCCTCCTTCTTGCCAAAATCAGCTCCCCACTGGTGAAGCACATGGAGGACATGAACTGGGCTACAATGTTGGCATAAACATACTGAATACCTCTCTGCAGGGCAAAGAGTGCCCTGTATTCTTGGCAACCAATCAAGTCTCTGGATTCGTGAAAAAGTTGGACCTGGGGTTTGCTTGTGTTGAACAGGGCTCGACAAAATGTTCCCAACCTTGGAAGATGTTGTGGGGAGGTCAGGGCTGCTAGTGGGCTCTGTGCAACCGGCGCATTTGAAGGGGTTGCGTGAGCAGTTCGGAGATGAGATCTTGGCAAATCAGCAGTTGAGAAATCCATTCTCTTTTCCATTGACACCCTGTGATAGACTGACCATGCAAGTGGAAGAGGCCTTAGTCGCTGAATTCTAACATGGACTGGAGACAAAAGATGAGTGGCTCCAAAAGTGCTCCTCCCCTCCTTTATATTTATTTATTTATCTTACATTTCTCTTAGTAATTTCCAATTGCTTGCACAGCCTATTTTTTGCATTCTTACAAGCAGACTGCTAATGTATATATTTGCATTAAAAGAAAATGAAAATATAGTTTTAAAAGTCACATAGAAACCTAGTTTTAAATAAAAGGTAGTAAGTGTGCAGTTTTAACAAGGGAAAAACTGCTTGGACTGATCATCTATATTGATTAGTCATTTAACCAGTCAGTTGAATATTCAGCTTCTGACATCAACTGCTTCTCAGCATTGTTCCTCAGTTATATTTTCTGCATGTGCACAATTCTAATACCCTTCTATGTTATTTGTTGGCTACATATTCAAACCATTTGTTCCATTGTCTCAGATATTCAATTGTTGTTGTTTCCCTTTCTAAAATTATGTTTACTGTTAATATGTGTCACTTTAGGGTCCTTGACCTGAAAAAGTTTGAGAACCACTGGTGTAAACAGTCCAGGCGGCTCGCAGGGAATGAACTGTGGTGCCTCCCCTCCCTGAAAATCAAAACACGCCTTGTTTCCCAATTTTCACCATATTTATATTGTCCAAATTAAAATGCTTCAGGGTCTGCGTAATGAAATTCATTTAAGCAGGAGGTGAAGGGTGGGGGGATACAAGCTGTGGATTTAATTCGAACCACTTGACTAAAACAAATCTGCCAGATTTTTCAGGGAAAAAAGATCTTGTCAATTATGTTTGACTGTAACTGACTCTGTGATGCAAGACAAGCCTGTCCCGCCCATTGCATTAACAGAAGTCTCATAGGAGGAGCTCTGCAGCCATTAGCAATCAGTGGACATGCTGGGTGTTATCAACTAGCAGCACAGCAGCAGGGGCATGACAAACAGGATACAGTTATTTGCAGGCTCTTTGAGGGCATGGCACATGACCACATCAGACAGTGATGTGGTGTTTGATTGCATTAGTGCAGAAATGAAGCAACAAAGACGCACACAGAGGCTATGAACCATTTGCCTCTTCTAACTTCTAAACACATATTTTGCTGCTACAATATCAGGCCAAAATACATTTATTGGTGTATTTGCATGGTTTGAAATCCACACCAACTTCTCATTTTCTATTACTGTCATTGCATTTTATTATCAGTGGACTATCAAGCATATTAAATTCACATGTGAGACAGTAGCTCCACACTTTGAACTAAAAAACCTGAAAATAAGTGTTGTTTTTCTGAAGTCACAGCAAGTTAGATTAGATCTATATATCTATCCTTTTTACACTAAATAAAGTGTAACAGAGTTTTAACGCCACTGTTTGGAAAAAAATAAGATTGAGAATAAAATTGTAATATTTTGAGGTAGTAAAAACAAGACAGACAGACAGAGATTTCTCAATTTATTAGAAGGATATAGAGTATACCCAGCCAGGGGGCATAGCCACACCCACTGGAATTTACTATAAATTACCTATATTTCATTTAGATTTCTGTAAGAAATGGTTGTTTATTTGATTTGACTTGAGCTTTGAATGTGATCTTTAGTAGACCACACACACACTCCCTGCTGCTTCCACTAATATCAAGATTAACAATTAACAAAGGATTTCCCTTCTCTGGAGCCCAATGTTCTAACAGGAGGCAGCTTCTGCAATATATTGCATCATGCCAGACAACAGTTATTCTGTAAAGCAATGAAATATAATGTCCATATCCAGATTGCAACACATTAGTTTATATAATTAACCACCATTGAATTGGGCCATTTGATTGGTCATGGTGCCAGCAGTGTCTCACAGCCTGACAGGAGGAGTTTCTGATCTTTCCTTCTCTATTTGTTCTTGCTGAGTGTTCTTTGCTTCTCTGCGTGCTCTACTATCTTCTCCTCCACATAGAGGCCTTTGCGCCGGCGGACAGCATTCATGTATTTCAGGACCTGGTTGGCGGAGTCTGCTTTCTCACCAAAGTGCAGGTATTCTTCTTCGGTGGTGGGAACCCAGTATGGATCACTGCTAATAACCTGGGACAGAGAGAGGAGGAGAGGGACAGAAATGTGATGGTCAGTGATAGTGTAAGACCAACATAACATTCAACATCTGCACATTGAATTCAGGTCCTTTTAGGTTAATTGTAGTCAAGTCAAGTCATAGCGCTTGTGAGTATTCAGATCTAATTGATTGAGAGATTGAGTGTTTCTGAATACTATATTCTAATTTGTTCATAACCCTACTCCTTACTGATAAAAGCTTTGTCTGTACATCGTAAGGAAAGGAAACACTTTGGATATGCTCTGATTTTACTGATTAATTGTTCAATGATTATTGTTCATTAAAAACATTTTTAAATGTGAGAAAGTACTGAAAAATGCCCCTCACAGTTTCCCTGTGGTCAAGGTGACGTGAGATACACAGTTTCTAATGATGTAAAATAAAGAAAAGCAGCAGATCCTGAGCAGCTGAAAGCAGTTTTCAGTGACTTAAATAATCTAAATCTGTTGATCAACCAATAGATTGAATAACTGTTAGTTTAAGCAGCACTAGTAGATGATACACACAATGACTCCTTTTGTTACTACAATGGATAAACTGAAGAAATGACTGTGGGGCTCTCTCAAACACACACACACACACACACACACACACACACACACACACACACACACACACACACACACACACACACACACACACACACACAATTCAGCTGTGTCACTTGGTACATGGCTGAATTCAAGACAAACACTCTCAGTGCTGCAAACTGGGTGACACCCGCACACACAAATAACAATTACAGTAGCAGCACACGCAGCAGGGTCCTGCACCTGTCTCTAGTTACACTGGGACAGATGGCAGAGAGCGAGCTACAACAATGGGCAGATTAGAGGAGACAACGTACACACACATACCACATGTGAGCAGCATATGCTGGAGGACAATGGGATCCAGTGGGGGTTGAGGAGGTACGTGGCATCCTGCAACAGTCAAGTGCTTGACTGAATTGGCAGACTGAATTAATGTTGGAGGAGTTCTGCTGCAGAGTTAGTGGTGTATGTAACAGCCAGCGTCAAAAAGAGACGTGTGGACTGAGAAATGTGCTGCGGCTATACATCCAGTCTGTTGTCAAGTCAAGTCCATTTTTATTTCTATAGCTCTAAATCACAGAAGAACAGAAGTTATCTCAGGGCACTTTTCATATAGAGCAGGTCTAGACCGTACTCTTTATCATAATCATTACAGAGACCCAACAATTCCCACCATGAACAGGACAACAGTAGCAAAGAAAAAAGAGGCAGAAACCTCGAGCTGAACCAAGCTGAGGGTGGGCGGCCGTCTGCCTCGACCGGTTGGGTCGAAGTCAGTAGAATCTCTAGGCTGAAAGATGGAGGCAGAGCGGATCAGATGCTGTTGGACTATCTGACAAGCACTTCTGAAGAAGTATACCATCTGCCTGTAGACAGCTTTAAACAATCTGAACCTAACTATGGAAAGCAGTTTTTAGAGCTGTAAATGGTATATCACAGTATGTATAATGAGCGGCTGAGAAAAATGTAGCACAAAAGGAAAGTGCTTTTCTGACAGGAAGATAAAGATGAAAATATTCTACATCTGTACTGTTCAGCCTCATATCTCAAAAGTTATTGAGCTTCCTTTGTTTTCTCCATCATCCAGCATTGTACCTGCTGCTTCATCATGCTACATCCCATCTGATGTTTCTTCTTCTCATTTTTGCAACCATTTGTTAATCACTTACAAACATTTGTAGCTGGCAAAAAGGAGCCTTATTGTAAAGTGTAAAATACATCACCATTTATTAATGAGTTACAATAAGGCTCCTTTTACCATTTATAAATGGTAGTTACTCATTAGTAAGATTAATTATTATAAAGCATTAACTTTATCTTGCCAAATAGTGAGCCTGCATCAATATATTAAAAAACTGTGTTATAACCTGTTTATAATTGTTTATTTATAATTTATAAAGTGTTAACAACTGAATTAATAACCTAATTATAAACCATTTATAAATCCTTTATAAGAGTTGTCTTATTGTAAAGTGGTAACCAATTTATATGTTGTAAATTTGCTTTTGAAAATAATCCATTAGATTTGTTCTTTAAAGAATTGTATTAAGGACATGCACTGTGCAAGGCGGTCTTTATAAATGAATAAATAAATGAATATGTATTTTCTTTTATAAATGAATATTAAAACTGTTTCAAACTACCTCCAGGGTGTTGGCTATACTCATATATTGCTATGTCTCTACATATTAGCAACCCTACAACATCCATCAGAGTACACACAAGGATTTCTACCCACACACAAATATACACACACACACACACACACACACACACACACACACACACACACACAAACACACACACACACACACACACACACACACACACACACACACACACACACACACACACACACACACACACACACACACACACACACACACACACACACACACACACAGTAGTTGTACTGTTAGACAGATGCTTCACACAATAAAAGACTTTACACAGAATTCACAGAATTCTCCAGTCTGCAGCTGAACAAAAGCTCCATTCTTGATGGAAATCTAATGTAAACGTCTCCTCGGGAGCCACTAACCCTCCAGTTACACAACAATGCAACGCTCAAAATCTGCTCTCTGTGCCTGTGCGCTCATTCAAATGTTAATCCAATATTCTGGCCATATCAAATCACTGTCAGGAGGACTGCTGACATCGGCACTAAGCAGCAGTCAAGTCCTGAAGCTGAGAGGGATGGGGCACAGTGGGGGGTTCAGGACCAACTCTTTGTGAGGAAGCGTTTGCACATTAATGAAATGAGACAGATAACTTTTAATGAGTCAAAGACAATGGCTACAAGACAATGGGTAGGCCAGAGAAGATTACAGTGGTGCTGGTAGTGAGTTTTCAGATGCTGCAAGATGTTGAGGGTTAAAATGAGGGTGGGGATGAGGGTGGGGAGTTGAGGGTCATGACAGGCACAAAAAAAGCCTATAGAGCTCTACAGCAGCTACATGTGGTTTTACCGTGTTTTTTTCTTTTTCTTCAGATTTTAGACAGACAATCTTACACATTCTAGATTAGGTGCACAATTTTGGCAGTGTAGAGTCTGTTACTGAATATGATTATGTTAATTTGTAAAAGACTGAGTTGTTCACACATGCATACTCAAAAGCAGGGAGAGCAATAGGCTTCATTGTGATTGGGACCTGGCATTGCAGTCTAGTGCCGCCTGAGGAGCTACAGAGATTTAAGGTACCAAGTGACACTATAGGGGAAAGCTGAGAAAAGCTCAGCTTCATGCAAATGTCTTCTGGGAGCATCAACCACACGAGAGCCAATCACTCACATTCTTTATGCCACTAGTAGAGTGGGGGGTCAGTTCCAGTGCAGGACTACAATGCAGCTCAGACACTATATTAAGACAGTTTAAACAATGCATACTGAGTTAAAAAAGACCACAAGCAAAGCTCTTCTGTACTTACTGTAAACAAATCACACAACAAGAAATGAACTCATTCCTCATGTGTAGCACGGCGGCCATGTCAGAAAACAACTCTTCAGTATGTAAATTATGTGCTCAGTGTAAAACACACACAAAGCTTCAGCTTCATGAGTGCCAAGAAGAAATGCAATAAGGTTTGCTGGTACCTGGTCATAAACCAAAGCACTAGACAAATGGAAATTTTGACCTTATGATAAAGTGACTTTGATTCATCATGTGGGAAACATGAATGTGTGTACCAAATGTAATGGTAAACCATCCATTAGCGGTCGTGTGACACTCATGATAGCGCTAGAAGAAAAGTCCTGAAGATGACCTTTCTGAACTGCAGGATGTTACAGGGACAGTGAGTTTGGTAATCTCTGGCAACATGGTTCTCAAGTGCTCTCCCTGATTGCCTTACAGAGAGTCCATTACATCTTGAAAAGTAGCGAGGCAAATTATTTGTTGTTTTGCTACATCCATATCACGATGCAACGTGAGTCTGGTTTCATGGAACTGCAGGATATTTTTGCAGTCGCCTATTCCGGTCACAAAATCTTGCATGTGTTTGATTGCAGAAGGACTAAATCAGCAATCCAGGGATGCTGATGCTGTATCCATGATCTCAAAATACTGCTGTCGGTACATTGGCTCTGGTGTTTCAAAGCTGTGTGGTGGCATGCCTCAATATTCTTGACAGGGCGGCATTTTTCTTGGCCTTGGCACAGTTGGACTCTCCAGGTTCAAGTCATGTGCTGCTGCAGTAGTATTTTCCCCAAATTCTTGAATCCACCTTCACAAAAACACTTTATGTCTTCTTTGAGCGTGTCAACCATCTGTCTAGCTTTCTGTAGGTGCAACTGACTCTTTTGGAGTGCTGCAGTGACTGTTTCAATGCGAGAATATGAGCCAGTTGGAATGTGAGCCAGTTAAAGTGATGAGGAATTTATTGGAAATCTATAGCTGGGCATGGTCAGTGTAGCAGTGGAAGTGGAAACCGTGACAATAGATAATGTTACCAAGGGGAAGCATGTACATGATGAACAGCAGAGGACCAAGCACTGAACCCTGAAGGATGCCTTGGGACAAAGTAGCAGTGGAGGAGGTGCAGTCGTTGATGCAGATGAACTTTTGTCTGTGAGATATTCCACCAGAATGTTGAGGGAAGATTTAAGGTGAGAGAGAATGGTGGTTGATGCTGTCGAAGAGTCAGAGTGTGTTTGCACTCGTTAGTGATCAGTTGGATAATTAGTCCCATAGATCAAAAAGAACACACATAAACACCCAAAATGCCAACCCATACACACACTGAGTGAGTGTGACAGTGAATATGGGAGTGTCTCATACAGAGGGTGAGGTAACAGGGGTCATGAGACAAGCAGAGAGCAGAGACGTGGAGGATGCCAAGGCTTAAAATATTCTATGATCACAGTTGGAGGTTTTCAAACAAGCCCTCTTTCTCACATAGACAAAGGCTGCATTGACTCCATTACTGCTGAGTGTTGCTCTGTGCCCTGTTTAAAGAAGACTCTGTACTTAAGTTTTAACCTTGTGTCTGGATTATATTTCCTTCAACATTTCCCCAATGTATTTTGTAACTAATAACATTTTTTAAACATTTGCAAAATGTTTGCTGTTTAGGAGTTATGTGTTATTATAGCACACAGTCACTGTGGGCAAGAATACATTTGGTTTCGCATCACTGACAAAGATGCACTAATAGTGTCTGAACAAATGAAAACACTTACACAGTTCTTAGTTCTGTAAACTACTCAAGCAGAGGTTAATGAAGGAAATGTACAGTATTTTTTATAGCACTGAACATATAGTAATTCTATTGATTATGACATTCCAGTCACCAAAGTTATTGCTGAGATCTGTGAGTGTGGCAAGAAACATGAGCAGTCAGACAATCAGACAGGTTATAAACCCCCCCCCCCGACTTAGTGAAACTTCCTTGTTAACTTTGACCTTCTGTACTTGGGACATTTCACACACAATCACTTTTAGTTTCCAAATAAAGTTGTAGCTATTCTGGTTAAATTGTTGGCTTGTTAATAACTTGTCTGATTGTCTGGCTGCTCATGTTTTTCTCTTAGGGCTCCAGTTAGTTTGACACAAGCACAGTTGTTTGTTGTTACTATTGGTATTTGTCGTTACCACTGGTTGTAACATGAAATGTCTGCACGAACCAGCTTTGTCTTCCACATGTACACTGTATGCATTGTATGCACTTGTGTATGGCAAAGTACATCCTGTATGAGAGGTTGGACTCTGGTAACAATAAAAACTATAAATTGAGACGGTTACAGAATGTACTTTAAATACATTGAATGAGTACTGCTGAAAATTGTTGATCATAAAAAGCATAAAAGAAAAATCGTATAGCCTCAACTTTAACTTTAAGGAGTGAGGGTTAAATTTCAGTGTTTTCTTGTCATTAAACATAACTGAGATTTATAGATATCAGTAAAGAGCAAGTTTATTCAGAAGGGGTTTCTGATTAGAGGCACTAAAGTACATGTTTATGTCAGTACATTGTATGACAAGTAAAGGAAAAATATTAAAAAATACACCAAAACTCATCTGCATTATTGTTCTGAGATGACTGAAGCTTCGAAAGGTCTGAAATAATGACTACAGAGTTATGTAACACATGATTTTGAGTCTGACAGTGCACCCCTAGTTTTAGATCCTGCCTCTTTCTTCCTTTTCATCAAAATGTAGGTGACAATTTATTATTTTATTCTTATTTTTTTATATCTACATACTTCTATACTTATTGTACATATGCCTGGTCAACAATTTGTCCAATAAAATCAATATTTTATATATATACTGTATCTTTATATAAGTTTCACAAAGGTAGGAACTGCTGTAGGGTAGTTGTACCGGACTGAATTTGATTGCACAGGGAATTCTTTTTCTGTGGTCAATGAGTGTCAGGGTAGGTTAGTGGTGATTTTGGGACTCAGTGACTGACTTATTACGGTACATGTAGGTAAACATGCTAACTTATTTATACTGTATACTGATAGATATTTAACAATAAAACAGCCTGGTTTGTAGATTATATGGCAACCAATTATAAATCAAACTGACCATGGTGTTTATAAAACAGGTGGCACTCAGTTAGACAGTATCCTATCATGGTAGTCCATCCTTTATCAGCATGGCTAAATTCATCAAACAGTACAAGTGGGATTTGAAATGATCACTGTGAAACATTTAAGACATTCAGTCACAGTAAGAAGATTCTGTTTGACACGTGGCTGTTTGGCAGTGAGGAGTCATTTCTCTCTCCTTAAGAAAAACTTGACCCATTGCCCCAGCTGAAAATGTCCATATGGCCCGCAGGATGTGTGTGTGTGTGTGTGTGTGTGTGTGCTGGAGCTCAAGCCAGCCAAGCGGCAGGTATAACGGTCTAACGCACATGTTGTCTGCTGCATCTCTGATCCCAACTCCCATGAGGAAATCAGACCATCTCATTAACCAGACGGCCTCATTGACCTACAGCCCTACATAACAAGCTCAGTCACAGTCAAGCTGTGTGTGTATGTACAATGGCTTCAGAAAGTGTTCTAGCACACTTTGTTTCCTTAATTTAAAATCGACATATTTATAATGAATTTTTTTTTTCCTGTAGATTGCATTATATTGAAAGGTGTTCATTCTTTTTATAATAAAATATAATTCAACAGCACCACAAACTACATCATTCAAAATGATCATTAAGTTACATCAACACTGTTCTGCAACAGTTTAGACAAAAACTGAACATTACAACCTTCAACCTACTAGACTGCTTCAGTTTTACATTAAGTGTACCTAATAAACTAGCAACTAACTGTCTTATGCCACATCTAGTCTTAAATTTACTGGCTTAAGCTTACATGCTTATTGTCTGTTAGAGCAGGTTTACAGTTGTATACTGTATATTTATAATATTTATAAAATATTAATATATTCATAAGTATTATCATATTTATAAATATGATAATATTTATGAAATCTCTACAATTTTTTATAAAAAAAGTGGGCAAATATGTTGAGGAGGAGGAGGAGGAGGAAAATATAACACAAAAAAGAGTTCAACAATATTAAACCCTTGAAGAGGAAAAAATACTGACACGTCAAGACCAATATTGGAGCTTCTCTAAATAAAATCTCCCTAGGAAATTGATTGTTATGAGACGTGGATACTACTTCCATCTGGTATCAGCATACTGTCTGCATCTGAATATCTTGGTGGGATCAAGAAAAACATATATTAATACATAACCTATCATTGTGTGAACTATGCAAGGGATCCTAAGGAGATGTACAGTAGATTTGTTTTAAAGTTAAGTATTCAGATACTGATCACATGTTTAATACCAGTTATAAAAGGGCTCAGGTATATTAAAGCAGATAGATGCAGAATGTGCTGCTGTCATGTAGTGTAATTCAGTAATATAATCACCTCCCAGTGGCTGAAGACCAACTGTGGACTGGCCAATCCGCTGGTCCTCTTGCGGATCTCGTCAGCAAATCCGAAGCTCTCAGCCACAGGCAGAACGGCCTTGATGCTGAACATGTCTGTCCCTTCCTTCATCTCTTCATGGAGAACACGACCCTCTCGCTTCCCCAGAACACCATACACTCGGCCTAATATAGGCAGAGACACAGGGTAAGGATAATGTGCACAGCAGAACACTGGTCATATTAGACTGTGTTTAAGAAATTATTTTCCAGCTGATGACACTTTAACAAACTGGTACCGCTCAAACTATATCCTGAGCCATACTGGATTTTTGAGACCAATAAAGATAACAATATTTGGGAGTTCAATAGATCTGATATGACAAAATATCAGCGGATAGTCTTTTTTAAAAACACAGACATATAACATAAATAAACAATCTTGATCCCTTAGATTTTGTTATCGTGACCCATAACATTTTACAGTTGAGATCGACTTGTAAGTGCTCTCTGCTGGACAAACTAAACTTAGTTTGGTATTTCTGTGCAGCTATTTTTTGTTACCTATTGAACAAAAATATACATGATACAGATATATCAGTAATAAGCTATTATCAGCTGATATATCAGCCTTGCCGATTTATTAGTGTAGCTTTAGTGTCGACTATACTTTCACACTGAAGGGCCACTGCAGCTCCACCCAAAGTTCCATTTCCACAGTAATCGACTTGCACTGTATTTGCCCAAATGTAAGACAACCCTGATGATGACTTTTTAAAGTATTCTGAATAAAACAGCATAAATAAAATAGCTTATCCGATGAGTCTCATCCCTAGACATGTTAGGCTGTAGTTGATGAGTGCTACAGAAAATAATCATAACTTTATTTTTCGTAAAGTGCTCAGTTTTTATTGTCCAATGCAGCAGTAGACAGTCAGTTCCAAGTTGACATTTGTGCCAAATTTGAAGAGGTTCCGTCAAGCGTTACTGAGATATCATGTCCACGAGAATGGGACGGATGGACAACCTTAAAACAATATGCCTCCAGCTCTGGCTGTTGCTGGTGGATGCATAAAAAGACATCGACAGCAATGATATTCACTTCACCTGTCAGTGGTCATAATGTTATGGCTGATTGGTGTATATATATATATACACAGTATATATTAAGACTGTCAGACTTTAATCTTTTCTTATTATGGTGGAAGGTCATCAACAACGCTCTCTTACCTAGCACCTCAGCGGTGGCCATGATCTCACAGGTATACATGGCAGCCATGAGTCTCTGAGGTTGAGCCTGGAAAGCATGACGGCAGGCCTCCTTCATGGCAGCGATCAACTGGCCGGAGACTGGCCCGTAGCAGTCTGCAGACGTAGCTTCTGGCCTGAATGTGGCCCAGGTTGTGACTGCTGCTGTGCCCTCAGCCTGTGTTGATGTCTCACTGCCACTTTCCAGTTTGCTTTCTGCTGAAGCTTGGTGTGATAATAAGTCCTGCAAGGAGTCCCGATTCTGAGGAGGGACTGAAGATTGGATGTCCCACCTCTCAATCGAGAAGCACACTCCCATTAGGGGCTCCTCACACATGGGCCCTGACAGAGTTGCTAGCTGGAAGCCGCTGATGATGCTGTTGTCAAAGTCTCGTCGAACTGCGGCCTGAGCTGGAGCCTCACCAACGCTGTCACTCCTGCCCAGACATTGCCACACTGAGGGACGCTCGTAGCCCTCCACACTGTTCAGCAGAATGTTGGGACCATACCTGAAAACAAAAACAGCAACATGGTGAACACTTTACAAGGTACCACAAACTCGTCCTTCAACAAGCCCAAGGAATGTAGTGCACCAACCGGGCTGAGCACCAACCAGTGCAAGGACCCTGTTGAAAAATGAATTGCATTTTGAGGTACTAAAGGTGCCTGAAAACTCACAAAATGTTTTATGGGTCTTGCTCATGGGCAAAATGGCTTGATAGCACCCCCTATAAAATTTCAACAAAGTAGCCCTTGCAGTAAATTTCACCAACGTACCAAACGTGACGGTAACATATAACATCCCAAGACTTACACAAAAGACCCTTGGAGCCATACCCTAAACCCAACGGAAAGTCAACCATTTTGAATTTACTGTGTAATTTTGGCACAGTTGTTGTCATTTACAGACATTTTACTTTAACAAACTCCTACAGAATTGATCAGATAGACTTCATATTTGGTCTTGAAAGATGTTTGCACTGGTAAATTAAACTTCATTGAACAGTGTGTCTGTGGTTTGTTAGCATCTTCTACAAAATTCCAATGAAGTTCCCCTTGCAGTACATTTCACCCACACCTAAGAATAAATAATAATAAATAAATAATAAAAAAAGCCTCTTGGAGCCATAGCACAGTAGAACAGAAAACAGAAAGACTTCTAACTGACATACAATTTGATAAGTTAAGTAATCAAGCAAATTTAGAAGTTTAGAAGGTCCTTTCTACAATTGAGGTAAATAAAGGCCAGACCTTTAAAGGGGTCAGTCTGCTCTGTTCTATGTTCTTCTCATGTATTACTGTATGTTGCATGTTAACTATGCCCATGTCATGAAGGTCATGGACAGACCTGCGGGGACCAAAAGCCCAGATACGCTCCACAGTGGTCCTCCACTTCCTCCCCTGCAGTAGGTTTTCCAGCTGGGCCTTGAGTTTGATGAGGGACTCCAGAGTCCCAAGGCTGATGTCCAGGTTCTTCCCCTCCCTCAGGGACATGTTTACCTGCTCCAGAGTCCGAATCAACTCTGAGCTACTCTCCAACAGACAGGTCACCTCTGAAAGGATAAACAACACCATTGTAGGGAAAATTAGCTCAATTTGGGGAAATATAATACATAAAAAAATTAACCATTTTAATTCTTTGATCAGTGAAATAATTTCAGTCAGCACAATAAAACTAAAAACTATTTATTTTGGTGATCAGAGTGTCTATAATGCACAAATAAACTTTAAGAAAGAATTAACTTGAATTTAGGTCGAACAAGCAACAAAGGAATCGACTTCATTAAACAAAGATAATGACTTTATATTTAAAATATTTATTACTACACACTGCTACAAAGGAAGGAACAACAACAACACAACAAATGCTAACTATACAGATAACAATGCTACAGTAATGGAATAAATGAAAATATCACTGGAGTTTTACAGGGAAAATATGCAACTGGTGAATAAACCAAAATATGACCATTACTGGAAGCAGCTTGTAAAACGCTGATAAATTTAGGGTCATGATTGGATAGAGTAGCCAATCATAATTTCTCAATTTACCCAGTTAGCTCTTTTTGTTGAAGTTAGTTGGGGCGGGATGGAGACAGAATAGGACACGTAGCGCTGGTAATAAAGGAAATCTGCAGTTGCATTCCTGTGATGGTTTTTTATAGAAAAAGTTTGGGACAGTGACCAATCTGTGGGCATGTTTGCCCTCCTAGGGGCAGTGTCATCACCTCCCTCTGGGCACATTGTCCATTAAAGGCCAGATGTCACATGGTTAATCATCTTACTTTTAAGACCAGTTCATAAAAAAACAATAAAATAACTCAAACAAAGATCTGGTGTCCAGACACCCAGGTGATCAATGCTCAATGTTCAGGACGAAATTTTGGTCCAAACTTCCTCATAGAGCTGCTCCAGCTCAGACAGATTCTCAGGATGTCTGGTGTGAGCGGCTCTCTGAGGTCAGTCCACAGCATCTCTACTGGATTCAGGTCTGGTCTCTGACTGGACCACTCCAGAAGGTGGATTTACTTTGATGTTTAGGGTTGCTGTCCTGCTGCATCAGCAGCTTCTCCTCAGCTTCAGCAGGTGGACAGACATCCTGACATCCTGGAAGAGACCTTGATAAACTTGATGATGTGAAGCTGTAAAAGTCAAGAGGCAGCAGAGACCCAGACCAGGATGCTCAACACCACTCATTGGCCTTGTCCACATCACCTGATGTTGCCTGGCTGTTCTTCTCTTTATAGCCAGTGATGGTCCTCATCCCCTTCCACACCTCTCTGGTGTTGATGTGCTGCAGCTTCCTCTCTACTTTCTTTTTGTAGTCCTCCTTCGCCTGCTTTAATCTCCTCTTCAGCTCATGTTGCACACACCTGAGCTTCTCCCTGTCTCCATCCCTGAAGGCCTCCTTTTTCTGGTTGAGGAGGGTCTTGATGTTACTGGTGATCCAGGGTTTGTTGTTTGGAAAGCAGTGTACAGTCCTTGCTGGTATTACAGTATCCATACAGAAGTTAATGTGGTCCGTGGTACATTCAACCATTCTATCAAGGTCAGGGTCCTTGCTGTTATCCTGTTCCTGTGACTCCAACAGGACATTCCAATCTGTGCACTCAAAACAGTCCTTTAGAGACTCACTGGCCTCCGGGGTCCAGTTCCTGAATGAGCGGGTGGTTGCAGCCTGCCCCAGTACACAGGGTTTGTAGGAAGACTCAAGAAAAACCAGATTATGATCTGATCTGCCAAGTGGTGGTAGAGCTGAAGCAGTGTAGGCCTCCTTGACTTTAGCATACAACAGATGCAGATGACACAAGACCTTATAGGTGTTTAGATACATTCATTGTACAGCATGATTTACACCTTTCTTTTGAATCTTTAAGGCCCCAGTGCTGCTTGAAACAAAGTGCTCATGGGATTGTCTAACAGTGCCTAAACCTCCATAGAACTGTGGGGATGGGGGCCGGGCTACATTTCACATTTGTTATAACTTTCTGAAAAGGCAATCAGACAAGACTATTCAATTCACACAGTGACTGGCCAAGTGTGTTGAGGTGTGAAAGTTGGATTTGAGATTCTCTCTCTTTTGTTGTAATCAATTGAGTACAAAACAATAGATGCCTGCAACTGTTTAAAGGTACAGTAGCACCAAGGTCTCCTACTGCCTTGAAGCTTTAGTGATGTCCCTCACTTGTAAGGTGCTTTGGATAAAAGCCTCTGCCAAATGAGTAAATGTAACATGTAAATGTGAATGAGTGTGTAATTATTCCATCTGGTAGATTTCATCATGTGTAACCTCTCTCTACGATAGCAGGGCCTTGCTGGATGGTCTTTCTGTATAGTTATCAACACTTTTGCCTTTAGACATGGTTGGATAACGCAACACACAGCCTAGTTTGTTGAAGTATACTGACATCTTTAAACTGATTAGTGTGTGTTCAGGTCTTACCCTGAGGCAGAGGGATTGCCCGGACGCTGATGGTGGCCATTCTGTTGGGTGTGGTGAGGGTCACCAGACCACTGGGGTCCACATGTAGGGTGTCTGATGAACGACCTTGCAAGGCCTCTTCTTTTACCTAGCATCAGATACATACACACTGACATGTTTGAACACCAGTCATTTGTATTGAGAGATGATTTCTCAGTGTTCCAACAATCCAACAAATCTGCTCCTTGCTCCACTGCTATTCTAACTGTCCACTTCTCCTCTTCCACTCTGGTGATGTAAAAAATGTCACTTGAACACACCAGCTGTAACAGACATCCTCTCCTGTGTCCCAAGTCCCAGTAAAGACGTTGCAGGCACAAAATGCTCAGCACAGGAAACTTTACATAACTGGTTGAAGCTGATGTTGACTATAGTTCAATTACTGTGCAGTTGACTCACCTGGTGAATGATTGCTACTTTCTGCTGCCTGCCCAGCTCTTCATTCACCATATCCACTTTTGGAGGACGTACCACGGTTTCTCTGAATGGAATAATGGGCTTTGATGCACTGATTTCAATTTTAGCAAACCTATAAAAAGACAAGTGAAACTTGTGTTAGTGATACTGGTGACAGACAATTTGTTCTCCAACGTCCACAAAGGTTTGATGCTTTCCTTTGTCATATACTGTATCTATGGTAACCAGATACCTTTGGGTTTTGGCCTGTTGATTGGATAAAACATTTATTATTAAATTTTAATACATCACTTTAGCGCATGAGGAAAGTATCATGGGATGTTTCACTGTCTCAAAGATGATGAAGTGATTCATTGACCAAAAAAGTAATCAACAGATAATAAAAATAATAGTTTGCTGCAGCCCTTGGGTAACAAGCTGCTAACTAGCACTAAATGTAAGCTACAGCTACGGCTATTCTCTGGGCAACATGAAGATCAAAATACAAAATTCAGTGGTAATTCATCCAATAGTCGTTGAGATATTCCAACCTGCACCCAAGTCATCATGTTAGCATGGCTAAAACCAGGACATGCAAACCTAACCGTACCACCGCTTATACTAAAACAATTTGAAATTGATTATTTATTTATGCCCTATGAGAAATTCAGGTGTCCAGTAGCTCGTTTAGTAATAATAAGAACAATAATAGTTAATAATAAACAATAATAGTTATATTAGTCCAGTTCATGAGCCATTGTCTTTGGCAGATGGGTTCTACAGCCTGATGGCAGTGGGGACAAAGGATCACCTGAACCTCTCTGTTCTGCAGCGCAGTGAGATTAGACGTTGGCTGCATCCAGAATATTTTGGAGAGTGTGGTTGGTATTGTAACATACACCTAATCCATCACCAAGAAGAAAGTGCTCCTATTCCCTTTTTAAGTTCTTACTCTACAGATGACACTGCACTCTACTTCTGGTTTTGGTAACAAGACTAGGTCAGGGAAAACCACAGGAAATGAAAGTGAACTGCTCCCAGATCAAAGCCTTGTCTGTCTTGTTTCTGAGACATCTTTCTGACAGAGAGACTAATGGGGTTAAAGACAAGACCTCCTTCACAGGTAACAAGAGGCCATTTCGGAACTTGTCTTTTTTACATCACAAATCAAAAAAAAATCACGTCATTGTTCATTGTCACTATGAACAATAACACATTGTAGAGGTGGGCTTTAAATCTGTGTGCTGCTCAATCTGTTCACAGACACAACATATTCAGGCTTGATTAGTGCCCACGTTATTTCGCCAGCTTATAGGTAAGTGTTTTTTTAAACATGGACAAATGTAGAACTGAAATGATGACTTCATTAATCGATTAGTCAATCAAAAGAAAGGTATTTCTCAAGCAGAAATGTCAAACATTCACTAACTGCAGGTTCTCAAATGTAACAATTTGCTGCTTTTCTGGTCTTTTATAGAACAGACAATATTTTGGGGTTTGGACTTTGATTATGACATTTTGTGCTCAAGAACACTTAGAACATTTATGTTTTATAGGCAAAACCATTAATTCATTTATTGGGAAAAAAATAATCTCACATTAATCAATAATGACAATAATTGTTAGTTGAAGCACTAGACATATATGTCTCTTTTCAATAATGTGCTCTATTAAACTATTTCAGGTCAGTCGGGTAGGGTGATGCTTCAACATATATAGTTACTTAACCTGCAGGTCAAACTACTTTTCTACAAATCAAGTATTTTAATGGTGTTTTATGTACTTGAATAATGTTTTTTCCTGATGCTATTATATTTATGATATATGTGTCAATCCAAAGTCTGATGTATCATATTCCTCTGTGCCACAGAGCGCCATTGTTTACAAAAACTATTAAAACATATCAGTGAGCCATATTGTTGTATACCCAGTACAACAATGTGACATGTTCCTTCATTACCATCAACACACACACTGTATTTTATTAAAGCCAACCCCACAAACAACTGTCCTGTTGATGAAAATACTCACTAGAGCAACAAATGTGGATTAATCCAACACCAAAAATAGTCCCCAAAAGTATACTCTTCCCTCCTGTTTGGGTAACATTGATGCTTTAAACTAGTGCCCAGCTGTTTAATGAAATTACTGAGCCCTATATATATAAATGATACTATCTATTTGTGAGATATTTTTTTAATTTACATCCTCAGTAGGAAGCAATGGGCTGGAGGCACGAGTAGGGATGTCACAAAGTATTGAGAGACAAACTCTAATACATCACTGGTTTTGTTCATTTCATAGGATTTGTTGAATAAAAGCATACAAATATAATATTGCCAACCTTTTCCTTTAAATGCAAGCATAGTATTAACAGAAATGATTTGTGTAACAGCATTTCAAATTATTAACTGTCTATTAACTGCAGTCAGTGTGACTTGGTTTATAACTGCAATACAAAAGGTCCATGTCGGCCTCCCAGATGGGCTGGAACATCCACAGTGATTAGGCTGTTTGTCTAACTGCTGCTGTCTGCTGTTACAGGCTTTACTAAACAACACCAAAGATTCTTGGCTGACCCAGGGTTCACTGGGTCATTCCTAAAAAGATGTCTGTGTTTATATTTGTGTTAAGGGCTGAGATGGCATTACTTACAAACACAGACACAAAGACACAGACAGTCACATGCTCGTCTAATCCAGTTAGACACAGCAACAGAAAACAGGACAGAAAACAGGTAATCCCAGCTGCTCACTGACCCTGACGCTGATACGTTCTCTCCCTCTGTCACTCAGCTAAGGGTGATTTGAAATTAGCCAAAACCACTATTAGGTCCCATGAAGATGTCTGCAGCCACTTTAAAACCTTTCTTATGAAATGCGATAATGCAAATGTGGGTACAGACCGGTACAGATGTATAAGCAACAGGTGAGTTCAGGAAAAATGTTGTCTGAGATAATTCAAATAAAACAACCAAAAAGCTTTTTCAGCAATCCAACCCTTACAGCACACCTGTCAAACAAGACCGCTTCCCATTGGATGAGAGAGAGAGAGAGAGAGATAATCCCCCCAGAGTGCTGGAGCTGTGATGTCACAGTCGCGTGCATGCTCGGTGGCTGAACGCTGACCTCATTCTAATGCACTGCAGGTCAGGCTGCCTGCCAGCGATGTCACAAAGGGCTCAGACTGCCATCTGCCAGCCAACGTGACTCCATGTCAGAGAGGTGTGGATAAAACACTGTGGTCATTCTGGAGGCTGGAGTGTGTGCAGTTGCATTTTATTGCTTGGTGGTTTTCATGTTTTTGTGCATAGTGAAAATATTAGAAACAAACCTTTTGTATAATTCATGCCAACACAAAGTACGGCCGCCAAATATGCAACATAACTGAGTCAACAAAAATAACTTTGGTAGCACCCTAAACAGTTATTATGTTTGCATTAAATTACATCATACAAGTGTTTCTACTTCGCTGTTAAATTAGTGTACATTTAACTTTTTTTTTAACTGATTTTAGGGTTTACAAACTGATGTGTCTGTGTGTCCTTGCTGTAGCACACAGGGGAAATGCCCAGTAAATATGTATCCAAGAAACAGTATTCACTTCATCTTTTAATTTTGGATTATTACAATATATGTCACTGAAAGATTATCACCTGTTTTATAATGGAATAACAACCACAAAGCATATTAAATTAAATTAAATTAGCGTTAAACAGCGCTCTCCACCACCATTATCAAAACACCACATGAGGGAATATGTTTATGAAGAATTTCCCTGTAAGGGGCAATAAAGTTACTTTGAATTTTTGAACTCTAAACTTTCAGAATGGAATTCATCATCCAGTAGAGTTCAGTGACTTGGAGAATCAATACTAAGGAGCACTGAAGCTGTTCTGGCAGTATGTGGTGGCCCAACACCTTACTAATACCCTTTTTACATCAAAATCAACAGGTATAAGCAGATTTTTTTAAGTGAATGTAAACATGCTAAAAAAGGTGTTGACTCCTTTTACACTGCCAGCTGAGTTTGCCTGAGAGGACACACACAACTGCAGGGAGCAGTGTCATCACATTCAGTTATGGAGTACACACACACGCAGGGGAGAAAGAGTGAGCTGCTAGCCGTGCAGACGGGTAAAGCGGATAATGTCTCATCCTCAGGTTGGTGCTGATGTAAGTGTTGCAGCCTCTGTGTGTGATGATTCGGTGATTGTATGTTTTGTTTGTACAAATTTTGCTCTCAGTCTTTCATTCCAGAGTGCAATGTAGCCGCATCATACTGGACAGGTGTGTTTGAAGTGTTTGTGCTCTGAAAGACGTCACAGCAGGAAAAGAGGTGAAAATTGCATTTGGTGTATTTTTCTCTAGCCTTTCCAAAACCAAAATCACAACAGCAAAAGTGGAAGAAATTCAAAAAAAGTAGCCTTCCCTCCAAGGCTAAGAAACATTTCATTAGCTAACTAAATTATCTTGTGGGGACACAGGTTACATTAAAAAAGCCCCATTCAGAACAAACACATCCACTGTGTTGTATTTCCCCACTGTGGAAGTCCTGGATGGTAGTAAGAGGACCAGATGGGACTGGAACCTATTTGATTGGATCTGGTATCTCATTTGTCACTATCAGAATCTGTAAATACATTTTGGGTAATATCTTTGTCTGATCTGTCATTCTTTTTTCCTGATTGAAGTTACTTTTAAATCACTCGTTCGCCTATTTTGGGGAGAGAGAGACATCAATAACTCAGGTCATGCAGTGGAGCACTGCTGCTGGTGCTGCACAGTGATTAAATAGAGCGGAGATTGATTGACAAACAGACAGAACAAGTCACTTAGGTTTCTCTTTGGTTTCTTAACCCAATTTCATTTTACCCTGATTGGAGCTACTCACAGACACAAGAGAAATGACAGGTAAGAGACGGGACAGTCACAGAGAGAGAGAGAGAGAGAGAGAGAGAGCGAGCGAGAGAGAGAGACAGAGAGAGAGAGAGAGAGAGAGAGAGAGAGAGAGAGAGAGAGAGCGCAAGTTGCAACTGTTTCTACGTGTCTCCCCCTGCTGATTTGGAGTGATAATTGTGAATGCTCTGACTATTAAATGTAAACTAGAAAATTCCAGGGAAATTATGAGTGCCACGAGGGGTTCCTGCCGGGATGAGTACATGATTTATTTCCAGTGTTCAAAAGTCACCCTGATCATATTCTGGTTTTGAGAAATGTCTTGATATAAAAGACTCTGATATAAAACAATGTCACATCCCTCCATCATGTATTATGTGGGAAATATCTCATATTCTGTGTTGATTTTTTTAATAAAACAAGAGGCAACATGTCTTCAAACTGGCATTTAAAGGGTTAAAATCCTGAAACCTAATAAACATTTGGTAGGTTTGAGCAGAACTGAAGTGGTTTAAGAGATGTATGCAAAAAAAAAGCAGAAAAAAATATTGATATATGATGATTTTATAGCATTTTCTTTGTGTGTCCTTTTTTGGACACGAGGAACCCCAGAGGGTACAAAATGTGTTACCAGTGTATAATAGACCTGTAACAGTAACTGACATTAGATTTTAAAAATATGTCAAAAAAGACACTTTCTTGCAGAAATCCATACCTTCAGCTGTAACACAGCCAAAATGATCAGCAAATCAAAAAAGAAAAGTGAAGAAAATGTCCAAAAAAGGACAGAGGGACCCCTGAGGGTTAATAAATCCCATGAACCGCTATTTAAATTACCACTATTATGTTTTTTTCGGTGCTAAATTTAACATTACTGGGGAGGAGAGCAACGCGACTAGAAGTGACAGCGAGAGAGGGCTAGTAGCTTCTCCTCTCCTCTGTCTCAGCGGAGACCGTCACAACTTCATTCACTCATTTAACAAAACAAAAAGAAAAGCAACAAAGGAAGCAGTAAATGGACTTACATATTTAAGACCTAACTAAATGTAATTTAAGACCTAACATGCGGCTAATGTAAAGCTAGCGGAGCTTGGAGAGTTGGTTATCTGGTTGCTAGGCACGCACACACGCACACAGGTCAGGAGCTGCCGTTGCCATGGCAATGTGAAAATCTGCCCAGAATTTGGCTTCTACATGGCTTAAAACAATTGCAAATTATGAGAAAACCGTTACTTCTTTTCAAAAACCGAAAACACCGTGACAGACACTGAAGCCAGAAGTTTCTTACAGTCTCTATTTTATTCAGATATTCCTTAAAATGAGTGAGTAAGCTCAGTGCGAAGACAGAGTGAGATTCTTTTGAAAAAAAAGAAGACGATTACATTAGGTGTCAATGAGAGTGAGACAGGTATTGCTGCTGGACTCGGCACCCCCGTTTAAATTTTGTGCAGACCCTGCCTGTCAAAGTTACATTTTATGAATCCCAACAACTATGTCTACATTTTCAGAAAGAATTATTTGTCTCCTTTTTACGGTTTGGCCGTGAGCTCGAGTTAAAAATAAAAATAAAGGTTATTTTTTACTGCTTCACGCACTCTAGCCAACTGACGCTGTCACTCTAACTTTGAAGAAAAAGTGATTTCCACTCCTCCTTTGAGTGCTCATAGTTTGAAAAGTTTACATGTTATGTAAAAATGGTTTCTGTGTTTTGGAGAGAGCAGAAGTTTTCCTCCGTTTTATAGTTTGAATCACATTTCTACGCGCAGGTATGAGAGAGCTAGGTGACTCAGAAAAAAGGTGAAATTTTTTAGAAAAAAGGTGAAATTTTGTGGGTTTTTAAAGAAAATTCCAAAGCATTCCTAATGCATTATTTATTCCCAGTATTTTGGGAATAACTTTGGGAAAAATTGGAATTTTAACACCAAAAGTCATAGCACCTCTTTCGGGATCAAGACGCACGTTTTGATGTATATATTACCGGGGTTTTCTCAAAGCTGCGGGATGAGTTACGTGCCAAAATTTGGCGGAAGAATAATAATAAGCCCGAAGGAATATTAATAGATGCCTCGGAGCTGAGCACCCGTGGCACTAATAATAATTGTTTTTTGTATGTTAGGACAGTTTTTTTTTTTACTTTTTATTGGCCCTGCCAATGTCTTTACCATGCCTCTCTGTGTGCCTGACACCCCCCACCCCCTTCAAAATGGTGAAATATGCGACTCTGTTGACATCACTGATCTTTTTCTGTTAATGTGGAAGGAGTACAGGAGATACTCTTGTGCATTCATTTGTGAGTAAATATTTTCTCTTCTGACAGTGAACAAGAGGAGACAGAGGTTCGAGATCACTGACTGTCATCTCTGTGACCTACTTCCAAACTCCACAGACTTACTCCTGAACTGACAGCTATTCTTTTGTCAAAGCCCTGGCATCACTGGTGACTGCAATTTAGTAACAATATGATCATCTTTGAATTCAAATGAAGCTACAAAGTGCTTCATTCAACTTCAAAAGTTTGGACACCTCTGTTTTACACAAAGCAGCCAAACAGGTGAAACTGTTTGATTGTACATTTGTCCTTGTTATACTTACAATATCAAAACTAACTCTACCTAAATCTACTACTCTGCAGTAGAAGAGCATTGCTGTACCCTTGTCTTCTACATGAACCATCAGCTAGTGAGGATGATGATGATTTGCCTGGGAAAGGCAGATTAGATTTTATGTATACGGCCATCAAGAGTGTATTTAAGAACCCTTTTACAAGATTCTCAATTGAAGTGGGTAATGGAAAACATAAAAAATTCACCAGAGACAGCTTTTTCAATTAAATCAAGCGGCTAGTTAGCTTAATTAGCTAGCTAATTATGATAAAATGTGTCAGAAACAGTTGTCATTTCAACCAACAAGATCAACAGTTGCCAGATAGAAATGAGAAGCTGCTTTTGTTTATTTGTGTTTGACACCAGGAATGCGTAATTTCAAAAATGACCAAGAACATTATCACTACAAACTGCATATGTGGCTGCCAGAATGGAAATCTTGGGAAACATAGCAACAGTGGGTAATAGTCAATTTGACTTGACTGAAAATCATCTTTAATTTTAAATGTAATAGATTTACATATCAGTAGCAGACAGACACAGTCTGAGACTTTATATAAGTGTGATTTTTAGAAGTGTGTGCAGCCACATGTAGAGAAATGTGTACGACCTTGCTCTGTCTATACTTGTCTGTCTCTTTTCATCCTCTCTGCACTCTCCTCCTCTACACTTCTGGTCTTTAAACTGTTTCTTTGAGGTTGATTTTTCGACTCATAAATGTACTTGAGTTCACCCGATGAAATTTGTTCCACTTCAGGGTTGTCTGCCTCCAACACTCAGACTAGTTTCAGATTACATCACTGTTTATCCAGAATCATATAAAATATGAACCATTTGTGTGAAATTTTGTCACAATTGCCGTTTGAGGTCTTGGGTTACAGCTAAAAACATACGGCTGGCTTTAACACCGAATTTAATAATGGACACAACACCAGAAAGAAGTTTACTACTTTAAAGTTTATTGAAAATAGATGGGTTATCCTGAAATGAAAACAGATATCTTGCACCACAAAGGTGCTGCTGCAACAGGAGGGAGAGAGAGAGAGCTGAAAAAAAGGGCTGGCCTAAATAGACTCAGCCCACTAGTCAGCACAGGTGTGTGTCAATCAAGCGATCCACCTAGAGGGATCAGCAACAGGATCAACAGGAAACACCAAAATAAAAGAATCCAACACTATGTAACAATGTGTTTTGTGTGGTCACAGTGACATTGAAAGAAATTCCCTGAAGGCGTTACTGAGATATTGCGTTTACAAGGCCAAAACTTTGTTTTATGAAGTGACCTTGACTCTGCATCGATCACAATACGGCTACAAATCAAGTAAGCAATCAGAATACAGCTACAAACCGACCAATTACAATACAGCTATAAATTAACCAATCAGAATGCAGCTATAAATCAACCAATCAGAATACAGCTACAAACCAACTACCGAATCAGCATACAGCTACAAACCAACCAATAATAATAATACAGCAGCAAACCAACTAACCAATCAGAATATGGCTACAAATCAACCAATCAGAATACAACTACAAACCAACAAACCAATCAGAATACAACTACAAACCAACAAACCAATCAGAATACAGCTGCAAACCAACTAACCAATCACAATAGAGCTACAAATTTTTTATCTGTTTTTGTTATTTATGTACCTTTATTTTCATGTTATGTGTGATTTTCCATCAGGTAGTTACTATAATAATTATTTGATGAAACTGTTCCTATTATTAAATCAGACCAAAGCTGTTTAGTGCCGTACATGTTTACACTGTTTAGCAATTAATGTTGCACAACAGTATTTGTACTGCAATCTGATTCAAGGATATAACACGAAACGCTACTTTTGCTGAACAGAAAGTCGAAAGAGAGGACTGAATGTGACTCTTGTTGCAAAGAAACCTTCATACCTGCAAGCATGTAGGCCTGTGTCAGCACATCTGATCAGTTAATGAGAACACATCACAGTATGATACACTTTATTGTTCACTTATGCTGATAACTGACAGTCAGGATATAACATGACCTGCACCCCAGAGGAAGAGAAGCTGGACTAGTAATCACAGTCAGGTTGTGGGTTCACCCACGCATCACTATTTCAGATGCTGCCAGGATTTAATGAACTGAAGGAAATTTTCTCTGCCGATTTTGGTTGGAGAGTGTTTAATTGAAATGAATTATTTATATTTTAACTATTCATTGGTTATTGCCGCACATATTCAGTAGTCAGTAATTTGTTTGAAATAACGTATTTTTCATATAATAATCATATAAACAGTTTGACCACATCATTATTATATTACGACCTGTCCAGGGTGTACCCTACGTCAGCTGGATTGGCTTCAGCACCCCCACAACCTTATAAGGATAAGTGGTATGGATAATGGGATTATTACAGTAACTACTTGATGGAAAAAACAAACAGACATACATACACACATAGAGCTAGATAAATTATGGAACCATATAAAACAACAATCGTGTATCATGCTAGACTGTTGAGGTCCATGTTAAACAGCTGGTTTTCTTGGTTCTTCTTGGTTTGAGAGTTTATATGAAGAGTCACACGTGCATGTGAGCGTGCAGTCACAGGATGCGCATGCAGACTTAAGCACACTTGTGCATACACACAGTGTTGGGGAGTAAGTAGTTACATGTAACAGGATTACATCATGAAATCACAAAATAAATGTAATTATAATCTGTTACAGTTATTAAGAAGATATTGTAATCAAATTACAGTTACTAATCAAAATGTTGTTGATTACAAAGGGGTCCCATCTCATTCTATCTTTGCGTGAAAAAGCTGATAACATTCAGTCTGTTGCTTTGGCCGAGCAGGAACACCTTCTGCTGGCATGTTTACATTACTTATTACTTTTTTAACAGGGTAATTAGTCATCTGTTAACTATTACATTTTGAAAGAAAACTTCCCAACACTTCACACGCATGTGTCACACGCATGTGACCAGCATGTGGGTCTACACATGTGGGCCTTTACGTAAATAATCACACAAGTATATGTACGTGTGTCTCGTCCTCCGTGGCTGCCACTTGTTGCACAGTTGCAGCTCTACACACACTGCATCACAATCTTAGTCCTGACAATCTGCTCACTTAGCAGAGTGACAGTGTTTATGGTGGGGACAGAGTACTTTTAAAGGGGATGAAGGCATGGATGTGATTGGCCACAGTCTTCACCAGCAGAATTGGTGACTGTTTTACACTTCCACAATATTTTGTCTAAAGATAACTAAAGATACAGCAGAGACACAGGTGATTGACACTTTACGTGATTGTCAAATAAAAAATTTGCAGAACACAAAATACTTTGTCCCAGCACTACACAATGCAATACATAAATTTAAGTGTAACAAAAAATGAATAATAAATGTCTATACATTAAAATTACTGTTGGGACTCATGATTCAAGAGACCAGATGTTTCTTTGCTCCACTGGACAAAGGAACTCACACTCCACAGTTCCTCACCGTTCACACCTGGGGACGACCCTTCCCCCAACGGACCTTACTGGCCATCCAGCGTGGGTCAGCGTGTGACATGTGACCCCCAAGGGTGTCACCAAACAAAACCAAATCTCCTTCTTCTCTTCTCTCTCTTCTCTTCTCTTCTCGGCTTGCTCTGGAGAGCAGCTCCTGCTCTCTCGTCTCGGCTCTTCAAAGGGCAACAAGGCCCCAGCCCAGGTCAGCTCTGCTACCTGAGAAACCAGCTCTCTTGCCAGCCTGCTCACAGCAGCCTGCAAACACTCTTCTCCTCAACAGCAGCGACCTGCTTTGGATTAACTCAGAGTGAACCAAGTCCTCGTCAGAATCAGCAGCTACGACACAAGGCCAGCTGGTTTTCCAAGCAACAGGAGTCGTAGCAGAGTTAGTGTGGAACAGCTAGATTAATGGCTCCAGATTAATGGTAATAAATTGAGACTGAAACCATA
>NW_019174258.1:18028881-18040568 GCF_002260705.1 Seriola dumerili
TTGATTCATGATGCTAATCCTGTTACAGTTATTAAGAAGATATTGTAATCAAATTACAGTTACTAATCAAAATGTTGTTGATTACAAAGGGGTCCCATCTCATTCTATCTTTGCGTGAAAAAGCTGATAACATTCAGTCTGTTGCTTTGGCCGAGCAGGAACACCTTCTGCTGGCATGTTTACATTACTTATTACTTTTTTAACAGGGTAATTAGTCATCTGTTAACTATTACATTTTGAAAGAAAACTTCCCAACAACTTCACACGCATGTGTCACACGCATGTGACCAGCATTGGTGTGTCTACACATGTGGCCTTTACGTAAATAATCCACAAGTATATGTACGTGTGTCTCGTCCTCCGTGGCTGCCACTTGTTGCACAGTTGCAGCTCTACACACACTGCATCACAATCTTAGTCCTGACAATCTGCTCACTTAGCAGAGTGACAGTGTTTATGGTGGGACAGAGTACTTTTAAAGGGATGAAGGCATGGATGTGATTGGCCACAGTCTTCACCAGCAGAATTGGTGACTGTTTTTACACTTCCACAATATTTTGTCTAAAGATAACTAAAGATACAGCAGAGACCAGGTGATTGACACTTTACGTGATTGTCAAATAAAAAATTGCAGAACACAAAATACTTTGTCCCAGCACTACACAATGCAATTCATAAATTTAAGTGTAACAAAAAATGAATAATAAATGTCTATACATTAAAATTACTGTTGGGACTCATGATTCAAGAGACCAGATGTTTCTTTGCCACTGGACAAAGGAACTCACACTCCACAGTTCCTCACCGTTCACACCTGGGACGACCCTTCCCCCAACGGACCTTACTGGCCATCCAGCGTGGGTCAGCGTGTGACATGTGACCCCCAAGGGTGTCACCAAACAAAACCAAATCTCCTTCTTCTCTTCTCTCTCTTCTCTTCTCTTCTCGCTTGCTCTGGAGAGCAGCTCCTGCTCTCTCGTCTCGGCTCTTCAAAGGGCAACAAGCCCCAGCCCAGGTCAGCTCTGCTACCTGAGAAACCAGCTCTCTTGCCGGCCTGCTCACAGCAGCCTGCAAACACTCTTCCCTCAACAGCAGCCGACTGCTGTGGACCGACCTGCTTTGGATTAACTCAGAGTGAACCAAGTCCTCGTCAGAATCAGCAGCTACGACACAAGGCCAGCTGGTTTTCCAAGCAACAGGAGTCGTAGCAGAGTTAGTGTGGAACAGCTAGATTAATGGCTCCAGATTAATGGTAATAAATTGAGACTGAAACCATATTGGCTATTTTGCCTATTAGTTTAGGCGGGTGCCCTGAGGACTTTAATTAATTTTAAAGTTATTATTCAATATAAATATTTTTAATATTAATACATTTCTTAATTTATGATAGCCAATAAATTGATAAACAACCGAAATCCAACATATTTGGTGTCCAGCTCATGAGGTAGAGCTCAGACCCAACATTACTATACCAAAACATGACAGTTAATGCAGACTCGTTACACTTTAATGTTACTTAAACTCTTGCTGAAGCCAGCCACTCCACACCGCTGACATGCCATGCCCTGCACAAGGTGCATGGTGCCCTTGACTGCTCTTTGAGCCCTGTGCTTCACTCAATGAGTTGTCTTGAAACAGAATTTTTTTTACCAGTATCTGGGCAAAAGCAAACACGTTATTAAAATGCAGAGCTCCGACTGGATCTGATATACCATAACTGCCGCAGATGTTGCCTTGCAAATGGCATAAGTACAAGATGCACCATTATCAGTAGCGTCATCAAGAAACCAGTAAACACTCCACCAACATGAGGGTTTTGCTGCAGGGATAGGACAACCTGCCAGGAGGACATCCATCTCTGTGGCTCTCAGCAGATAGGCTTGTCTGGTAGAGTGGCTAGTTGGAAGTCACTGAGTAAAAGTCGTATTACAGGCCAACGGGAGTTTGCTAAACACCTCTGAAAGCAGTCTGAGAGCCGTCGGAAGAAACTGTCTTAAGTGATGGAGACAAAAGCTCAGCTCCTTATCCTGAATACAGGGCACTAAGTGGTGAAAACAAGGCAACACTCATCACTGCAGCAATGACATCCCTCTAATGAAGCATGGTGAGGCAGGACCTGGGCGACAAGCCAGTGAGAAAGAGATCCTTGAGAAAAACCCGCTCCATTGAATCATCTGCCCTTAGTTAATGTTGTTGCTGTATTTCTATTCATTTCCACTCCTGTTTTGGTTGAATCGATGTCCACTGTCTCTTCACTTAATTTTCAAGTGGATTTTTTGTGGTTTTGGTCAATAAGCACATTCAGTCAAATCCAGTCATTCTAGTTGCAGGACAATGTCAGGAGGAAGAAGTGTCTGAGGTATGGGGCAATGTTATCACAACAAAATCTGCATATTTATACATTATTTTTTAGTAATTGTCCTCAAAAAAACATGATCTTAATAGGAAAATACTGTTAATATACAAGGCGATTTCTTTGTAGTTATTGTTTAATATTTTATTTGGGTTGTCAAGCCTGATTGATTTTGTAATGTTATTGGGTTTGTTTAGTGTGACTTAGGGCCTGATTTACTAAGATCCCAAATAAAGAGCGCTAAATTGCGTGCGCACACGGATAGATTGCGCGCGCTGCCTGTTTGGGGCTTGCGGGTGATTTACTTAGATTAACAGTGCAGTTGACTACAGGCGCAAAAGTGATCGAGCCGGCCCTATTTAAATGAGGACTTTGCGCGAGTTAAGGGTGTTCACCATGGCGAATGCAAACGAGCAGACCCAATTGGACCGGAATTGGAGGTGCTGGTACAAGAGGCAAACAAGCACATTTCTGAGTTATAGCAAAGGAATTTAACCGTTATTAGGAGGAACGCAATATGGGAGGCAATCTGTGACAAGGTTAATGCTGTGGGGAAAACCAAAAGAACACCGGATGAAATGAAGAAAAGGTGGCAAGACATTCGTAGAAGAACAAAGGAAAAAATCGCACAGAATAACAAATCGGCAAATAAAACAGGTGGGGGACCGGCGGAGGAGGACCCTCTGTCTCCCATTGAACAGCAGGTGCAGCTGACGTTCTGTGATGAGCAGATTACTGGGATAGAGGGAATATTTTTAATTAATTCAGGTACACCACATAAGACATGAACGTGCGTCATGAACGTTCTTTAGCTGTGCAATGGAAAAGTGTAATTGCCAAAAGGGTTTTTTTGTTTGTGCGTACCAGCAGGGGCGCAGAAGTGTGTGCGTTTTCATTTGTTTTAAGTTTCAGGAAAAAATGACAGGAACTAGGCCGAACTAAATGTTTCCTATGTCTAAAAGAAAGTGGGCTTTAGTACATAAAAATGTGAGTTTTTGGTTTTGTCAAAATAGCACAAACAAAAAACACGACATTATGATGCAACATTTATTATTTAAGGATTTTCTGAACTCTGAACGAATGACTTTTTTCTTTTTTTCTTTTTCAAAGGACAATCATGGCATCGCCGGATAACCGATATGTCTCGATTATTTTTTCTTCTGCCATTCCAAAAAGAGTGACATGAAGAGAAAAGATGCGTTCTCTCCGTTGCCTGTCGTGCCTACGCCGCCTCCTTGCAACAATGGCCGCAGCCATCTGTGCGCACGGCTGTGCCAGGTAGCCTAAGACTTGACTTTCAAACGTGCTAAATATAGATGCAAAAATAATCAGCGCAATTAGTTTCAGGTTTGGTAAATCACATTGCGTGCGCAAAATGATTCTATTTGCATCTACTCCTCCCAATATTTTGCGCGTTCTGGCAGGCACGCTTATATTGCATATTCATGAAGGCAGAAGCGCAAAATGGATAGCGCCTGTTATTTTGCCCGACTGACAGACGCGATCCTCGGTGCGCCCGGTTGGTAGATCAGCATCAACATGTGTTTGCGCGTGCAAAGCTTTAGTAAATCAGGCCCTTAGTGTGTTAACTTTGATCTGTCTTTAATGTTTGGTCTGCTGGTTATTTATGTCATGTTTTTGTCCAATTAAAAAAAAGAAAAAAGAAAAAAAAAATGCTATACTCAACTCTCAGTACAACAGCAATACAATCACACATTTAGATATTATTAAATGAATATCTATGTGCAGAACAGAAGGACTGACTGTACTAAAGATCAGGTCAAACATTCTTATTTTCACTAGCACACCCTCTGACTTTGACTTTCTGAATTGACTAATTTCTGTTCTCCTGCTGTGCTGGCAACAGCTGTGATGAATGAACACAGGCACATCTTTCTGAAGCCACTGTCTTCAAGAATAAATGGTAGATGGCATCAATAAACTGATGACTATATGTTTTCCACGATGCCAACATCCAGCTACAGCTACATGTTATCACACACTGTATGAGATATACAAAAGCTGATGATACAATGCACAGACAATCTGTGGGATAAGGATACTGGTTATCATTTATAAAATATGCTAACCTCAAAGTCATTAAGGAGGATAATAGTTGCATAAAAGATGAGCCACAGTACTCTGATGGATTATATAAATGACAGATGCATTCTCCTTACTCATTACTCTGGGTTTTACAATACTAACATTACTGTATGAAGAGGAGGTTCGGAAGAAGGTCACTCTGAAGGGTAAAGGAGGTCATCCATCTTTAAGGGGAATTAATATTGCCTATTTACACCCACCACTGCAACCAGTGGCCTTTTATAATGTTGGCTGAGAACAGGGCCATGACAAGTAATAATCTGTCTCTGATTTTCCCACCTGTGCATTATATACAGTATGCCCTTTTTGTATGTTGTTTGAAATTAGGAAAGCTGTATCTTTGCTGTATTGTGTGTAGAGTGTGATTGACTAGAGGGTTGATTTATCCAGGTAGCTGCTTTGTGGTTGCCGTCTGCATTCTTCTATCTGGCTGCTTTTTGACAGGCTTTACATTTTATCTGCCTGAAGAGGACATGTTGCTCCACTATAACAAAGATTTCATTCTAGTAAAGCCTTTCTTTGATACTGTTCATGTCCAACATTTTTCAGCAATAACAATTCAAGGTATTTACATTCTGCAAATGCACATCTGTATACAGCAGTACTTTTCATTTTAACTGACAGGGTGTGCCTTTCAGATTGTATACCCTAACACAAGGGATTAAAACACTGCATTCAAGACCTAGATGTGACGCAGAAGACAAAAGCTGACACGTGCACATTTCACGTGTGGAAGAAAATATCTGATCATGAGTTTAGGGTAACAGCCTTCATACTTTTGTTCCATATGAGCTAGTTCCTACAAAGTGTCACTGAACCACATCCAAAGACAAAAGTGTTTGTAGTTCTTCCAAATAGCAATTCTTAAAGGGACATTTTGCAAAATGCTTATTCATTTTCTTGCCAAGAGGTGATGACAGCATTAACACCACTCTCAGGTCAGTACGTTAAATACACAGAAAAATATTAAATGCCTTTAGCAGCTTAGCTAAGTGCAGAAACAGAACAGATAATGTAAGAATGGAAAGAGGGAAACAACTATCCTTACTCTGTCCAAATGTACGAAAATACACCTACCAGCATCTCTAAAGCTCACTCATTAACATGGTATATGATAAATGACTGGAGGTTATGTGACAGGCTATTTCTTGGCCAGACAAAGTCACTTCCTGGAGTCTTGTTGTCACCTTGAGCTTATCAAGCTACCAGTGACTCCTGCCATCTAGTTCAGCACATTATTAATTATCTTTAGTCAAAAGTCTGTTAAAATATGAGCATATGAGTCAAACCATCAGCCTGAATAAGAATCTAACAATACTGTAAGCTAACTGTTTCCTCACACCCCTCATTTGTCATATTAGATGAGTTGTCTTTCATAGCACTTGTTTTGATGTCTCACTATGGGATATGCCTCTCGCGTAGTGGCTGGGAGCCATATGGCCACGTGTCTTTATGTAGTACCAACACCACACCACTTGTCATTCAATCATCTCTCCTCACTTCAGGAGCCAAGCTTACCTTACCTGTATCTATGCTCACTAGCTTAAGTGAGCGAACACCTCTGTCGCTGGGCGCTAGTAGCTAGTGGTGCCAGTCTGACTGCCTTTACCAAAGGTTTTCCTCCTGTTATATTGATGAGTCTTGGCAACCAAGTCTTATGACATATGTCCGACAATACGGCTACTACATTACACGTCCTATTCTGGCCTGTACCCAAATGGCAGCGGTTTCCGACTTCTACCAGCTAGCTGGTACGTAAGTTTGGGGTAGTCCAAGCACACTAATGGCAACACAGATCAAGCTGCCTTGCTGCTCACCCTCTGTGAGAACTAGCTAACGAGGATTACCACTTAGATTACCACTCAAATAATTCCCTTTCTCCCTTTAGCATACCAGCTAAATTAATTGAGCTGCCAAGCTGCCTCCCACCACAGAGCAAGGTCATTCTGGAGCCTGAGCATCAGTGGAGGTACAAATACCTGGATAGTGCAGTTAACACAGTCAAAACGTTGAGTGTAAAACAATGGACCCTTCTCACCCTCAACAGTCACTGTCTTATGCTATGTAGTGGAAGGGGAGGGACCACCAACGTATTTTCAAACTTGTGAAAACGACGAGGAAGGACACCTTGTAGGCACTGATGGCTGCTCAATGTCGCTAAGACACAGGGGGCACACACAGGAGAATACAATGTTTATATTCAAGTCAAGTGAGCAAAGCAGCTGGCAGACGTGCAACAATGTGGTCACATGTTGCAATCGTGTTTGATCTGCAGTATACTGGTGAGTATACTGTGCACACAGTGTACACAGACACAGTGCAGGTCTGCTCAGCGTGCCTTGAGCTGGAATACGCTTGGGCCACCATCAATAACCCTGGCTCATGCACTCTCTGGCCTGGGGTCATGGAAGTGAAGCAGCTCCTCTGCTGTTGCCCATGGCCCCTCTTGCTTCTCTTTAAGGAGCATGAAGAGATATTTCACCTCCACCTGGTGTGAATCGCCCTGTGAGTGGTTTAACTACGGAGCTCTTACAGAGAGTTATTCACTAGGTCTATTTATGACTGTAAGTGGAAGCTATTTAAAAATGGTGTGCAAGGGCACAGGAAATTCCCTTTCAATGCTCAGTTACTGCAATTTTGTCCTTTCTGCAGGACTTACTTGAAAGGAAAAATAAATTTTCTACTGTTAAGATGTATTTAGCTTCTATTTCTGCTTACCGCATTGATTTTGATGGCAATTCGGTACTTCAACATCCCCTGGTTTGTCAGTATATGAAGGAGGCGCGGAGATTATTACCTACTGTATCTCCAAACCAATTTCACCTTGTTGGGATTTGGCTTTGGTTTGGCCCTCCATTCGAACCACTTGATCATGCACACATGAAAATACTGTCTCTTAAAGTTGTTTTACTGTTGGCCTTGGGCACAGCTAAGCATGTCAGTGATACTCATACTTTGGGAATTGATGATTGACCCTAAAGCCTAAAGCTTTTATTCTGTAGGTGGTCAATCCATTTTCACCAGTGGACTTGGAAGTTTTTCACCTGCCACCTTACTGCTCTATGAAGCAGCACTGGATGCGTGTGTTGTGCCCAGTTCATGCTTTGCATGCTTATGTTGCGAGGCTTTCAGGAAGGGGCCAGTTGTTGGTGTCTTTGGCTAAGCTCATCACCAAGCAAAGGCTTTGTCATTGAATAGTGGACGCTTTTACTTTGGCTCACTCCAGCGTGGGCCTTCAGGCTCCAGCTGGTTTCTGGGCTCATTCTACCATGGGTCTTGCGACCATGTCTAAGGGGGTCTTTATCCAGGATATCTGCTCTGCAGGTAGCTGGTCATTGTCTGGAAAAATCCCAGAGTGAGACAGCAAAACGAGTGCTAAATAAAAGAGAACATCCATGACTCTGACTCTTACTAGACTCTGATGTCTCACTAGACCCCCATCATTCCTGTTGGGTGAAGTGAAAAGAGGTGTGCTTGTTTGAATGACAAGCTGACACTGCATTGGTCTTATATAAATACCCTGACACAGACATCATGAATACCAGCTACTCAGAACTGCTGTAATGCTATAAGTGCTTCTGTACAACACGAGGGGACATTTCACATAGGAGACATCTCACTCATGCGACTCAGAGAACTGGGTTTATAGAACTTGGGGGGTCACGTGATGCATTAGGACTGAGAGGATCGCTTCTGCTAACCTCCTTCTTCCTCAGCCTATAAATCTCATTTCTAATGGATTAAACCTCAAATATTTTGACTACATTTACTGGAGAACATGTCCGACGCTAAAGGGAATACAAATCCACAAGCTGTTCCCGCATCGCACATACCTGTACGAACTCGTCAAGAAGCAAAAAAGCTGCTCGCGGCTAACACAGAAGCTAGCATGGATGATGGCGACAGCACGTCGTTTGAGGAAAACGTGGCTAACACAGTTTCCAAGACCGTTACTGAAAAGATTGGCGCTCTTATGGAGCGGAAGTTTACAGAGCTGCATTCAACTCTGGACAAACTAAGCAGCCGCGTCGAAGACAACACAAAACGAATTACTGAGACTGAAACCGGCATCTCTGGTGGCGAGGACCGCACATCCTCTCTGGAGAACAAGCTAGCTGAACTCGAAAAAAAAGTGAAGATATTAACCAACCGAGCCGAGGACAGTGAAAACAGGAGCCGCAGAGATAACATACGAATCATGGGCCTCAAGGAAGGTGCAGAAGGGAATCAGGCTGTCAGGTTTTTTGAGACCTGGCTTCCAGGCACACTGGGTCTGGAGACCAAGCGAAGCTCGATTAAAATTGACCGAGCACACAGAGCCTTAGGCCCGCCGAAGAAAAATTATAATCGACCTGTTATTATAAAGTTGCACAACTTTAGTGACAAACAATGGATCCTTGCTGCTGTTCGAGAGAAAGGTGAGGTCACCCACCAGGGAGACGAGATCTACATCCGTCAGGACCTATCACCCCAGGTGAGGGAAGCCTGGCGTCAGTTCAACGGGATATGTGAACGCCTCATCCAAAGAGGACTGTGGTTCCAGATGCGCTACCCGGCCAGTTTATACTTCACCTTGAACGGGGAGGATTACTCCTTCAAAAACCCACGTGAAGCGGAGGATTTTCTGAGTAGGAGCGGTTAATTTCGAGCACAGAATATTGATTACATTTAAGTGTTTTCACACGGTTTACACAGCAGGCAGAAATTAAACTTTTGCCGAATGGAAGATAAAGAATAGATAACTGCAGTCTGTGTGCGACGCGGGGAAAGCACCTCAGGAGATGAATACCGGACGATTATTTTCCATAATATAACTGGACTGATACCCCGACCACTTATATGGACCACTCGGTGTATAGACCTCATCTCTCGGAGTTTACTTTCAGAGCAACAAGATTTGAGTGAGACCCTCTCCCCTGAGTTGATACAGGTATCTGCTGTTAATTATAAACACGTAAACGTCTTGATTTTCCCCGAATATTATTTTTATTTGAAATATTCTGGATTTACACTGTACTGTATATTGATGTTTTGGCTCTGACCGACACCTACTACAGCTGCCAGTATGATTCTTGCTACCTTTTTTATTATTATTCTTATTAATCGATATTTAATTACCTAGAGACTATGGTTTGATCACAGGATGCGATTCATGTCAGTTGTTGGCTGGGGGGCGGGAGGGTTGCGGGGATCAGGCATCGGTAGTGGGATGCGTGTGGACACTCCTGTGGCTGGTATGCTCTTTTCTCCCACAGGTGGGAGGATACCTCGCTGCCTCACCTGCTAAGACTCTTAACGCCTTTTTAAGGAGGTTCTTTGTTCTTGTTTTCTCGTTTGGAAGACCCTATTTCGTTCAGGGTTCTGAGCCACCGTTTGGGAAGGGGTTTTTAAAGACAGCCTTATTTATTGTGTTACTTTTCCTCTTGCAGTGTATGTTTAGCTCCAGTCCTTTATTGATTACCAGATCAGACGCTGCCATTTTTTTTCTTCTCGGTTTCATTATTAGCTGCATAGAATACCTCCAACTGTATGAAGGGCTTAACTCTGTATGAGTGATCTTAAGATTGTTTCACTTAATGTGAAGGGCTTTAACCATGTCATCAAACGCCAGAAAATCTTGTCCTTCCTTAAAAAAGAGAGATGCCAAATAGCCTTCCTCCAAGAAACCCATCTTTCAGACCTAGAACATATAAAACTGAGGAGAAGCTGGGTGGGCCAGGTGTTCTACTCTTCATATAACTCTAAAAGTAGAGGAGTTGCAATTCTCCTACATCGCTCCCTGCCTTTTACTCTTGACAAAACAATATCAGATAAAGAGGGACGTTATGTACAGAACAGAACATGTAGTTTTTGGGTGTTTATATGCCCCAACAATATATGAAGCCTCTTTCATTCCAAAGCTTATTTCAGATTTGGCAACATTTTCTTCTCCATATCTACTTCTAGGAGGCGACTTTAACTGTACACCTAACCCAAATATTGATTTACCCCCCCAATCTACTCTCTCCAAGTAAAGCGCAAAAATTGGTGAATTTTGTAAACATTCTTCTCAATCCCCCACCAGGTCTTTTCCAGAATAGACTACTTTTTATCTTCAAGAACAATTTTGAGCAGAATACTGAACTGCACAATTGGTACCAAGTTTCTTTCTGATCTCTCGCCTATCAGTGTAACTATCTCTCCTCCTTATAGAGATCCAGCTTGCAGGCACTGGAGGCTTGATCCTACCCTACTAAGTAACCATTCTGTTACTGAGTATATTACATCTGAATGGCGGCAGTTCATCTCTATAAATAAAACCCCAGATATTAGTCCTTCTATACTGTGGGCAGCCGGCAAAGCATATATATGTGGGGCTATTATATCTTATACATCAGCACAGAAGAAAGACGCCCTTAAAAAACAGTTGGATTTAGAGAAGACAATAGATAATCTAGAAGCTCAGTTTAAGAAATGTCATAGCAGCTCTCTGGCGAAACAGCTGGATGCAGCTCGTTCTGCTTTGAATCAGCTCCTAACCAGGAAGGCAGAGACACAGATCTTTTTTGCTAAACATAGATTATTTGAATCAGGCAATAAACCAGGCCGATTACTAGCCCGCCTTGCTCGTGATAAAACTGAGCCCAATGTAATTCCTTCTCTCATAGACAGAAATGGGGTGAGGTGCCTCAAATCATCTGATATAAATGAAGTAATGAAACTGTTTTATAAAGACCTCTATAGCTCCGAATGCACATCCTCTTCCGGGGCTACAGCAAAATTTCTTAAAAAGATAAAATTACCGTCTCTTTCAGACGTACAGACAGCAGATTTATGCAAGCCAATTAGTAAGGAAGAAGTCTTACAAGCCATACGCACTCTTAATGGAGGCAAAGCTGCGGGACTGGACGGTTTCGGCCCTGAATTTTACAAAACATTCAGTCAGGAATTAGTTGGTCCCCTAACAGACATGTATTTGGACTCCTTTGATAGGGGTTGTCTCCCCCCTACATTAAACACCGCTAATATCTCGGTTACCCTGAAGAGGGATAAGCCATCTGACATAGGTGGTTCCTATAGACCAATCAGCCTGATTTCTGTTGACAGCAAATTGCTGTCAAAACTTTTAGCCAGACGCCTGGAGAAATTACTCCCCACACTTATAAATTCAGATCAGGTGGGCTTTGTTTATGGACGCTATTCATCCAGCAATGTGAGAAGGCTCTTGAATATTATACAATTTACCTCA
>NW_019174258.1:18040593-18064167 GCF_002260705.1 Seriola dumerili
TTTTCACTTAATGTAAAGGGCTTTAACCATGTCATCAAACGCCAGAAAATCTTGTCCTTCCTTAAAAAAGAGAGATGCCAAATAGCCTTCCTCAAGAAACCCATCTTTCAGACCTCGAACATATAAAACTGAGGAGAAGCTGGGTGGGCCAGGTGTTCTACTCTTCATATAACTCTAAAAGTAGAGGAGTTGCAATTCTCCTACATCGCTCCTGCCTTTTACTCTTGACAAAACAATATCAGATAAAGAGGACGTTATGTACAGAACAGAACATGTAGTTTTTGGGTGTTTATATGCCCCAACAATATATGAAGCCTCTTTCATTCCAAAGCTTTATTTCAGATTTGGCAACATTTTCTTCTCCATATCTACTTCTTAGGAGGCGACTTTAAACTGTACACCTAACCCAAATATTGATTTACCCCCCCAATCTACTCTCTCCAAGTAAAGCGCAAAAATTGGTGAATTTTGTAAACATTCTTCTCAATCCCCCACCAGGTCTTTTCCAGAATAGACTACTTTTTATCTTCAAGAACAATTTTGAGCAGAATACTGAACTGCACAATTGGTACCAAGTTTCTTTCTGATCTCTCGCCTATCAGTGTAACTATCTCTCCTCCTTATAGAATCCAGCTTGCAGGCACTGGAGGCTTGATCCTACCCTACTAAGTAACCATTCTGTTACTGAGTATATTACATCTGAATGGCGGCGTTCATCTCTATAAATAAAACCCCAGATATTAGTCCTTCTATAACTGTGGGCAGCCGGCAAAGCATATATATGTTGGGCTATTATATCTTATACATCAGCACAGAAGAAAGAGCCCTTAAAAAACAGTTGGATTTAGAGAAGACAATAGATAATCTAGAAGCTCAGTTTAAGAAATGTCATAGCAGCTCTCTGGCGAAACAGCTGGATGCAGCTCGTTCTGCTTTGAATCAGCTCCTAACCAGGAAGGCAGAGACACAGATCTTTTTTGCTAAACATAGATTATTTGAATCAGGCAATAAACCAGGCCGATTACTAGCCCGCCTTGCTCGTGATAAAACTGAGCCCAATGTAATTCCTTCTCTCATAGACAGAAATGGGGTGAGGTGCCTCAAATCATCTGATATAAATGAAGTAATGAAACTGTTTTATAAAGACCTCTATAGCTCTGAATGCACATTCCTCTTCCGGGGCTACAGCAAAATTTCTTAAAAAGATAAAATTACCGTCTCTTTCAGACGTACAGACAGCAGATTTATGCAAGCCAATTAGTAAGGAGAAATCTTACAAGCCATACGCACTCTTAAGGGAGGCAAAGCTGCGGGACTGGACGGTTTCGGCCCTGAATTTACAAAACATTCAGTCAGGAACTAGTTGGTCCCCTAACAGACATGTATTTGGACTCCTTTCATAGGGGTTGTCTCCCCCCTACATTAAACACCGCTAATATCTCGGTTACCCTGAAGAGGGATAAGCCATCTGACTATAGGAACTATAGACCGATCAACCTGATTTCTGTTGACAGAAAATTGCTGTCAAAACTTTTAGCCAGACGCCTGGAGAAATTACTCCCCACACTTATAAATTCAGATCAGGTGGGCTTTGTTTATGGACGCTATTTAACCAGCAATGTGAGAAGGCTCTTGAATATTATACAATTTACCTCACAATGCAAACGGAAAGCACTGGCCGTCTCTCTAGATGCAGAAAAGGCCTTCGATAGGATTGAGTGGGGCTATCTGTTTGATGTCTTGGGGAGATTTGGCCAAGGGGGGGACTTCCTTAAATGGATCCAAACCATATATCACTCACCTACAGCTGTTGTCATAACCAATGGGCCGCGCTCCGAACCCTTCCCAATAGCAAGGGGTGTCCGCCAGGGGTGCCCCCTCAGCCCGCTCCTCTTTGCCTTAGCATTGGAACCATTAGCTGAAACTATTCGACTGCACACCGATATAAAGGGAATAACAATAGGACATAAGGAACACAAAATTGCCTTATACACAGACGATATCCTTGTGTTGTTGTCCTCTCCTCAGCTATCAATTTCCACAATTATGGGTATTTTCAATAGATTTAGTAATATATCTGGCTATAAAATAAATTTTCATAAATCTGAAGCTATGCCACTGGGAACCCTAAATACTACAGATGTTCAGGAGAATTTCCCTTTCAGATGGTCGAGATCTGGCTTTACTTAATTGGGGATAAATGTGTCCTCAGAACTGAGAGATCTGCAAAAACTAAATTTTGCCCCTATCTGTACTTCAGTCAAGAGAACCTGGAGCGCTGGCAGAACTTACCCCTGTCCCCGTTTGGTCGAATCAGTCTCATTAAGATGAATGTGCTCCCTCGACTTTTATACCCTTTGCAAATGCTCCCATTATATCTATCCAAGAAAATCAACCTAGACTTAGAGAAGGCATTTTCCAAATTTATCTGGCAAGGCAAAAAACCTTGGCAGAGGCTTAAGATATTACAATTACCTACAGACATGGGCGGTCTTTCTATGCTTAATATGTTGTTCTATAACTGGGCCTGTCATGCACGCCACCTCTGGCTGTGGTTACATTCATATATTAAGAGAGAGACCTGTATTGATTCCTGGGCCTGTCACTCTCACTCCCCATGGAGCCTAATCACATGTGAGGCAAAGAAGATAAATCCAGAAATAAAATGTAATCCTATCATTTACAACAGTATCAGGATATGGCATGATACTTCTAAATACCTGGGAAGAAGGAATGTGAAATCCGTACTGTCTCCCATAACCCAAAATCCTGACTTTCCTGCAGGTGTTAGCTCACCTAAGTTCCTCTCTTGGAGGGACAAAGTAATTCACGTAATTGGCAATCTATTGAGAGACAATACATTACTATCCTTCCAGCAGTTACAAGAAACATTCAATATTCCCAAGCACCATTTTTTTGGATACTTACAGATTAGGCATTTTGTGTCTTCACAGACCACTTCTTTCTCTACTAACATCTCTTACAGTGATGTTGAGAGATTTCTTCTAGTGCACAAAAACAGAAAACATTTTATAGCTTCATTTTGCTCACTTCTGGTTTCTTCTGTCACATACCATTTACCAGACATCTCTCATAGATGGGAAAAAGACTTGAACAATGAATATACAGAGGATGACTGGCAGACAACTATACGCCTGATCAAGTCCATATCTTCTTGTAACCGACTGAGAGAAACTCAGTACAAGATACTTCACAGACTGCATATTACTCCTGTTGTTTTAAACAAAATTGACCACTCCATTTCTCCTCTGTGTACCAAGTGCAACTTAGAAAGGGAGACGTATTTCCATTACTTTTGGGAATGTAAACTGATTTCCAGATTTTGGACACTTATTTCAAAGGTAGTCAGTGGGATATTTAAAATAAAAATTAAGAAAGACCCTGGGGTTTTCCTCCTAGGCCTCCCCTCTAGGGACCTACATCTCACTGCATCACATTATAAGCTCTTTGAAAAACTCCTTCCAGCTGCTCGAAAGTGTATACAGCAAAACTGGATCAAAACTCTTCCACCTAGTGTCACCCTTTGGTACAGAGAGATCTTTAATATCCTCCCTCATGAAAGGTTGAAAGCTGTTGTGAAGGGTAAAGATGAATTATTTTTAAATGTTTGGACACCCTTCCTAGATTACATACCTGCAGATCTGAAAAATCTACTAATGATGGGCAGGCAGTTTTCTGAATGGAATAAGGCCTCCCCTATGCAGGGACATAGAGTGCAATAGGCTGCTGATGACTGGTTACCCTTAACTCATAGTTACATACTGCGGACTGGAAACAAACTAGAACTGTAATTATTATCTTTTATTTTTTACTTTTATTTTATTTTATTTATTTATTTATTTATTTATTTTTATTTATTTTTTTTGATAATTATTTATTTTTATTTTAATTAATATTATCTTTCATCTTTATGTCATTAATATCATAGTCTTGGTCAATTTAATTATTTTGCATTTCTTCTTGTCTAACTCTGTATAACGTGCTGTCTGATGGGTCGGGGTGGGGGGTTTTGTATTATTTGTGTTTAAAAAACAATAAAATGTGTTTAAAAAAAAAGAAAAGAAGTAACCTCAAATTTTCTATATTGTTTATTTATTTTTTATTTTTTTGCTGCAGTCTGCTGGGGCAGCAGCATGTCCAACATGAACACAAAGAGACTGGACAAGCTGGTCAAAAAGGCTGGGTCTGTGCTTGGCAGGAGTCTGGACTCACTCAGGACTGTTGTAACTATTGTTATTATTATCATTATTATTACTAATTAGCTGGACACCTGAATTTCCCCTAGGGATAAATAAAGTAAGTATCTATCTATCTATCTATCTATCTATCTATCTATCTATCTATCAGGCATAATATTTTTCTATCAGCACTGTCTTTTGTGAAGCTGTCCCATACTTTAGAGCCTTTGCTCTAGTCCACCATATTGCAACTCCACATGTATAAGTGAAGAAAAATACAGAGGTACAATGACTCAAAAATTTGTCATTGTAAAGTCATTATCAGAGATCAAAAAGGCATATTTCTTAAATCAAGTGTTGTTTTTTTTTGGTACCCAGTGTTCATTGTATTTACTGAGCAGTATATGCCATTAAAATTACATTGCGCACCAAAAAAAAAGGGCACAAATGAAGCTCCCATGTTGTTCTTGAAATAGAATCGATCTGCCCATCAGTGAGCTTGTGTTGCTCCTCTGAAGGGGCCAGCAGTGTCCAGACAGAGGGAGACAGCAGTCAATACGTAATGAGCGGCAGTTAATGATGGCATTGAAATTGGAAACAGATCTGGAGATTGAAAACAAACACTGTATTCAACCTGCAGTATATAACCAAAAACAGGTACACAGTCACTACAGAGGTCAGAAAAGAGACCATCAATCTGACTTAGACAGAAAAAGAAAAGTTTGTAGAGGTTTGAAAATCTAATATGAGGAAAGCAGATACCATGTTCAGAAGCACAGTTGTGAATACTGACACATCAGGTGAGACTCTCTGTAAAAATGAACTAGACAAGACTATGGTGGAATGGAAAAAGCACACAGGCAGAGACACACATTTTTGGAGATGTCAAACACAGACTGACCGGTCTCGGAGGTCGTCCAGGCAGCGTTGTAGATGTACCTCACCAGCAGTGACCAAAACATGTTCTCCCGTTTCCTGGATCAGTACCTCAGCACAGGGATCTGCCTGGTTCAACAAACGCATCCCACGCACCAACTTTGGCATCTCACCTGATAGCAAAACAAATAAAGTGGAAACCAATTTATTAATTTTTCTATATTAGCATTTTATTGGCCATAACATGTGACACGTGACAGAAAATGGTACCAGTGTACTTCTGGTACAATGGCTTTGTGAGGGACACACAAATCCAAATTACTGCATGTTAGTGTTCCTGACAAACATCCTCCAATTAGATCTAAACAGTCGTATAAGTGGTTTGTCTCTGCCATCGTATATCCACTGCTAAAAAATTAAGGGAACACTTAATCATCACAGTATAACACCAAGTCAGTTAAACTTCAGGGATATCAATCTGTACATTTAGGAAGCACAAGTGACTGTGAATCAGTTTCAGCTGCTTTGTTACAAATGAAAGTGACAACAGGTGCAATGGAGGCAAAAGGGAATGGTTCTACATGTGGTGTCCACAGACAGTTGCTCTCTCCTGATCCTTCCAGACTGATTCTTCTCTAGTTTTGTGTTTTGTTAGTGTCCTTGTCACTACTGATAGCTAGCGTTGTCACGATACCAAAATTATGACTTCAATAAGATACCTGCCTAAATATCTTGATACCGATACTGAAACGATAACACAGCAAAAACTAGCAAATTATTGTAAATAATTAGATCAAGGTCAGTCTTATTATAACTTTTTACAAGGTTTGCAGCAATCTGATGGCCCCTGAGTTTATGTGATTTGTTTAATAGTTAACCTTATAATTGCAACTACATATCACTTATTAAATGGCATTTAATAAGACTCAGTACATGTCCTTGACAGAGGCCTAGCGCATTTTGTAGTAACAGAAATAATTATTGACAAAATTGTGCATGCCATGATTTCCATTAGCAGTACTTATTGAGTATAAATTGATCATTTATAACTGGTGTTGTTGCTCTGCATACTTGTGAACGCTTAATTTTTTAGCAGCTTGCATGTTATGGTAAAGTTAACATTACCAGTGTGAGGCTTGCATTTGCATACACTGGTAAGTTAGCTAAAAAGGAAAACCCAATCTAACACTTATCATTGCTATTAATTGCAAAAGTTTGCACGTCACAAAATAAATTGCACTTGTTTGACTTATATTCGAGGGCATGGGCATGATGTAATTATCTTATCTATCACATTCGCTAATCTGACATTCTTTGAATTGTTTAAACAGGCCGACATGTCTGTCGGCGAGATGCTTTGCACAGTTGGACATGTTGCCTCCCTTGGTCTGTGTGGGTTTAAAGCATCTTTAAAAGATGGGCTTTGTGGTGTCCGGGCTTGCCCTGATTGTCGGCTAAGTAATAACGTTGTATTTCGCTTTGTGCGTCGTCTTCGTCGACAAGTCGTGGACGTGTATTTTCACTTGTATTTGCAGCCATTTCTCTTGTTTTGTCTTCATAAGAGGTGCAGTGTGCATATGAGAGAAAAAAAACGGCAGGGGCGGAAGCAGAGCGCTGCAGACACGCAGTGTCGCACATTGTTGCAACTCATTGACAATACGGCTCTTATTAAAACACTGCCATCCTTAAAGTATCAGTACTAATAAAATGGGGTGTCCTACTGTTCTTAACTGCAGGGTATCAAGATACTTTTTTAGTATCGGTATATTGTGCAACACTACTGGTAGCATGAGGCGGTACCTGCAGCCCAATCAGGTTGCACAGGTAGTCCAGCTCCTCCAGGATGGCACATCCATACGTGCGGTCGCAAGAAGGTTTGCTGTGTCTCCCAGCACAGTCTCAAGAGCATGGAGGAGATACCAGGAGACATGAGGAGAGCTGGACAGGGCCGTAGAAGGGCATCAAGCCAGCAGCAGGACCGGTACCTGCTCCTTTGTGCGAGGAGGAAAAGGAGGAGCACTGCCAGAGCCCTACAACATGACCTCCAGCAGGATACTGGTGTGCATGTTTCTGTCCAAACTGTCAGTTCTGACCAAACTGTCAGAAACAGACTCCATGAGGGTGGCATGAGGCCCCACGTCCTCTAGTGGGACCTGTGCTCACAGCCCAGCACCCTACAGCTCTATTGGCATTCACCAGAGAACACCAGAACTGTCAGGTCTGCAATTGGCGCCCTGTTCTCTTCACCAATGAGAGCAGGTTCACACTGAGCACATGTGACAGGCGTGAAAGAGTCTGGAGGCGCCGTGGTGAACGTTATGCTGCCTGTAACATCATCCAGCATGAGCGGTTTGGCGGTGGGTCAGTGATGGTCTGGGGAGGCAGATCCTTGGAGGGTCACACAGACCTCCATGTCAGAGCCAGTGGTACCCTGACTGCTGTTAGGTACCGGGATGAAATCCTCAGAGCGATTGTCAGACCTTACGCTGGTGCAGTGGCCCTGGGTTCCTCCTGGTGCAGGACAACGCCAGGCCTCATGTGGCCAGAGTGTGTAGGCAGTTCCTGGATGATGAAGGCATCGATGCCAGTGACTGGCCCTCACGTTCCCCTGACCTAAATCCAGTTGAGCACCTATGGGACGTTATGTATCGGTGCATCCTATGCCACCTAGTACCGCCACAGACTGTCCAGGAGCTCACTGAGACCCTGATCCAGGTCTGGGAGGAGCTCCCCAAGGACACCATCTGCTGACTCATCAGGAGCATGCCCAGATGTTGTCAGGAGTGCGTACAGGCACACGGGGGCCATACAACCTACTGAGACACATATTGAGATGCTGTGATGAAATTCACACAAGTTGGATCAGCCTGTGGTTTAAATTTTTAACTTTGATTTTGGGTGTGATTGTGAATCCAGCCCTCAGTGGGTTGATGATTTTGGTTTCCATTGACCGTTGTTACATTATTTTGTTCTCAACAAATTATACAATGTACATCAGTAAAGATTTTCAACTTGTATAATTCGTTCACCAAGATCCAATGTGTGATTTAAGTGTTCCCTTAATTTTTTTGAGCAGTGTATATAGACACGTATACATACATAGGAGCATACCAGTGGCATGGGTACTGACCCTTCGTCATCATGGTAACAACTGTCACGGTTTGGTTCGGTATGGGCACAAAAACTACTAAAAAGTTTGTGATTTGTGTTAAAATAAGTGTTTACTTAAGGTTTGAGGCCTTCATCATTATGGTTACAATATTAAAAATGCAGTTAAGGTTATGGAATAGTCATGGATAAAAGAATCAACGTTAACGCTCAGTTTCACATGTGAAATGAACAGAAGCCCCCAGCGTGAAAGTCCTGTGTTTTGTCGACCAATCCATCCACCTCGACCTCCTCCTAACAGAGACTTTAACGCTCTATATATGTAACCTAACTTCCTTTGCCCTTTCACAATTACTAAGGCTACTAGAGGTCGCCTAACAGTAAACCTAAGTACTGGTGGAGTTACAGACTGAAAAGGACCCTACGAATGAGGACAGTCTTGTTAGTCACTATGATTTTAATATTATTTTGGATTTAAGCAGAGTGAATTAAATTCAGCAAATTAAATCCAACAAGACCAAGGGTTCTATTTTAAATGTTGCAAGCACAATGAGCATCACAGTGTAGCAGATTTCAGGCATACATTTTCTACGCACTTGGTGTTCATTATGCATTATCCCATTACTATTGTACATTTACTTCAAGCATTTAGTTTGATATGTAAATAAAATGATAAAAGTGGCAGTAGAATGGCACTGCACCACACACAAAACCAATGTCTAACACAGCATTCACACGCACAGATACAAGTGATAGGTGGTCTATGGCCTCTCATGAAGCTGCAGCTTTGTGTGTAGTGTGCTGAATACATAATCTACATACTGTGCTCCTATTCTACAGTTTTCTGATGTAGCCATGGAATTGTTGTGCAGAATGTTTTTCGCTGCCTTTTGTTGTTGAATTGTTTTAATGCAATAGCACCAAAGCTAGCAAGACTGACTAGCATTGCCACTCTTCACTATCTTCACTATCACGCTTTCTAATTGCCACATGCCATAGTAATATAACAGCTCCTCTAATAGAGTTGGGGATTGCTTCCAGTTGAGATGCAGGACGACAATCCAGTCTCTTTCAAGAGCCTAGACTTGCAGGGTGCAGTTTTAAACAGACATGTGATGTCGTCCATGTAGTTACTTAAAGGGGGGAGCCTCTGGCATGCGGGCAAGCGAACCCCGCCAGCCAAACTGCCTTGCCCCGACCAAGATCACTTCAAATGCTGCGATGAAGAGGATGGGGGAAATAGAACATCCCATCACAATTCCCACTTCCACCGGCTGCCAGATGATGGAAGACTCTTGCAGTGTGAAGCACATGTGCAAATCCTGGAGTAACTCATCACCGAGTACAATGAAACTTAATGTTGAAACATTACTGTACCACAGGAGACCATAATAAGCATCATATGGAGATGATGCTTATGCTCTCTATACATGTTCCTGAGTCAATAAATTATGTTAAAACTAAAATTCAATAACTAGGCATTGGTGTGCTTTCTCAGACTTACTTGGATGTTTGGGTTCTATTGCAACACGTACTATGGGCGTGGCCTCAAAGTTGAGCGGGGTGAAGGGCGGGCAGGCGGGGGAGGTTGACAGAGTGGCTGACTTCAAGACGCACTCCTCCAGACCTCCAATACCTGGAAAAGCAAAGAAGAAGAACATCAGCAGATAACAAAAAAAATATAACGGTAAGGTTAGGGTAAGACAAGTGTAAGAAAACTTAGAGAAAAGAGTCAGTTAGTTAGTTACTTGCTAAGTCAGTTAGACTTTATTCTACCAGGGGAATTTCTTTTCACAGCACTGTACATCATTTGAAACATAAATATGAAATAACATGAAAAACAGAGAGCACATGACAGCGACGGGTCAGACAACATAGGGACAAGGAGCACAGTTAGTGCAGCGAATAATGTGCAGAGAAAAAGTTGTTGACTTTTTGGGATGGAGGAGCTCTCAGCTCTTTGATGCATTTGTCTATAAAATCCTGAATGTTAAAGCAAGTGAAGAATGACCTCATTTTTTATTTTGGTGCAACCATCATAGGTTAACTCACTTGTTCATACACATAACCGTTAGTTTCCACTGCTTCTGTGGCCTGCACAGCTCCTACACCTCAACTTCATCAAGCATCTCTGCATGAGGTAGATTGGGTTGTTTGCAGCAAGACTGCAGCCACTCACTTTGCAGTAACTGCACAACATAATGATCTCTGCATGGTGCAATGTTCTTACCCCACGAAGCCAACATACTGTAGAATCAAATCCTAGCAAACTCATGTTGTTCTGAAGGCAAGAAGAAGTAGAATATGTTTCTACATATCGTACAGTATACACAGTCTTAAATAAATAAATAAATCATCGATCCTTTCAATTCACAGTTTAATTTAAAGCATCTAAAACATAAAATATAACGATGTTAGAGAAAAGATTAACCATGGAAAGGTTAGGCAGTGGCAAATCTATAGTGTTCCAACAATATACAATTGTTGTTGCTGAAGGATTTCTTGCTACATACATATCTCTCTTGACGTGCCATTCTCTGTCTAATGTTAATGCTGTATGTAGCCCACAGCTGTTGTTTTATTCTGACTATGGTGCAGCCTGAATTCAGCTGGATTGCAGGGATTTGTCTGTTTCATAAATCAACTAATTAACCAACAGGTAATGCAGCACCGACCTTCTTTTGGCAAAAATGATTCCTTCAAATAAGATTCTGATTATTAAGCAGTAATATTTGCTGCTGGGTAAAAGGGACCAGGTCTGACATGCAAAAAAAATGACAATGTAACAGCAAGATACAGGCAGAGCTTGAACATCCTGAGATTTCCTTGGAAAGGGATAAAAGCTATCAACAAAAAAATGACTGAGGCTTCTGTTCACGGATTCTTCTCCAGCTTTAAACACCATGCTGCTGCGCATTGTTACAGCTAAGCTCCTCTCATATCTCATGCTAAAACTGAATATGGCAGAGTACTGGAATTGCTTATTTACAGATCTCAATGTGTTTCTGCTGTTCTCTTCACAGCTTTCTACATGAAGATCATAGAACAAAAAACAAGAGTAAGTGCATATCATTTATATTTCTGGACCTCATATAGCCGCACAACCATCGCATTTTTGTCTGGACTTTACATTTTAATGAAGCGACTGGTTTTAGCAACTCCCGAATACCAGCTGCCCAGCCAGGATTGTCAGTTTAGCTTCTGCTGAAAGACTTACAATGCCAGCTTCACTGGGGCAGTGTGTCGATTCAGAGCTCCAAATTGTAAGTTTGTCACTAAAACATTTTTTCTTTGTAGCATATTGCCAAAAGGAGTTGCAGTGATGCAGGCTCATCAGCAGGAGGAGGCAGAAAGGGGCGTAAAGGCCGTCACTCAGGCAACGCAAGGGCAATAGATGAGATGGGAGGGAGTGGAGAAGAGCTATGGGAGATGGAGACGTTCAGAGTGAGCTTCAGCATCAAGACTGTCTATGTTGTCCTGCCATCTCCCATGAACCTCAGCCAGTGGTACGGTGTTGATTTTTTGAAAGCAAACTCAGGACCTACCTTTTAAGTCTGGCTTTAGTTTTTTTTTGTTTTATTTCAACATACAACATAAATCATACAACTTGGAGGAGATGCTTATATAATTACACCTGTCTTATACTACTGTTCCAAACCTTATTAGATGTTTTTTGTTTTCTTCTTCAATGTTCATAACAGAACAGAATGTCTCATTTTCACCTTCAAATCGAACTCCCTCCATGTTGGGCTGTTGGTTAGCTTATGTCCTGCTTTGAATGTTATAATATGTGTTTCCAGTTCCCATTTTCATTTGACATCAAAACTAGAGTCATGTCGTAGTGCTTTTTTTCTCTCTTCCCCTGTAAATGAAATGAACCATTCTTCCAGTTTGGGTGCTTATTTAAAAATCTTTTCCCATTCCTTATGTTTCTGAAGTAGTGTAGTGTCTTAGTTGTAAGAATTTATAAGTCATGAGCTAGAAGATTGAATTTCTGTTTAAATTGTTTAAATGATTTCCTGATTTGCCCATTAAACACCTGTTCCATATATATCAACCTGTTGTTTGCCCATTTCTTAAATCCTGCGTCCATCCTTGATGGAACAAACTCTGGGTTCATAGCTATTATAGTGGCCCTACTGGTGGAATTACACAGCTTTAATTTCTTCCTTATTTCTGGCCATATTTTCATTGTTCACCTGAGCCAGTCATTACCAACCCTTAGTTTCTTCTGTGCTAGTTCATTCAGGAATGGAAGTCCAAGGAATTCCAACAGTACATTTTGGCATGCTATGTGCTCCATTCCTACCCACACTGCCTCTGTCTCTTTAGTTATTCACATAATTACAGCTCTAAGTTGTGCTGCCCAATAATGCTTTTTTAATTTAAGTAAATTCAACCCTCCTTTATCCACCAGGGTTATATTAATTTATCTTTCTATTTCTTTATGTATTTTTAGCTGTTTTACCAGTTTTTCCTTTTATTACATGATTATTTTCTGGATTATTGTCCATTTAATATACCCTACTTTTATTACTGGCTATCTATTTTATTTCTATTTTTATTTCTGGTTTTACCCACTTTCATACATTTCCTCCTTCTTAGTATTTTATTATTTTATCTTTGTCACTCTATTGTTATCTTTGCCTTCCAGTCTTCCCCGTTCCTGTAATTATTGTTTTATTTTTATTGTTTTTATTTATTGGTCATTTATTGTTCTGTGTGTAAATGGGTGTGTGTGTGTGTGTGTGTGTGTGTGTGTGTGTGTTCACCTAGCAGCACAACCAGGTGCTACAGTGTCTTGCAGTAGTGCTGGAAAATCGCCAGATGAGCATCAACAGCCTTCCTCCCCCCTCATCCCACTTGCCAGCAACAGCATTTGGCTGGGAAGATGAGGTTCAAGCCAGACTCACCACATTATTCCCCAGCTCCTCCAAAGTCTGTGACAAAGTGTCCTTAAGCGATACACCATCATTATGGTACCATCATACCATCACACCTATCATCCTGCAGAATATAGGCAGAATGTCCCACATGTGCAGTTAAGGAATAATGACTTCTAGTTTTACATAACAGACCTGAAAAGCCTGAACACGACAATTTCAGTGAGCAACTGGGGGGGGTGATTTTGCATTTACAGTAAACTGTGCCTGTAGAGATGACAGCTTGATAGGAATGTCATAAGCAGTGATACTTTAGTACCAAACCAATAATTAATAAACTTTAAAAACATTGCCAGTCCTTGTTTTTCTATAGTTCAGGTGTAGGTACCAAGCATACGGTAGATGTTGTAGGAACTTGAGATGTGAATCTCCTGGAACTGACAAGGGCAGTATAATAACCCTACAAGTGTTCTAGTCTGACATCAAAGAAGAAAAGAGGAAGGCAGGGACTGTAAACAGTAACAACAACACATGGAATGGCAGTGGCAAGTGTGGGTGCAGCAAAAGTTCTGCCATGACTTGTGAAAAAAAGAAAAAAAAAGACTGGTGCATTGAGATATTTTGTATATGCTGCAAATCAGGGACAACTTATAGCCAAAAGCCAGAACATAATGGTGTCTCCACCTCACCGTGTGTTTAAGCAGGAAGAGTTTGGTTCACAACACACAGAGCTTGAATTCACTTGCCATTTCAGGTGCCCTTCTACTGCAGCAATTTCTTGTCCTTTATTTCACTAGCAACACATCTTATGCACAAGGTGTTTCCTCCTTCTTGCTGGTACACACTATGTAATGATTTTGGTTGTAAAATCTAGCAAGGAATATCAGTGATTCCAGACATATACAACAGGCGCACGTCCCCATTAGTTGCTCGAGAACAAGGCCAGCAGATGAAAATGTGGAAACGCTTCACAAATTTGCATGTGATCCTTGCGCCTCCAGGAGCTGCTAATCTTCTCTGTATTGATTCCAATTCATCACATGTGCTGCCTGAGCAAGCACACTGGTACTGTGCTATGGCTGCATTTTATGCCCCCTTGGCAGGTTGACACCTTTACAGCGGTGCAGACTCAAGTGATCCTATACCTAATAGCACCCTTTGGCATCACAAAGGTATGGAAGTAGTTCTTTCTCCATTTATCAATTATACATCACATTTGCAACAGTGACATGCTGTCAGCTTATTCTGTTTGCATGTTTACAAAATTCACCAACAGAGTAAGACCAAAAATACCTTGACACTGAAAAGGGGGTGGTGCTGCCTCGAAGCTGAAGTTGGGCCTCAAACAAAAGCATCTGCTCCTATGATACTTCCCAGGACATGACTAAGTCTGAACATCTGTCTGCTGAATCTGCTGGAGGGTGAAGTTGGTCCTGCAGTTAGTTTTGCTTAAGGCCATGGTTTTGTTAGCTGTTGTTGGTTGGCTTTTTTGGGATTAGGCTCAGCCATCAACTGCCATGTTACACAAAAATACTGGCCGTCTGTGTGTAGTTTCACAGTGGGCTGTGCCTTCACTGGTCACTACAGGGATAGCATATTTGTTATTTTCAAGCCAGTCAAAGTCAACAAACTAACCAGACATCGGACAAGTAATTTATTTTGTCCTTTGGACATTGAATGGAATTAACAAAATCAAATGGAAACTATTTGTATTTTGACTGACAATATCAACGGTCACTAGTTAAAATGACAGAGTTAACAACAGCGGAAAAGGGGAAACTCAAACTGCACTTTTTATTTCATTGTTGTAAAAATAAGCACTTTATTCTAAGCTGCACATTTTTGGATTTTGAAAAGCTCTTAATTTTGAACACCCACTCCCCACCCCCCATCTCTTACACTCTCTCACATGCACGGTCTTGGTTTTGAACTTTGTATCCAGACTGTAGACACAGGCACTCATATTTTAGAGCTGGCTGACTGTTACAGCAGATGCAGGACATTATTGGCCGCCTCTCGTGAAACTTGATACTAATAATTACTCTAAGGTGATTCAATCCCTAGAGGCTTTCCAATCCAACAAAAAACAATAGAGCTGAAAGAAGAAAAATTAACTCAAAGGACCCAGAACAACCCACAACTGCTGCACACGGACATACAACAGACTTGATTTGAAATGAAAGTCATAGCAGCAGAGCTGAAGCTTAGGCAACTCTCAACAGGTATTAACAAAACATCTTTTGAATGTGTTTCTATGGAAAACAAGCATGCACTCTTACTTGCTCTTGCACACATCTGGCTGACCTGGAGAAAAGCATGGTAGGAGGCAGAACTGCAATAACTGTGCTAAAGGAATATTTCAATCAACAAAGAGTTTAGTTTTTTCAGAGATCATCTCAACTGTATGAACATAGGCCTTGCTGTCTAAATCTCAAGTCCAAAAAACACCAGCCCCATTAAATGGGCTTCATTCACAAATGTTTTGTCATTTTTCTCTTAAATTGGTTCTGAAAAACTCAATCAGAGAGAAAAAACCCACATCCATGAAACAGTCAGCAAAAACTGATTTGTGAAGATGTGAAGAACATGTTGGTGAACTTGCATTGTTCTTAAAGGTCACATATTATGCAAAATGCACTTTTCCATGGTTTTCTATCAGTAATATGTGTCCCTGGCCTGTCTACAAACCCCCCAAACATGAGAAAAGTCCATCCTCTCCATCTTTTGCTTGCTCCACCTTTCAGAAAATGTGTGCTCACACAGGCCAATTGGAGATTTTCCCTTGATGTCATCATGAAGGGAAATAACACCTCCCTCCAGGTGGGTGACACTCCCCGAGCTAGGTGTGTGTTCCGCCCACTGAGTCCGCCTTGCAGCCGCTACCTTTTCTTCCCATGCAAACACAGGCTTCGGTAAAACTATGTTGGAAGTACGAGTGAAGCACGCTAGTTCCTCTGTTGTTGACTGCACAAACCAACATAGAAGTCTTTTTTACCCCCTATGTCTGAGGATCCCAGTGGATTAATTTTATATTTGGATTGGAAATGTACCTGCTACAACTCCAAAAGTGTAGCGGGCTAACCATTTAACTTCGGACTGCTTTCTCCAGGAGAGCCAGTACAATGCAGGATTCGCTACAATTCTGAAGATAAAGCACGGATCAGCACCGACTGTCTGTGACCCAACTTCAAACTTGGGAGCTGTGAGTTTTAACATTTTATGTTCCTTTACTGTATGTACACGAGAGCCTGTTACATGTGTTGCTAGCCAGCTAATGTGGCTAACGTTTTGCCTCATCCACACAGCCGGGTATAGCCGGGTACAGATTTTCTGCAATTCTGCTGCTTGGTATCACTGTGTGACGATGATTAGAGCCACCCTGCTAACTTTATCACACTTGAAAGGCGTTTTAGCTGTCTGTAAAGTCAAGCCAGTGAAATTCAGACTAAACAAGCTTTTCAGCGATTAGCATAGGTGTCTGGGCTTGTTTGTTAGTGCTGTGAAAGTTATTATTGAGAGTCATGCCTTATCATGTCCGTTTTAACGTTGATATCATGTTTACACCTACAGTGCCTGTAGGGAGTATCTAGAGATAATAGGAATATGTGAAGTGATAGGCTATATTACACATTTTTTGCATTTTGCGCATGTAGTAGGCTATTTACTGCATTTAGGGTTAGCAACCCAATTTATACACAGTTGAGTGCATTTGTTGTTATCATTTTTGCACTGCTTGCAGCTGTTGCCATAACTACACATTTGAGAAGATGTGTGTACCCTCTGTTTCCTTTGTTCAGGCCAGCACATCAAGTGCATTTGTACATCAGTATGCAAGTATCGGACATATACCTGTGCTGGAAAGCAGGTACTTTAACTGGTAATTCAATCAATTCATTTTATTGTTCCGTCTTACTGTATTATGTGCTTAATAAGATGTGTGGTCGTGTTGATGTCATGTGTTTTAATGTCACGTCAGTGTTATTTACTGTTTGGCACCATATGACATGCCTCTGCAGTGTGACAGGAGTGTGTTTCCAACTTTACTGTTTTGTGTGCAAGAGCTGCTTATACTGGAAACAATGGAGCAGATAGAATAGTAACAATGAAGAAACATCTCACAAACTGAATCTTTTTTCCAACTGAACATAGCTATTGAAAGTAGAACCATAATGAACTGATATATGATACTGTATATTGTAGTACTGCTACACAAAGAAATCTGTGTGGAGAAACTGCAAGACTTATATATTTAAGAAGGTGTGACACCTTAAAGCTTAAAGGCTACAAATCAAGGCAATTTAGTTTAAGAGTTTACAAGAGTTTTGAAAGAACTTGGAAGCAGATGTGTAACTGGTGTCTAACTAAAGGCAGATTACCAACCACTGACTGAACTGCTTGAATGCACACAAGTACTTGCACACACAAAGACATGCACACACACCCCGGGGACCAAGCCTGGTTATGTCCAACTGCAGAGCTAAGCATGACTCAAGCCTGAAGACATTTCCTCTAACCACAAGTACAGTTGGCTGTGACTCTGGTTATATAAAGATGATGTTTTTCCCCATCCTCCTTCTGTCCCCCTTTCTCCCTCTACCTCTATTAAAACTGGTTCCCTACACACAGAAAAGAATGAGGGAGGGACAAGGTAATGAAAATGGAGAGGAGGTATGAAGGGGGGAGAGAGACTCATGGACATGTTGTAGAAGACCTGCATCCTCAGGATGATTAGGAGCACTCTCACAGCACTTATGTATATGTTCTTGTCACGTTTTCCACAAAAAAATCGAATTAATTGGAGGGCTGTGCGTTCATCACGCAAATGAGCTGAGGTATAATCTCTCATGAATTTTTTGCTCATTGAAAAGTGTAGGAGTGCATGAAGAAGTTTAGGGGCACAATGAAGATTTATCAAACAAGGTGTTTTTCCTCAATAAAGGGATATAAGGAGACATTAACAAGCCAAATGATTTAATTCGTTCAAATTCAAAAAGTACACTAGGTTTTTATTATTTCTTTCTGGATTTATTCAATAATTATGTAATTATGGCAGGTCATGTTCAAAAATCCAAAGTCTATAAGCTTAAACTAGCTACTAGTATGATAGGAAAGAAAGTTCAGTTGGTAAACTGAAAGACAAAAACGACACTCAGCAGTCAGCTAAGATGAAAAGCTGCAGCTGATATTTTCTACACTGCTTTGCTAACAACTATTGGCATACTCAGTGAACATGTTAGTCAGTTGCCGCTGCACCCAATGAATATTTCATTGTCACCTGCCACCTTTCCCTGGTTTATACTGCTGGATAGTATGGAAAGCGGATTGAACCAAGCAGTTTGTCTGGCCAGCTTTGAGCTCAATCAGTGGTTGGCAACAGGACCGCACCTCTGCAAAGTCATGTAATTGTGACTTTATGACATTTCATAACATTCTGAAGCAGCAGCAACAATAATTTTGTAGTAGTGGCCAATCAGTTCAAAGTGTATATAGCTGAAACACTGTTTATACCAGTTGTTCTGAGGAATAGTTAAAACATAAGTGGAACAATTTACAAAGCAACACTAGTTTTAAAAGAATACTCCTCCATCATGACTCAACACTGGCCATCAAAGTGCCATATTTACTATAACAGGTGATGGCTCAGCTGTTTAATGCTTTCTTACAACATCCCAACACGACGAAGAGTCATTGCTAGTAGCTCTATAAGGCTGTAGCTACTTAGGCACAGCTATGCTTTGAGCTCAGTGCTAACACTAACATGCTAACATGCTCACAAAGGCAATGTTAGCATGGTGATGTTTAGTAGGTGTAATGTTTACAATCTTCACCACATAAGCATGCTAACATTTTATAATTAGCACTAAACACAAAGTAAAGCTGAGGCTGATGGGAATGTCATTAGTTTTGCAGGTATTTAAATTTGACCTGAGTGTGTCACTAAATGAAAAGTCAGGGGATTACTGAAGTACTTTAGTAATCAATTATTATGTGGGGGACATGAATGTCTGTACTTAAGTTTTCTGAAATCCATCCAATAGTTCTGACGAAATTTCACTTCCAAACTAAAAATGTCAACCTCATAGTGGCACTAGAGGAAAAGTCAGGGGATAACAAAGGTCATTAGAATTCATCCTCTGGTGATCATGAATGTCTTGGCAAAATTTCATGCAAGCCAACCTACCAACCTTTAAGTTCTTGGAGCCACAACAGATTTCCACTTACAAATCACACAGAATTAGGAAGACTGTGATGGTAAAATTACAATACAACCATGAACATTATGTTACTTTACCCTATGAGCGATGTGTTTAGATGCAGTTACGAAATGTATTGCTTTCTTTATATAAACACTTCACATTATTATTTATTTATTAGTGATTTATGTAACAGAACTGAAGTTCAAACATGAATTTCCCCTAGGGGATAAATAAAGTATCTATCTATCTATCTATCTATCTATCTATCTATCTATCAGTGATGAGTATTCAGTTATACTGGCAGTAACAAAAATATTAAAACACTGAAGGGGGTGAGTGGAGTGTTTATCAGTATGTATGAAAGGAAGTACTGTTCCAAAGCGAATCTCTATACATTGTTTCCACTGAATCAACTTATTTTCCTCATTAGTTCTTGATAGAGATTCAGGATAGGACTGGGACAAACATGGACATTGGACTGGCTTTGTGCCTCATACATGTAATAGAGGAAGTCTGACTGTCATTCTCAGGAAACACAGAGCAAATGTATGGCATGAATTATACTTTTAAACTTTAAACATTTCAAGGAGTGGTGTAGCGGTGGAAAAACAGCAGACTGAAAAGCAATAAATACACTGTGGGGCTGGAAATTATTAAATGTTCTTTTTTGGATCGTGTTTTATTAAGTACAAGGCCAGAGCTTTGGAAATCTGCTCCCTTTTAACATCCTATGGAATTTCCCTTGCACTGGAAAGTCCCACTTAAGCCTTAGAGAGCCAAGTGTGTGTGCCTGGGTGTGTGAGTGAGTGTGTGTGTGTGTGTGTGTGTATGTGTGAGAGAGAGAGAGAGAGCGAGAGAGAGAGTGCGTGTGTGTGTGAGAGAGAGTGAGTGAGTGAGTGAGTGTGTGTGTGTGTGTGTGTGAGAGAGAGAGAGAGAGAGAGAGAGAGAGAGAGAGAGAGAGAGAGAGAGAGAGAGAGAGAGAGAGAGAGAGAGAGAGAGAGAGAGAGAGAGAGAGAGAGAGAGAGAGAGAGAGAGAGAGAGAGAGAGAGAGAGAGAGAGAGAGAGAGCGAGAGAGAGAGTGCGTGTGTGTGGGAGAGAGAGTGAGTGAGTGAGTGAGTGTGTGTGTGTGTGTGTGTGTGTGTGTGTGTGCGACAACAGGAGATAGAGCGGCTGATCAAGGATAGAAGGCAACTAAAGAAACAGTGGAGGAAAGGGGCAGAAGAGGAGAAGGAGGGAATTAAAGTGCTACAAGCAGAGATCAAAAACCGACTCTTATCCTTAAGGAGAGCAGAGAACCTGAGACAGAGGTGCAGAAAGAAGGATCGGACCAGATCTGACTTCTTCAATGACCCCTTCCGGTTTGACCCCCACAGAGGTGGCAAACTTGCATCACCAAAGGACGATCTTGAGGATCACCTAAAATAAGTTTACACAGACAGCGCCAGTGTGAGCAGATCACCCTCCCACCTGACATGCCACCATTACCTTCACCTGAACACCAACTAGACGTCAGCCCTTCCAAGTGGAACGGTCGTTTGCCTTACAACCAGTGGATACACCACAACATGGCAGCATCTGGAAATAGGCATTATGGCAGGATGCACAATCTCCCCATTAGCCTTCATCATGACCATAGAGGTCATCACCTGAGCCTCACGGTGGGTGGTGGGAGGAGAGCAGCTCAAACCCAGTCTGCGGCTCCCTCCTATCAGGGCATATATGGATGATTTGACCACACTTACGACAACCAAGGCCTGCACTAGGCGACTCCTGAAGAAGCTGCAAGAAAACATTGAACGAGCCTGGTTGAAGATAAAGCAAAGCAAGTCCAGGAGCATATCAGTCATCAAAGGGAAGCTGTCCGAGCAACGTTTCTACATCGGTGAGGAGCCCAACCAATCAATAGTCTTGAACGCTGGTATGATGCAACCCGCAGGGACACAGACCAAGTGGACCGGATAAGGTAGGACACCATCAGTGGCCTAGCGACCATTGACAAATCCTTGCTACCTGGCAGGTTGAAGTGCTGGTGCCTTCAATTCGGACTCCTCCCACAACTTATGTGGCTTTGACCATCTATGAAATCCCAGTCTCTCCAGTTGACAAACTGGAAAGGCTCGTCAGCTCATTTGCCAAAAAATGGCTTGGTCTTCTCAGGTGCATTACTAACACAGCACTGTACGGAAAAGGTATTCTGGTATTAACGGTGTCCAGTCTTGCGGAGGAGTACAAGTGCTCCAAAGTAAGATTGAAAGTGACACTGACAGAATCCCACGATCCATATGTCGCCCGAACAGCTCCTACCCTGGCAACTGGAAGGATGTGGACCCCAGCTGTAGCTACTCAGCAGGCAAAGTCAGCCCTTAAGCATCAGGACATCGTTGGTCACGTACAACAAGAGAGAGTCGGCCTTAGCCTTGGTGAGAGCCGACCGTCCTGGCACAAATCAACCCTGTTGCAGCGCCGAGGTCTGGTGGTTGAAGAGGTATGCCAACAGGAGCAGGCAATAAGGTATGCAAAGGTGCTCTCGCAAGCAAAGCAGGGCCGATGGACACGATGGGAGGAGGTTGAGAAGAGAAAATTCTCTTGGAAGGAGCTGTGGGACATGGAAATGCATCAAACCAGCTTCATCATTAGAGCCACCTATGACGTCCTGCCATTGCCAATCCACCTCAACCAGCGGTACGGAGAAGACCCTATGGCACGTAAGGTCTTCTCCGTACCACTCTGTCCATCTCCAGTTCTGATACCGCTCTGTCCATCTCCAGCCAGCCTGAAGCACATTCTTGTGGGATGCAAGACAAGCCTGACGCAAGGCTGTTACACCTGGCAGCACAATCATGTGCTGAAGTCTCTTGCAGCTACCCTAGAGACCAGGCGGACATCCACCAACGCCTTACCTCCTCTCTCATCCTATCCCACAGCTGCAATGGCGTTGATCAGTGCAGGTGCGACGCATACCAAAGCTTTCATAATCCAAGACAGATCAGCCAGCTAGGTGGGGCACGAGAGTGGAAATTATCAGTGGATCTGAACCAGTGGAGGAGGCCCATGAACGGAAAAGCCTCAAGTACACTGAGCTGGCAGCTGATGCAGAGCAACATGGCTGGAAAGTTAGGGTCTGTACAGTTGAGATCAGCTGCAGAGGTTTTGTGGGAAAGTCTACCATCAGGCTACTTAAGGATATGGGAATCCGAGGACAAGCCCTTCGGCAAGCCATCAAAGCCCTCTCCTTTGCTGTAGAACAGGCTCGTTGGCTCTGGATCAAGAGGAGTGACATCACCTGGACCCTAAAATAATAGCCACAGAAACAGGGTGAGTAGAGGGAATTAAAGCAGAGGGGGGCACACCTGGGATGCCAGGTGTTGCCGATGAGCCCTCTGGAAGTGTTGTGGGCCTGTCATTGAAACACCTGTGAAGGAGGGTGCCCACCTGATGACCCCAATGAAGCTTTGACCCCCTCTCTACACCCCGCCTCAATATCCACCGTGGCACCCTCCTGAAAACCCACAGTCATGGTCATCCCCACTCACGTTATCTTAGGTAAAGGCAGACCACAAGGGAGTTTATCATCTAGTCCTAAAACAGAACTGTCACTGAGCAGAGGCTTCAACTGGACACTCTGCCATAAAGCCCAGATCAGTGGAGACCTGCAGTGAGAGTTGTCCCTCTGGAAGTTTCTCCACACAGGATATCTGGAGTTCAGTCACCATCAGGTTCTTAACAGCTTTCTCACAAGGACCCTTCTCCCTGATGTCTCAGTCAGTCCAGTGTGTGTAAAAGCAGTTAAAAAAAACCCAAAAAAACCACACACCACCATATAACATGTTTTACCGCTCCCCTTCCCCCTTTTTAAATGTAATGCATTAACACATTTTAACTGACTCACTTTGTACTTTTATCTGAGAACATTTTTACACAGTAATTTTACTTCTACTGTGGTAAAATGTCCTTTCAGTAACAGTAGTTATTGACTGTTCATGTGCTGACGTGTCAGTGTAGTGTCTCATCTCCAGTCTCTGGAGTTTATGTTACTGGTAGAGTTTATTGCTGCTGTCTGAACACACTTAATGTTGCTGTTGTCTTCATCACAGTGTCTAACTACCTGCTGTACATTTAAACTTACACTAGTTCTGCTCCAGCACTCAGAGCTCTTACTGACTTTCACTAATTCAGGAGTTGTTTACGTGTGGTTCAGATCTGCTAGTTACTTTTGCTTCGCAGTTAGTACTAGCTTCTCTCACTCTCGTCTTGGTCCACTTGTTCATCAGAGTGTGTTGTTGTAACTTCAGTGTAGAGGATTGTGATGTT
>NW_019174258.1:18064192-18232277 GCF_002260705.1 Seriola dumerili
TTTTACATCCTCAGTGATGTCTGCTGTCTTTAAGCGCAGCTCCACTCGTTAACCGGAGCTGCTCTAGTCTGTCACTGTCTACGTACACCGCAGCCTTCAACCGGATAGGCTATTACTCGTGACGTGTAACCAATCAGCCGGACATTGCTGACCACAGTCTGTGGTGACTACAGACCATTACACAGGCCGCTGCATCAGAGCCAAAGCAGCACATTTTCAAATCAATTTATATTATTGGTTATTGGTTAAAAAAAAAAAAAAAAGATTTCACCACCGAATAACTGGCCAGGCCAATGATCGGTCGATCCTAATTGAGAATATGGGGATGGACACTTCATACTGACGCACCCATCACACACCACCATATAACATGTTTTACCCCTCCCCTTCCCCCTTTTTAAATGTAATGCATTAACACATTTTAACTGACTCACTTTGTACTTTTATCTGAGAACATTTTTACACAGTAATTTTACTTCTACTGTGGTAAAATGTCCTTTCAGTAACAGTAGTTATTGACTGTTCATGTGCTGACGTGTCAGTGTAGTGTCTCATCTCCAGTCTCTGGAGTTTATGTTACTGGTAGAGTTTATTGCTGCTGTCTGAACACACTTAATGTTGCTGTTGTCTTCATCACAGTGTCTAACTACCTGCTGTACATTTAAACTTACACTAGTTCTGCTCCAGCACTCAGAGCTCTCTGCTCCTTTTACTGACTTTCACTAATTCAGGAGTTGTTTACGTGTGGTTCAGATCTGCTAGTTACTTTTGCTTCGCAGTTAGTACTAGCTTCTCTCACTCTCGTCTTGGTCCACTTGTTCATCAGAGTGTGTTGTTGTAACTTCAGTGTAGAGGATTGTGATGTTTATTACATCCTCAGTGATGTCTGCTGTCTTTAAGCGCAGCTCCACTCGTTAACCGGAGCTGCTCTAGTCTGTCACTGTCTACGTACACCGCAGCCTTCAACCGGATAGGCTATTACTCGTGACGTGTAACCAATCAGCCGGACATTGCTCCAGACCACAGTCTGTGGTGACTACAGACCATACACAGGCCGCTGCATCAGAGCCAAAGCAGCACATTTTCAAATCAATTTATATTATTGGTTATTGGTTAAAAAAAAAAAAAAAAGATTTCACCACCGATAACTGGCCAGGCCAATGATCGGTCGATCCCTAATTGAGAATATGGGGATGGACAACTCATCTGACCACATCACTTTTTTCCACTTCTTTGTAGACAAGTAACTCTGGTTTTTGCACCACTGAACTCTAAAATGTGCATTCATCTTTGTAATGAGGGGTTTATGCACTGCAGCCCAACTATAATATACTTCTCTATGTAATTGTCAACAGACTGTTATTGCTGACACAGTCATTCTCTGTCACCTGAGAAAGAGCTGCTCTTCTGTTTTTCACATTTTCACCTGATCATGGCTCTAGATAAAAAGTCAAAGGTTATTACAATTCATCCAGAGGGGGACATGAGTGTCTGTATGTCATTTCACAGATCTTCATTTAACCGCTGTTGACAAAAAGCCTACTCAAAACCACAAATTTTAACTTCATGGTGGCACTACAGGAAGTCAGGGGATTTCCAATTCAATAGAAGTATTCTTCAGGAGACTATGAATGTAGGTATGTACAAAATATTATGTTAATTGGTCTAATAGTTGCTGAGATATTTGGACCAAAGTGATGGACCGTCTGATTGACATTGCCATGCTTATAGCCTTGAAGCTGTAGATGCAGCTAATGTGGAAGCAACACAATACTCATGGCAAAGTATAAGCTATTATTCCAACAGTCTAGTCTTTCTGCCAAGAGTATGTGGTGAGATGTCAGTGAATGAACAACATAAACAACTGTGTGGAACATTTGTTCCTAAGAATCAGGTTTAAAAGTACAAAATACCTAAATTAGTACCTTCTGGATGAGATGACTCAATACATCAGAAATGAAACCAAAAAATCCCATCTTTGTGTAAACACTGTTAACTGCTTTAACATGTGTGGGTCTAGGCAAGGTAAAGGACAGAGATGGAGAGCTGATTCAGCCTGCTGGAGGAACTTCCTGTTTTTCTTTATGAAAGATACATGGAGCCAATTCCATTAATCTCAATGCCTGTACTTTCCACTTCAGCTCAGCTATCAGACTCCTTTTGATCTCTTTGCTATTATACCAAAGGGAATCGGGGCCCTGGCTATTTTAAGTCTAAGAAAAAAGCCACGCCACAGAGATCTTGGCCTTTTCTCATTTTACAGGCAGACTACATATTTCTTTTCAGTCCTGGGAAGACAGATCTATGAAATGTGAGGGTAACTACTAGCTTCATAAAGTCAAACCTTACGTTTGTAATAGCACTGAAATTAAAACTTAAAATGGTTGGTTGACCCAAATCAAGACAAATATATTTTCTCACTTAGCTCTAGTGGTGTGTAGACATACATATAATTTCTATTGATTTAAATGAGGTGTTGGCAACAAGTGGCAGCAAGTCGACATACAGTAGCTCGTAGTTTTTGCTATATATTAGTATATATTAGTATATTTTTTATCGATTGATTGTTTTTTTATTCTATGTTGTTGTTTCATCTGACGATGGACAAAATAATGTACACAAAGGAAGAACTGCCGGCTTTAAAGTTTACCACATATGGAGTTAAACATCCCATACCGGCTGAGCTGAAGAAGCTGTTCCACGGATGCAGAGCCGGGGCTAAGCTAAAGGCTAGGAGATGGAGATATAAGCCTTTTCTACCATCGATCCTCATGGTAAATGTCAACTCCCTAGCAAGTGTGACGAACTGGAGGCACTTGTGAAGAACCAGTGAGCATATTGTGAGTGTAGTCTCATGTGTTTCACAGAGACCTTGTTAAACGACAACACTCCCAACCGTTGCGTGGATTTACCCGGCTTCACTGCAGAGCGGACAGAGACACCAGAGCAAGTGGAAAGAACAAAGGTGGAAGACTGGTTCTGCTTGTGAACAATAGATGGTGCAACCCTGTTCACATCACAGTGAAGGAGAAGATCTGCTGTCGGGAAATTGAACTGTTGGCAGTTGGTCTTAGACCGTACTATGTACTGAGGGAGTTTTCACACATTGTCGCCATTGTTGTTTACATTCAACCACTAGCAGAGTCTGCAGTCGCGTGTGACGTTATTCATGAGACTGTTGTGAGAGTACAAACCCAGCACCCTGATGCATTCATTGCAATATCGGGGGATTTTAACCATGTCACTCTCACCTCTCACCTGACTGGCTTCACTCAGTATGTTGACTGTCCCACAAGGGAAAATAAGACACTGGATCTGTTGTATGCAAATGTCAAGGAAGCCTACACTGCTTCACCTCTACCACCACTTGGCAGATCAGATCATAATCTGGTTTTTCAACAGCTTCTCCTATGGCATCTCCTCCACAACTTGGATCCCTGCTTCACATCCTGGATTGTGGATTACCTGACAAGACGACCACAGTACGTCAGGCTGAGTAACTGTGTCTCAGGGACAGTGATGAGCAGCACTGGGGCTCCACAGGGGACTGTTCTGGGTCCGTTCCTGTTTACCTTGAATACGGCAGACTTTAAATACAACTCTGAGTCCTGCCACATCCAGAAATACTTGGATGACACAGCTATTGTGGCACATATCAGGAATGGACAGGAAAAGGAGTACAGGGATCTGACGATGGTCTTAAGTGAATGGAGCAACAACAACTGCCTCTTTCTGAACACCTGCAAGACCAAGGAGATGGTCATCGACTTTCTGAGGTCTAGGCCCATCCTTCAGCCAGTCAAAATTCGAGGGAAGGACATTGAGGTGGTGCACACTTATAAATACCTAGGTGTGCACCTGGGCATGGAAACTGGACTGGTCCCTGAACATGGATAAAATCTACCTGAAGGGGCAGAGCTGGCTCTTTTTCCTCAGGAGGCTCAGGTTCTTTGACGTTTGCAGTGAAATGCTGCACATGTTTTATCAGTCAGTGGTGGCCAGTGTACTTTTTTATGCTGTAGTCTGCTGGGGCAGCAGCATGTCAGACACGAACACAAGGAGTCTGAATAAGCTGGTCAAAAAGGCTGGGTCTGTGCTTGGCAGGAGTCTGGACTCACTCAGGACTGTTGTGGAGAGACGCATGCAATGTAAGATGGAGGCCATTTTAGACATTATCAACCATCCTCTCCACAACATTCTGGCAGGACAGAGAAGCAGCTACAGTTGCAACAACCATCTCATTGCACTGCGCTGCAGAACAGAGAGGTTCAGGAGATCCTTTGTTCCCACTGCCATCAGGCTATACAACACCTCAGCCAAAGGAAGTGGACTAATCTAATTATTATTGTTCATTTGTTATTAACTGTTTTTTTATTATTATTATTATTATTATCAACAATGAGCTAATGGACACATGAATTTCCCCCAGGGGATAAATAAAGCATCTATCTATCTATCTATCTATCTATCTATCTATCTATCTATCTATCTATCTATCTACATTTCTCCTAACTGGAACCTACCAGCTGCTCAGATTACCATACAGAGAGCTAGACTGATACAAGGCTTTTAATCTGTACAGAACAACAAACAAATATTAATATAAAATGTTTCTGTTACTGCTGAAAATAACACTTTTCTATGCTATGGGCACACATGCACAGACACTGAATTGATTTAGATTATAAATACGCCATTTTCCAAGTATGTCTTAAAACAATATGCAGGTACCCTAATGAACACTTGCTTGCTTGCTGATTTCTGTAATCATTCTTCTTGTTCATTTCGAAAGAAAGATGTCCTCCTAATGTAATTTGAAGTTAAGTGATCTGGGATAAAATCTACAGTCCTAGTTCTGTGCAAAAATGCATTCACAAATTTATGTGACCTTAATTTGAGGTTTTAACAGTCTGAGACAAATCAAGTGTAGAGCAGTCTATTTAATATAAAACTTCCCCCTTTTGTTTCCCTGGATAGCATTTATCTGCTGAGCAGCAGAGGAGGGAGAGCAAGAAATATCTGAAATTTGTAATAAAAAAAAACAGTAGATATTATTTTTCACAAAACATTAAAAACTGTTGAAACAGGGATTTCAAGATCTTTGGCAAGCCTTGTAACCTCTGGAACTGTTCTGATGCTCTCGGACAGCTCTCTTGTCTTAGCCTCTGTGAAAAAAACTGGACTCAATCAGCCTCTTTTTATGCAGTAAAACCACCATTCATTGGTTAATTCAGGTCATGTGTACACTGAGAATTAGACACAGGTTAATTTTTTTTTATATTTTGTTTGAGGAACTCATTTAAATTAATCAAAAGGATGCCAATAATTGTGTTATGCAAATTTTGTTTTTTTCTTGTGTTCAGTTTCCTTGGACAGTTTATTAAAATATTCTGGTCCTTTTGCATTTATTTCTGAAGATATTGTGAATTAAGTATTTGAAATTTAGGGATGAATAAAATTTACCTTCTATCTTACTCAAAATCATAAGTGTAACCGCCAATTAGGAGTTTCCCAATTTCCTATTACAGAAGCAAATCCTAACTCAAGATAGGAAAAATTAGTTGCACAAGCTTCCTAACTTTCCAAAATCTTAAATAAACAGTCCTAACTTTAGGATGACGTTAAGCTTTCAGACCGATTTCACAGTCTGATTTGGTTTTAACTGGATCAGATCTTATTTTACAGAGATTTTTTTGTGAGTGTTGAAAAATTTGAATGTAAAAGCTATAAAATTAATTTGTGGTCATCAGTGTTAGGTCCTACATTACTGGCTGGACCGCTACAGCCTACAATCTGGAATGTCCCTGACTGACTGACTGACTGACTGACTGTATTTCCACCACTTGTCAGCCGAGTGCCTTGTCACTGAGTTGGAGTTTCTGGAACCAAAAGGTTCTATTAAGGGGGTGTTTACAGCTGCAGCTCATTGTTACTAGATTTATAGACTTTGTTTCAACCAGACTGCATATAAATCTGGTTCAGGTCTGGACCTTGTATGGATGCAGAGCAGGGCTTCCGACTGCCCCTCTAGTTACAGGCAGTCTACCGAGCCGTTCTGGTTTCCCGACTGCTCGTGAACTGAAGGAGAGAGGAGGAGCACTTCCAACACACTGAGCCTCGCCTCCATTACAACAAATAAACTACTTTCATTCCATGTATCATTATTACTAAAGGAGGCAGAGGAATAACTAAACATAAGACACACAGAGCAGAGAGAGCAGGAGAGAGGGAGGGAGAGAGAGAATTTATTGTCTCTGCATGTAGCTTGAACTTCATATATGAAGCATGAATATGATGTTGAAGTTATTCTGTGCAATACTCATTGAATGTAGCAAATAGAAGGCTGGCAGGTGTTCACCACCTATACACACCTATACATTATAAAAAGCCTGAGGGAGTTTCTCTCTATTATAATTTTAACTGGGATAGTTAGTAATGATTAAGTACGACACAGTTAGCTTGTTTCCCCTGGACTCTCAGTGCTTACACTCCGAAACCTGATGACTAAGCAGAAAGTTGAACTACAGGCAGGCATTGTGGAAACAATTTGTGCCCTGCACAGATCCACAAAATCACGCCCCATCTCTTTATGTCTGGGCCATGTGGGAGCCATCATTCCTGTCCTGTTAGTGGACTGCGGGCAGGGAGGAAGTTGCCAGTGGAGCAATAGTGTGTAAACCCCACCAGGCTTGGCCTTGATTAGACCCCCATTATTATCTGACGGCTGGAGCAAGTAATTGGAGGGGGAACGAGCAGCACACTCACACCCCCCATTCTCACACAAATGTACACACAAAGCAGCATATGATGTGGGAAACATCATTTTCTAGTTAGCCACATGACAGCACACAGCACAGACACAGTGCTATGTTTGTCTTTGTGTGTTAGTGTGTCATGAGAGTGCATACAGGACTGAGACCCCCTCCATTATGGTGGTTTTAAATGAATAATAGAAAACATGCATGCATACACACACAGAGGCAGACAGACAAAGGAAAGGCAGCTGCTGTACTGTAAGTACAATGTTGTGCTGCCTTCCCTCCTCTGTTTTCTGCCAGCTACTGGAAACAGCACCTCAAGAAATGAAGGCCTCCCATCATGCTCTGGCTATCTGACAGCTTTGAATCCAACCTGGAGCCCCAATCCTCCACTGGACATTTTCCACTCCAGGTAAGTGCCACGTTTCACTGGACCTCAACAAGAGGTGTGTTGGTTAGAATGAGCTGTCATAAAGACTTTTCAGTGGTCATTTAATCCAGCTAGAACATTTGATTTTTCTTAACAAGCGTACTCATAGACATAACTGGCTCAAAACTCTTGTCTGTACCTTTAAACTGTTTTATTAAATAAATTATATGACGTATTTCATAGGACCTTTGGGATAGCGACATGTATTGCTGTCGACCACCACCAGATGACACCAAAGTACTTTAAAGCTGCACAAAACAATTTTTATGGATCAAAGGATAAAGAGACTTATGTAATGTTGTTGTGTAATATTAAAGAAGTTGCTCACAAAGACAAACCCTCATAGACTTATTACCCAACATCACAGTTGTCCATATCTTTTTAGCCAGTCTAGCTAATTCAGCTAAACTAACTAGCTAACTTGCTAACTGTTTTGGTTTTCCAGCCTGCAACTCTGGTCTCATCAACCTCATTTCCTGCTGCAGCAGCAGCTGTTTTCAGCAAAAAGGCTGATGAACCCACTGTGTCAACTGCCAGCACCAAACAGTACAATTAAAGTAAAACCCTGGTGGATGGAGAAGTGGATGGAGAAGTTTAAAATTTAGTTTTTCTACATGTTTAAATCTGAGAGCTAAGACTGTAGTTGTTGTCAGCTCAAGTAAAAAGTTCACTCCTCACTGGTCTCCACCCGCCAATGTGTGTGTGTGTGTGTGTGTGTGTGTGTGTGTGTGTGTGTGTGTGTGTGTGTGTGAGAGGCTGCAGCCCGACACCAAAACGTGGTTGTTTTTTCTGGTTCTTTTGACTCAGGCGCTGTGCCTTGAACCTGTGTGCATGGTGTGTGTAAATAAAAAGATTTTTGCTAATTAATGGCATTTCAGACAGTTTTTTGCGATGTGTTTATTGCACATGTTCATATCGCAATGTCAGTTATATTCTGCTAATTATAACCAACAGGTGAAGGGTAGTATTTTACAGGTGCTTCACTTTTTTCACTCTCTCCAGTTCCCTCTGCTCCAGATACTAACACACACACACACACCTCCTCACCTACGTCACACACGCAGACAGCAAATCCCTGCAGCCAGGTTCAACATGGGAAAGACCAAAACCAGAGGAGTGAAGGCTGATGGAACACCACCCATGGAAGGAATTACATCTTCAACTCAAACGCATACAACTGTGATGTTAAGGTGTCCACATACTATTGGCCACATATTGTATAATACAAGGATATTAAATGGCATTACAGAGGGAAGTGCGACAGTAAGAACCACCTCTGCAATGTAAGTGCTTGTAGACCAGATGTGTATCTTCAGATATCTCTATCATGTCTCCTTGCTGATAATAAAATGCTCAGTAGATTGGCAGATCTTTCAACAGTTTGGTGTAGTATTTTCCCATAAGAGGCAGAATGGCATGTGTTTGGGCTCACACACTCTCTGAGAAACTCAACAAACGTCTTTTGTTCAGCTCTGTTCAGTGTTTTCGATGAGTACCGTACACCCAGTCAGCGCTGGGATTTATCTGTGATTGCAGCAAAGGGAAAATAGACAGTCAGCTCAGTGGTGTTTGATGGTGAACACAGTAAGGCCAACAGTTTGTCACAGGGGTTAAAGACGTGGGCAACATCAAACTCTCATCATTGAGACCTAATGCGAAGCAGCTGTCTGAGGAGACGCAGCCATAGCCGGAGTCAACCAAGTCAGTCCTCAGGGAGTAAAAAAAAAGAAAAAAGGGGTCTGAGTGAAATGAATGATGCTGATTCAACACTGGGCGACTTCATGAAAACATTTGTTTTGCATTAGGCTTCTCTCGGCATGCCAGCAGTGACTAGCGACCCAGATCTTTAGCAGAACACATCAAATGAATGATTTTACTGATGTCATCCACACTAGGGTGACGGCAAAGGCCAGCTGGGTTCATTTCAGTGCAAAGCAGATCATGAATAATGACACTGGTTCTTGTAGTGTTCCACTTCAGAAAGTAGAAAGTCTCTATGAAACACACACCCTCCTCTATCACAGTTAAATATCCACAAATTGAATTATATATATGTTGTATCTAACACATGAAACATTGAACTTCAAATTTCATTCTCTTCTTTGGAAATACCAGTCTCAACTGAAGCACCACTCACTGGACAAGTTTTTGACCACGTCACAAATCTCTTTGTATCAACAGATGGAGTTTACTCAGTTGTCGTGGGACAGTAGATGTTCAAGCTTTCTATCATCCTCAACACTTTTAGGACTGGTCCCTCTTGGATGAAATCATCAATGAATCATCAAGCAAAAGCCAAATTAAGTTAAAAATAAAGATGAAACAGTTTATTTCTGGAAATTATGATGAAGATCAGCCTGGCTGAGGTCTGCAAGAAGGGAAAGTGGACAAACGTGGATACTGTAAAGTTTCAGTCATGATTTTTTGAATTATTAAAGGATACTTGGCAAAGAGAAGCAAGAGTCCATCGTGTTAGTTGAGTAAAATGCTGCTACTGATAAACATTTTTTCAGTTATGACTTGACTGTGATTTGAACAGAAAGTGAAATGAGCCACTACTGCTACACACACAGCCTCCTTGTGCGTGTGTGCGTTTGTGCGTGTGTGTGTGTGTGTGTGTGAGTGTGTGTGGGGAAGTGATGCTCCTGACTCATCTGTCTCTTTCTCAGTCGTCCTTGACACAGTTTCCAGTCCCAGCTGAGGCCTGCTGGGATCCCACAGCCATGAAGCATTCTCCACCTCATCAGTCCTCCGCTCTCCCCTCGGAAATTTATTGACCACCTCCTCCCTCATGTCCCTTCCTCTCGTCTCCTTTTTTTCTCCTCCTCTGCTCTGTTCTTTGCTATCTATGTCTAGGCCTCCCTCCAACTGTCTCTCTCATTCTGACTGATCTAGATTTTTCTACACTCTACGACTGTTACATGTACTTTAAGTAAAGCTGATCTTATTTACAGTTAGGCCCAGAAATATTTGGACAGTGACACAATCTTCATGATTTGGGCTCTGCATGCCACCACATTGGATTTGAAATGAAACAACTACAACGGAATTGAAGTGCAGACTTTAAAGTTTAATTCAAGGAGTTGAACAAAAATATATGATTAAACATGTAGGAATTGTAGCTATTTTTATACAAACGCTTCTCATTTCAGGGGCTCAAAAGTAATTGGACAAATAAGCATAACCCTAAGTAAAATGTTACTTTTCAATTTTTTGTTGAGAATCCTTTGCAGGCAATGACTGCCTGAAGTCTGGAACTCATGGACATCACCAAACGCTGGGTTTCCTCCTTTGTGATGCTTTGCCAGGCCTTTACTGCAGCTGTCTTCAGTTGTTGCTTGTTTGTGGGTCTTTCTGCCTTAAGTTTTGTCTTGAGCAAGTGAAATGCATGCTCAGTTGGGTTGAGATCTGGTGATTGACTCGGCCATTGCAGAATATTCCACTTCTTTGCTTTAAAAAACTCCTGGGTTGCTTTTGCAGTATGTTTTGGATCATTGTCCATCTGTACTGTGAAGCGCCGTCCAATCAACTTTGCTGCATTTGGCTGAATCTGAGCAGAAAGTATATCCCTATACACTTCAGAATTCATCCGGCTGCTTCTGTCTTTTGTCACATCATCAGTAAACACAAGTGACCCAGTGCCATTGGAAGCCATGCATGCCCATGCCATCACACTGCCTCCACCATGTTTTACAGAAGATGTGGTGTGCTTTGGATCATGAGCTGTTCCAATTCTTCTCCAAACTTTCTTCTTCCCATCATTCTGGTACAGGTTGATCTTAGTCTCATCTGTCCAAAGAATGCAGTTCCAGAACTGGGCTGGCTTCTCCAGGTGTTTTTTGGCAAAGTCAATTCTGGCCTTTCTATTTTTGAGGCTGATTAATGGTTTGCACCTTGTGGTGAATCCTTTGTATTTACTCTCATGAAGTCTTCTCTTTATGGTAGACTTAGATACTGATACACCTACTTCCTGGAGAGTGTTCTTCACTTGAGTGGATGTTGTGAAGGGGTTTTCTTCACCATGGAAAGGATTCTGCGATCATCCACCACTGTTGTCTTCCGTGGACGTCCAGGCCTTTTTGAGTTCCCAAGCTCACCAGTCACTCTTTTTTTCTCAGAATGTACCAAACTGTTGATTTGGCCACTCCTAACATTTCTGCTATCTCTCTGATGGATTTCTTCTTTTTTTCAGCCTCAGGATGGTCTGTTTCACCTCCATTGAGAGCTCCTTTGACCGCATGTTGTGTGTTCACAGCAACAGCTTCCAAATGCCACCGCCACACCTGGAATCAACTCCAGACCTTTTAACTGCTTAATTGATGACAGGTTAATGAGGGAAGAGCCCATGCAGCCTTGTTATTTTTTTTTGCAGCCTTCTGAGTCAATTGTCCAATTAGTTTTGGTCCCTTGAAAAAGAGGTGGCTACGTATTAAAAGCTGTAATTCCTAAACCCTTGCTCCAATTTGGATGTGAATACTCTCAAATTACAGCTGAGAGTCTGCACTTTAAGCCCATATTGATTATACAATTGTATCCTGAATATGTTTTCGTAAACAGCTAAAATAACAAAACTTGTGTCACTGTCCAAATATTTCTGGGCCTAACTGTAGATGATCCTGAGCTTTTCCATAACTGCCAGAGTGGATAAATCTGGACATGGTTACATATTGCTTTAATGTGGAGGAGGAATACTGAGCTTCTGGAAAACAGAAGCATAATACTTGCCCTGTGTGGTAGTAAAACTGAGAAGGCAACTTTCAGCTGCTTCTACCATTTTCTACGATCACTCATTTGAAACTCAGTCACACTGCTCTCATTAAGTTTGATTTAGGTTTAGGTTTTCATGATCATAAAATGTGATCATAAAACGAACAATGTCTAGCCAAGACGATATCGATGATCACAACTGTGCTGCTGGACTTTTAACAAGATCAAGGAAAAGAGATCATATTACCCTGGTTTTAGCTACACTCCACTGGCTCCCAGTCTTTCTTAAAATAGATTTTAAAGTCCTTTACTTGTTTTTAAAGCTCTTAAAGGTTTGGGACTGGCCTACTTTGCAGATTATCTGTCGTTTTAAAATCCTTCACAAGCTCTCAGATCTTCTACTGCCAAGCTTTTAAATATGCACAATTTTACACACAAGAAAATAGGCAGTGCAGCTTTTTAAACTATGCTCCAAAACTTGGAAAACCCGGCCAAAAGCTAGAAGAGATGCTCAATGAAGATTTTTGAAACGACAGCTGAAAGTCTATTTATTTGACTTGGCTTATTTATTTATCTTATTATTTATTTATTTTGACGTTGGGGTTCTGTGTTCTGAGTGTGCAGCAGGAGGACACCGCGCCATAGATACCAGCTACATTTGATCTACCATTTACCATAAGCTAAAGGATGCTCCTATGCTTCTCTTGTCTTATGAAATAGCCACACAGAGCTGGTTGTTGACCATATGACGTGAGATATGTAGAAAGTTTAGCTAAGAGATATCAAAAACATTATCCTCTCAGAACAAATACTCAAAGCTGATGTTGCTCAAAGACTTTTCTGTTGATGTATCTATTAGTTCACTGTTGGTGAAGACATATTATTCAGGGGGAAAGTTGAAGAAACAGACCCATCATAAAGCAACGAGTTGTGCACATGCCCTTAAACTATATTATAATAAGCAGAACAATAATTTATTTTTGTACTGATATATCAAATATATTGTATTCTTTGGCAATTACGTTTACGTTCAGTACTTGCCATAGTAGTGAATACATTTTTCATGTGCCATACAGAATTATTAGTGAGATCTCAGGTGCATTCACTCTCAGCTTTACTTTCAAATTAAGTGTTTAGATGTGTTGCTGGTCCCATAAGGGATAACCATCCACGTATTTGATTTCATGCCATTCCTGATTCAGTCTTGGTTTGGGGGAGCCGGGGATCAAACCACCAACCCAGGTATCAGCTGCCAGCCTACACCAAGCTCCCTGATTTAATTAGTGTGATTGCTGCAGCAATACTACAAGTCCTGAAATTTTTGTGTGATTGAAACAATTCAACTATCAAAACATTCAGCTTCTTTAGGACATTCCTGCTTGTATTTTCCAGTTTCCAAGTTTATAATGGGTGTGTATTACATGAGACTATAGTGAGTGTCATCACAGCTAAAGTGGAGAGAAGCGCTTCAACTGGTCTAGAAAGGTCTGTTTAACTTGTCCTCACAGCCACAAATTTCACTTTTAACTCGTCATTTCTTCCCAGAACGTTGCAAAATTTGTCTTCTTTCAGACAATGTGTGAAAGAACCAAAGCACAGAGACTTACAGAATTTGAACTAGGAGCCTCTGAGTGATGGGAACCGCCCCATAGATCACATTACAAATTCAGAGAAAAACAGGATAACCCTTTTCTTTAACTTGCTCCTGTTTCCACATTTTTGGCTCTATAAACACCAATGTCTCTATTTTAACGATCCTAAGCTCATGGTCTGAAGTGCGTGACGCAAGTGCATTCAGGGCATGTCCATGTCACTTTTGCTATTTTACAGGCAGAAAAAAACTGTTGCTGCTCCATGGGAGTGTTTTGGGCATAACATCCAATAAACCAATCACAGTGCATCTCCCATTCCCTTTAAAAGCCAGGTGCACTGCACCTTGGTGTACTGCTGTTATAATGGACCAGTGTTTCAGAGATTCTATTTGCAGTCAGTTGATCACATATTGTGACTGACCAGTGAGTGAGTCCAGTCCTGACACAGGCAGCAGCTCTGTGACTCTGAGGGACAAAAAAAGTCTGAGTGAATCAACGCTCTGCTCACAGCTCTACAGAGAAGTAACAGCACAAATCACAACATTAGAAATATTTGATGTGATATGATGAGAAGTGTGAATGAATCTTCGGTTCGTTATGAAACTGTGGACAAATGTAGGTGATGAATGTGGAACACTGTGGAGGAGTTACCAGGTAGTAAAAAGAAGCTTCTCTGCAGAGCCTCATGCAAGAGACATCTATGACACATGACAACGATATCCAACACACAACACGTCACAAAGAAGCTCCTTCTGAGGCTGTACTGTAATGTTCACCTGACTCATCCAACATCTAAGAGCATCTTCAGCTCACTCTGCTTGTGTGTAACAGGCAGAGTGTGTGAGCTCTGTGTGCCTGTGTATGTTGGTCCATGTTACTCTCTTGATAATGAGCCTTAAAATAACAGTGAAATACTGCACCACTGACTTCAGACCAGGTTTTTGTTGGTCAATCCTTTTCCACAGATATCGATGCACCAGCAATGGGCCTGACCACACCTCATTTTAAGACCAACACACCCATAGGTGCTCAGATAGGTGCAAGTGTATTTGCTATTTCTTAAAGTATATTTTTTGGGCTTTTTATGCCTTTATTGATAGTGCAGTAGAGAGAGACAGGAAATGGGGAGGCAGAGAGAGGGGGAATGACATGCAGTAAAGGTCCGATGCGGGATTCAAACCGGGGCCGACTGCAGCGAGGACTGTAGCCTCTACATATGGGGCGCCTGCTCAACCCACTGCGCCACTCGACGACCCCTTCTTCACCTACTTTAACCAACAGAAATAATGGCTAAAACTACAAAAATAACGATTGCAACTTGAAAAAAAAAAACAAAAAAACATCTGGTTTGTGCTGTTTATGCATAAGTCAAGGTCTCACCCACATCCTGCAACTGCTGTGGAAGTATTTGTGATACTAATAGTACTTGTAGTAATAACAGTACTTTGTGGTAGTGAGTGAGAGGGATTGTCCTAGTCTTCTCTGTCACAAAGTGCTCCTGTGTTCACATCTGCTCATCAGGAGGGGAGAACTCCAGCAGAAGGCTGTAGGTGGGTCAGCTCTGAGCAGTGTAAAGTTAGAAAGTCACTGGCCTATATAGACATCCAGAAGAGACAGACAGAGAGAGAGACAGAGGGAGGGAGAGAGAGAGAGAGTGAGCAGTGTGTGTGTGCGTGTGCGTGTGTGTGTGTGTGTGTGTGTGTGTGTGTGTGTGTGTGTGTGTGTGTTTGAGACTCTTCAACACTCACAATCCATTCTCAACCACGCAGCACAGACGAACAATGAAAACAGTCACAACAGTCCATAAATCTTAAATCCAGTAAGTTGTCGTGACGCAGCGATGACATTTGAATGCCAGCCATCAAATTAAGGGTTCCCAAAAATATAAATATTATTAGCACATAAAAATAAGAGCCAGTTCTAAACAGTTTCTACCTTTGAACTTGGACTCAACATGCCTAACTGTATTAAACAGTGCCTCAGCTACATTTTTGACTTTCCAAAAAATGGTTCATAAAAACTATATATAACGTCACAGAAAATTCATCTACACAGCTGCTAGCTATGGAGGCTGGAGCCTTTGGGGTGTATAAATAATGCTTAATTTGCTGTAATGTGTGTCTAAATGTGTAGAATAATGAAAGAGGTCATTTATGTATAGGTTTCTGAGAAAAAAAAAAAGCACTGATTGTGGAATATGAAGCCAGCCTACCGAGTCATCTACAGCGACGAGTCATATCAAGAATGCACATAGGAAACGTTTTGTGTGATTTTCAGAGAAAGACTGCAAATATGTGTACATTTATTAAGCCTCAGCTCATATTTCTTCTTGCTTCATCTTCTTCTAGGGACGATGGTGAAAAGATGTGGAGGTCAGAGGCTTAAAGTGATGATATGAGAATCTAGGAAGGATCCAGTTTAGTTCAGACAACTCTATTTATCCCCCATGGGCAATTCATTTGTAGCTTCCCAGTCCACACATTCAGATCTGGGTTTGAGTCAAAATTTAGGTCACAGCTTTTAAGAGTGACGTATACAGAAGAGAAACGTGCTGGATAGGAGTAGTGCTATGAATCAGTACTAACTGTGGGACACAGTATATACACCAAGAGCGACATGCTGGTCAAAATGAAAACTGCAGAAGTCGGGATATTCTGACTTTTACTTCACAGTATGACTCAACCTCCAACAATGCTGGATCCTACATTCTCCATGATGCAATCAATACCATGTTTTTTATCACACCCTCCCTGTCTGTGAGCCCTCATCTGTCAAACTCCAAACCTTCAATTTGCAATGCTGGTTTTACGTTTAGGTCAAGGGGTGGAAAACATATGCAATATATTCTATGCCGCGGCATATCATGCATCGCTATATAGCCTAAAATGATCACGATATTACTTGTAGACCATATCGCCCAGCTCTAGTTTAGGTAAATTATCTGAGATAATCCCAATAACATCATCAGAGTTATTTTCTAAGACATGATAAACTCCCCCAGAACCACACAAGTCATTACACAACTTTTCTTGTAGGCTGAGACGAGTGAATTGACTTTTATTTGTGGAAGGTAAGAACTGTACCTGATGCAATGTAATGGTGTCACTGTTTCAACATTATCTCAAACATGTCTTTGGCATTTCTGTGCTGCAATTTCTTCTACAATGGATACTGACCTTGGGTCTAACCACAGCTCACACATCAAAAACCAACAATGATTTCCTTCCTTTCCTATTATAGAGGGGTGCTAAATTTCTTCTTAGGAGTAGAATGAAAGTATATTTCATAGAGCTGACTGTTCCGCGGGAGGCTTCAGTTGAAGAAGCATATGAAAGGAAAAAGCTAAGGGATGTAGAGTTAGGGGAAGAAGCAGAGCAGCGAGGATGGAAAGTTAGGATTTATCCAGTGGAAGTAGGATGTAGAGGATTTGTAGCAAGGTCTGTTGTCTCTTTGGTGAGGGAGTTAGGAGGAAGTGGACAGAGTGTGAGGAAAATAGTAAAGGACATGTCAGATGAGGCAGTAAGATCCAGTCAGTGGATTTGGATGAGAAGAAGTAATGGTAGCTGGGGGCCCAGCAGGGGGAGCACTTAGGATAGACAGACTCTTAGGAGAAGCAAGGAAGAAAATCCAGGAAGAGGAAGTGTTTTTAAGTGGAGGGTGTGGCCTGTGTGAGCCTCTTTGAGACCATGCGGTTAGTTCAGGTGAGTTGGTTTGTTTGTATTGCTCTGAATTGGTCTGTAGTGTGTCTCTGACTGTCTAGGCGAGTTTGTTTGTTTTAGGTGAGTTGTTGGAGAGTGGGGGAGTAGGGGGAGGTAGAGCACAGCCTAACCCGGCGGGGGAGAGCTAGCCCAAACAGGCACCTCTCCCTGACTCTACCTCCCTCATTCAAAATGGCCGCCATTTTCTCCAACTGGTTAGGGGAGTTTGTTTGCTGAATCTGCTAGTGTGTTTTGTCCTAGTTGATGATGTTGTGTGTGGTAGCATAGGCAAGATAAAGGAGAAAATAGTTGTGGTGTGAGGAGCAGTGATGGCTGGCATTAGGGGAGTGACTCTGGGACGCCAGTGATCACTGTCTAGCCTCCTGGAGGTGTCGTGGGACCAACTAGACGAAACACTGGTGAAAGGAGGTTCCCACCTGATGACCCCAAAGACATGTTAGTTATCACTGCTCATTAGTCTGTGTAGCTGAATTAATAGTTATCATAGGGCTTAGGGAGTTATTCACTGAGTCTGGTCCAGTTTTTACAGCACAAGTTTCTTGTGTTTATCCTAAAAAACTAAAGCTCCTGTCTACAAAAGAAGTGTTGAAGTCATTTGTCAGAAAGGAACAGATGCACCTACAGTAAGTGGTGTCAAACTAGGTAACACATTACTTTGGTATGGTGATGATTAGCCTGGGTCAAGTCCTCTGAATTGGCACCCATATCGCTGATTTATCCAGTGATTCAAATATTGTTCTCACTGATGGCAGTTTCCCCAGTTGGAGAAACAATTTACCAATCAGAGCATTGTAGGACTTGGTGGGACTAAAGATTTTTTCATACTTCCACATGGATCCATATGCTCTTCTATACATACTACAATTGGGGGTCTGTGTATGCAGACATGTTCCACATGTGCCTTAAAAAAACATGGTAGCGAAGACGGTCTCCCCTCTACTCTGTTGTATTTGTTATTTGTCGTGTAACACCATTTTTGTCTGTGTACATCCTTAAAGGTGAATTATACAAATGTAAATGGACCGCATTTATAGCATTTAGAGCTTTTTTAGTCTTAATGACAACAAAGCGTTTTACACTGCGAGTCACATTCACCCATTCACACACACATTCATACAGCGCCTGCTCTATACACAGCACATCTCTATCACACTCAGTCATAAACCAAAGATACATCAGGGGCAATTTGGGGTTCAGTGTCCTGCCCAACGACACTTTAACATGCGGACTGTAGGAGCTGAGGATTGAATGACCAACCTGCACCAACCTCCAGAGCCACAGCCACCCATGTACATAAATGTACATAGCAAGTGATCTTACAACTCTTAAATCTGCATATTTCTTTGATCATCATGAAACTAAGCTAAGTTCCCTGCTCCTAGAAACCAATAACACAGCTGCTGTCTCCACTGAGCTTTATCATCTCAGAAAGCTTCAATGTTGCAAATACATTCAAACCACAACATCATATTTGCTGAATTTATCCATAATTGACATAGAATACGAGGGTCAGGTGATCTGAACTGCTAAATGTTTTATCAGATTCTATTTAATATTTAGCTTCACATAAAGAATTTTAAGCTTGGTAACTGGATGTGTGTTTTCTATCTTTGACTTTTTTTTCTTTTTTTTTTTTAAATCAAAGAACCAAACACACATGGGGACAAATGAAAAACTAGCATCACCTCCTCGTGGTTGTCTGCCTCCTCCACTCAGGCTAGTTCCAAATTACATCCCTGTTTATCTAGAGTTATAGAAAATATGAACCATTTGTCTGAAATTTTATCATTATAGCTGTGTGAAGTCTTGAGTAATGACTAAAAAGTGTTTTGTGAGGTCACAATGACGTTCACATTTGACCACCAAAGTCTAATCAGTTTCTCCTTGAGTTCAGGTGAATGATTTTACCAAATCTGTAGAACTTCCCTCATGGCGTTACGTAAATATTTTGTTCACAATGCCAAAACTTGACCTTTCACCAGCAAAATCTAATCAGTTCATACTTGAGTCCAAGTGAACATTTGCGCCAAATTTGAAGACGTTCCTTCAAGGCGTTACTAAGATATCATGTCCACAAGAATGGGACAGGCAGACGTACATACGGACAGACGGACAACCCAAAAACAATGTATAATATACAGTATATAGAGATAGATAGATAGATAGATAGATAGATAGATAGATAGATAGATAGATAGATAGATAGATACTCTATTTATCCCCTAGGGGAAATTCAAGATATGAATACGCTTCCGGCTCTGGCTATCGCTGGCGCAGAGGCATACAAACAGAAAAAAGGAAAAACCTGAATTAATTAGTTTTTATTCCCTAAATGAAGATGCCTCCACACGTCATCTTTTGTCAATCACCAAGATAATTGTTCATCGGTACAACTGTGCTGCCCACCACCATCATCAAAACACCAAATTGTGTCCATCCTCCAGTAGTGTTCCAGAGAGTTGTTGAATCAATGCCCAAGTGCACTGAGGCTGTTGTGGTAGCACATGGTTGTCAAACACCTTACAAAGACACATCATGTTGCTTTTTCTGTAATTCATCACCTGTCGGTATTTTCTAATGAAGTTGCTCGTCTTTTGTACACAGGAGTGTTTCATGCCCTTCCAAGTCTCACAAGTGTTCCAAATGCCAGTAACATAACATTGTCTATGACACAACTCAAGAAGTTTTGACTTTCTCCTCCTACTTAACAAATCCATACTACATGATGTACACCAGATAGCGTCAAACCACACTGACCACACACTCATTAATCACACACTGCTGAAGCTCCAAAACTGGAATCAAATCTGTTTTGACTGCTCACCTGATTCCAGACTCTCTAAGATTACAAGTGACCCAAACTCTGTCCAACAAAGCAGGGAACAAAAGCTGCAGTAACCAGAGAGAAGAAACAGATGTACTTACCCAGGACATTTCCTGCAGGCACCTCCTCCAGCTCCTCTAGCTCTCTGCCCATCAACAGGTAAATGCTTTCCATGGAACAACAGGAGAGATGAGGCACCTCGGGCACACAATCTGAGGCACTGCAACCCTCAGACAGCTGGCAGAGATGAGAGAATGGAAACAGTAAATTTAATGATTTGTCTTATGTCACTGATGTAGCTGATAGGTGGCTCAGATGTTCTGTATTACGAGTCCTCATATGTCCTCCAATGAAGTATCAGCAATCACGCCTAGTAGGGATGCCCCAATTTTTTTGCAGCCAATACCAATCATTTATGAGTGAGATCAGCCGATCCATGTCTGTTACCAATCATTTTTTGCGTTTTGTTATAGCAGCTGGTTTAGCAGTTGGTGAGCCTGCTTAGCTTTGTATGGAACAGGGACCTCCACCACACAGCAGCGTAACCTGATAAAAAGACCATAATAAGCCATCCTTATTCAGTCAACAACCTGCTTTTACTTTGTGAAAGGAGCAAAGTAACATATCCTACAGTAAGGAGAAATGACTTACACAATGTAATAGTTAATTAATTACATATGTTAATTTACGTGAATTAACACAATTATTAACAGATATTACACATTATAAAATACTAAGCCTGTTCAATACGCTAAACAATGCAAATAGTCTAATAAATAAAAGGCAATATGTCTCAGAACATTAACTCAGTTGCATTATGCAAACTGAAGAATAATAGGATTTCAAGTCAGATACAGGCTGCATTCAAATTGTAGGTATTTTATTGTGGCATGCATTGCAGATGGCATACGTTATATCAGTCTCACACACTTTGTAGAAGTTCCACATGGTTAACCACAGGTGATCGGTTTGAAGGTTGAGACTAGAAGTATTAATTTCCATCTACCAATCATGTATTTTTAATGCCAATCAGCCAATAATGATCAGCGGCTGGTCAATCGGGGCATCCCTAATTGCTATAGCTTCATTAGTTGGTACATAAAAATATTACATGTATTATCAAGTCAAACTCATCATCCTCTGTGTGCCCTCCTGAAAGCTTGCTAACAATTGATACAGTACAGTTTGCTCAAGTAACAGAGAACTGCAGTGTTTCAGTTCTTTGAGGTCTAGCAGCTTTGGTAGTAAGCACTACGGGTCATGCTTTGTTGGGAGCTTGATGTAGCTACACTTCCATCGTGGGAAGATGTGGTGACTTGTAAGCCTCTGTTTTGCCATTAGAAATATAGCATTTTGTGGTAATTCTAGTATTGTGAATACTTGACAGTTGGAAGTTTTTGAAGGCAGATCATTTTAGGTGAGTGAGTATTAGTAGTGATTTTGAAACAATCCACTCTTATCCCAGTACATCACACACACACACACACATCTGCGTGATCTCTCATATTGTTTCCAGATTGATGTACAGATATCTGTCTCTGGATTACTTTGATACTGAGGAAAACCTACATATGTGATGATTGTGAGGCAAGTTCTGGAGTTAGAAGAAGCACCTTTTTTATTTATTTTCCCTTCAACTCTCCTACACGTCTCCATCCTGCTAGGATGTTCATGAAATTCGGTGGGATCATTGCCCTCATCATTCAGGACATAATACATATTTTAATAATATCTTTCACCGGACAGGAAGTTAGCATTTTTGGATTTTGTGTGTCAATTTTCATTTAATGAACACATTTTTTTAAGTCTTTCGGATGTGTAAAAACTCACCAAACTAACACTAACCCTGCAGCCATGTTCAAACTAGTGAGTAGGCTATTTTGATTTGATATTGCAATTTAGCAAGGGATGTGGGTCATTGTGCCCCCTAATTACTTTTACAATTTTGGTGGTCATAGGGTTTTGATTTTATGCCTTAAAACTCACAAAACTTAAAAAAAAAAACTAATTAGCACTTGTTAGCAATTAGCACTCACCTAGATGTATGGAAACAGGTTGGCATGTGTATCATCTTTATATCTACAAAAACTCTTGGAGACTCTTGGTGCCATACCCTAAATCCAAAGGAAGTCTGTCATTTTGAATTTAGTGTGCAATCTTAGTGCTTTTTTTCCATTTACAGATGTTGTATTTAAACAAAACCAAAAAAAACAAAGAAAACAAAGACAAGCAGACAAGCAAATACTCACACCTGAGAAACTAGAACCTGTAAATGTTTGGCAATTTAACTTGAAAAATTAGGGAAATGATCTATCAAAACAGTCGGCAATTGCATTTCTTTTGATCAATTGATCATTCACAACTCTAATAATGCTCATAAACAGTGCTTCTCTGTGAGCTCTAGTGACACCAGAGAAGATAATTAAACACATAAGGTTCAGTAAACTTGCTGTGAGTCATTGGAATTTGATTTCCCCTGTGGGTCCACTGTCAGTTACAGACCTATCAGTCTGCAACAGAATCTGTATAGCTCTTGGTTTTAATTTGTGAGTGTTTTCGATTCTATTTTACTGCGCCGAAAAAAATAAAAACACTTGTATACGCAACCTAATATTTCAATGGCAAAAAGCTGCAAATTCATGACAGATCTGTGCATTACACACAAGTTTGAAGCAGGTACTGTAAAAGTTGATTGATAGGTGTGGGTTTACCATGCGCAGGCCCTGGGTGGGGTCATACTTTGGTCCCAGCACAAATACTCTCTGTCCTTTCTTGACCACCCCACTGTAGACACGGGCAAATGCTATGAAGGTCTCCCTCTGTTCCTCTTCTTTCAGTGTTAGACTCTCCATTTTAGCTGGCAGACAGAAAAAAAATACAGACATATAAATGGAAAGTGTTCCTGTAAGAGTCAAAACCAGGGTACCATCTAACGTTTTCTTTTTTATTTGGCTGAGTCTGAAACATTTAACAATTTAAGCATCCAAACATTTATCAAGGTTGATACCTGCTTTTCACATAACATCCATGTAATTATAAGTGATCATTTAATCATTTATTTGATTTCATTAGATTACCTATGCTGAGTCCTGCAGGTTGGCCTTCCTGTGGCATACTCCCTGAGAGAGTGAGGTCTTCGTGGCTCTCTGCTGCTGTCTGATCAGCTGCCATTCTGTCAGCATGTCTCTGTCTAGCAAGCTCTCTGCGCTGGGCAATCTCTTCCTGGGTCAAAGGCCTACACACACACACCACACACACACACACACACACACACACACACACACACACACACACACACAATTCCATCAGACCACCAGATAACAACTGTTTCCTTGAGATCAGAGATGAGCGATGAGCAATGTGTGATGAGCAGGGTGTCAGCTGAGGCCATAGAGAGAGTTGGAAAACATGAAGTGAAGGCTGTGGTCTTGATGATTATTTTATTGGGGCCGGAGCACCGAGTGTGCCAGGGACCGTTGGGACCTTTTGTTTTTGCTGAGATTATAATTATTCGGCTGGAAAAATTGATTTTTGAGGGCTTTAGCATGCTTGAAAACTCAAACACTTGCACACACTTTAAGGCTGCCAAAAATCGCTCAGTAGTGATTTGGCTTGGGCGTGGCCATTGGGCTCTATAGCGCATAGTGCAGGAGCATAAGGCTGAATGATTGAGTTCAAGTTTTTAGGGTGATTGTAGTCAAGGCAAGAGATAACCATGGTCTGGACCAAGAGCTGGTTGGTGTACTGAGTCAGGTAAGACAAGGATTTTTCTGATATTGTATAGAGCAAAGAGACACGACCAAGAGACGGATGCAACATGGTCTGAGAAGGAGAGCTGTTCATCAAACATGACACCCAGGTTTCTTATGACCTTGGTTGGGGAGGTGATTTTGTTATTGATATCATGATGAAGAGACAGATTGGCCAGGATGACTAAGAGTTCAGTCTTAGAGAGGTCTAGTTGAATGTGGGGTTGTCTGGCAGGAACAACAGGTAGAGTTGTGTGTTGTCTGCATAGCAGTGATATGGGAAGCCATGTGAGTGGATAGCTGGCCCCAAGGAGGTGGTGTATGTTGCAAAAACAAGGGTCCCCACTATTGATCCTTGGGGCACCCCTGTGAGGAGGGGACAAATGTAAAAATGTAAGGACATTTGCCCTTGCCATGACACACTGAAGTAGTGCCCAGTAAGATAGGGTTCAAGATGCTTTGCCCAGGATGCTGATATCTTAAGAGTACAGACAGCAGGATGCAGTGGTTCACCATGTCAAAGCCTGTGGTTAGGTACATCAAGATGAGATATGAGGATGACTCCTCTGTCACAGAGCTGTTTTTAGGGGAGTGGCTGATTTTAAAGCCCAATTGATTTGGATCAAGGAGGGCGGTGCATGAGATGAAATCTGAGAGCTGTTTAAAAACTGCCCTTTTATTAGAATTAAATAAGAATGGAAGTAACAAGACCAGTCGATAGTTCTCGACTTCAGCGGGGTTGAGTGAAGGTTTTTTGAGCAGCAGTGGTACCTGAGCCTGTTTGAATGTGGCTGGAAATGTTTCTGAAAAAAATGAAGCATTTTTCAAGTGTGATTGCTGGCACAATGGTGGGAGATCTGGGTTGGAGGAGGTTGGTGGGAATGGGGTACAGTGCACATGCACTGGGATGGCTACCAGTCAGTTATTCTGAAACATCATCCTCAGCGACAGGGGTGTTCAGTTTAGTGTTCAGTTCCTGAATGAGCGGGAGGTTGCAGCCTGCCTCAGTACACAGGGTTTGTAGGAAGGCTGAAGAAAAACCAGATTATGATCTGATCTGCCAAGTGGTGGTAGAGCTGAAGCAGTGAAGGCCTCCTTGACATTTGCATACAACAGATCAAGTGTCTTTTCCCTTGTGAGACAGTCAACATACTGAGTGGTTAACATCCACCAATATTGCAATGAATGCATCAGGGTCTCATGAATGACGTCACATGCGACCGCAGGCTCAGCTCGTGGTTGAATGTAAACAACAATGGCGACGATGTGATAGAACTCCCACAGTACATATTACGGTCTAAGACCAACTGCCAACAGTTCAATATAATATTCATGTTCATACTGCTAATATAATGTGGCTACATGTGGTCCAGATCACCCCTGAATGTAGTCTGAGTGATTGGATCTCAAATGCATCGTAAAATCGTCTTGGGTGCATTCACACCTGAACTAAGAGCCGTCCACTTGTGATCAGATCACCTGAGACAAATGTTAGTACCAGGTCTGAACAGGGCCTTAAACTAAGTACTGCCTTCACTAGGTGACATGTTCATAAACCAACAAAATTAATATTTGTGGCATGGTCATTTGCTGACTCTGACTTTAAAATTCAATAACAGCCTGATTATGTTCAAATGATTTGACATAATGAAAGCGAGTGACACATGCATATTCTTCTTCTTCCCTTTCCTTCTCTGTCCCCTTTACTTTTATCATGGCCACCCATTCATTAAATGAAATGTGATTCATTAATTAAAATGAGCCACCAAGTAAGTATTTTAAAAAGTTTACAAACTACAATTCTATATTCCACTGTGTGACCAAACTGTATGTATGTATATGAACACAGCTTACATGTACTACAATACTGTCCCTGTACTGGACAATGGGAGAGTGGGACTTCTGTCAACATCTGAAATGTTGTGCTTGCTTCTCTGACCTGAAACCATGTCTCAAACACCAACTTTGTTCAGTAAACATTCTTGAAGTGGCAAACTTTGGATTCCTCAGATATGTACCTCAGGGGCAAGCTGTAAAAACAGCTCTGCTACAGGACCTGTGAGTCTGTGTGTATGCAATGCAGTCTGTGTGTGCATGTGCAGTGTGGTCAAAGTGTTGGCGTATGTGTGAGTGTGCATACCCTCTTCAAAAAGACCACAGTGACTATAGCAACACAGCTGCTCACAATAGGCCTGACCGACAGCATCCAACAAGGAGTTCAGTTCCATGATGACAATCTACTTAAAACAGCCCATAATTTGCCCCTGACAACAGCAGCAGGCCTGCCGATTCACTTGGACTGACTGCACCTCTCTTTTGCATAAATTGGATATAAATGGAGCCACAGCGTGAATTCAGGATTCTAACAGGAAACCACAAAAGAGCAAACCCTGCTGGATGATGGCCTGGTCTTAAGAACAAATAACTTCTGACTTACAGCTTCAGTCAAAGTCAGCTCACTCAGTAAGGCTCACTTCGCTCACATTGTTTCCTCCAAAACCAAGAAGACAAACAAACTAAAAGCAGACAGATGTTTAAGTGATGGTTATCAATATAATGTAATATTTATTTGAGCCTAGGGCTGCTCAAACATCTACATAAACACTCTGCTGTGTGGTACCTCATGCTTTCTATCAGACCGTAACAAAGTCACTGCTTTTTTCCTCAGGAGGTCAAATCAGTCTCTCAGTGGTAATAATGGAAATGCCAGGACTTGGTTTCTGGCTTCGCCCACTGTGGTTATGAAGTAATGGCTTCCAAACACTTGGAAGATGTTTCCATTCTGGTAGTGTATGAAACTGTAACTGAGCAGCTGAGAGAATATTCTTTATGACATTTGCATGAATGCCCTGCAGTGGGATATCATCAGTTAGAGGTTACATTCATAAAGTTCTCAGTCAGCTGTTTAGCTGTCTTGATGGAAAAGAATTGCCTTATACAAATTCTCACTTAAACACTGGAAGTCTTGCTGGTCTTGAAGAGTATGTTGTACGCTTTATCCTGCAGTATTCTGAAGGCTGTGGTGTTCATGTTGTGCATTTAGGAATGTTCTAAGTACAAATGCAGAAGGGACCTTAGCTGCAGGTCACAGTCTCTGTATATCTATATCATGTCTGCCCCTCTCCTTTTCATCAATCTAAAAGATGCTACCCAGTGCAGATTTTTTAGACCTTCACATCTTTCCTTCCTCCTACCAGGGATTCTGTCTGTTTGCACCTCTGCTTTCAGGTTCTGGCTGCCACTCTCACACCACACAAACAAATCACATGCCAAATACAAGTAATCAACAAAGGCTTCCCTGGATAATAAAATATGGCTCTATGTGTTATATAAGCTACTTCAGCACACAGGGCAACACTTCAATGTCAGTATTTGTTCATAAGCATTACAAAGGGACCCAAGGCTACAACTGGCTTTAGTTGACAAAGGAACATACAAAAGAAATCACAAAAGATTTTATGTATCTATAGTTTTGTGTTTATTGCAAGTTAAATATTTATGAAAATGCAACCTGCCCCCGCCAGAGGGCACAGAGTCCCATCGTCTTCAAATGTACCTATCAGCTATTGGTCAATATTCACTACAAAAAGGCTTTGTGATAATAGCAACTACCATTATGGATTTTGAGCTAATTAGCATAACATCAAAAACAGTAAAATGAATAGAAGTTTTTGAATTTTTAGTTTATCAATACCAGATTTGGTGTACAGCCTTGGTTGATTGAGAGGCACATTTCTATTAAAAATGAGCGAGATCAGTTGAAAAACATGGCCACGGTCGAATGGAATGTCTTTCCAAAGGGCGGGGCCTAGATAATATTGGCCATAACTTATTAACCATTTGTGTGATCGTCATAAAACTTAGATGTCTTCAGGTTGTTATAGCGAGTAGGTCTACCAAAGCATTAAGTAGCTAAAATTTGGCTGCTTCTCTCAGTGGAGTGCAAAACGGTTAGAACCCACGAATTGCCGCTTGCAGCTATAATCTTTTTTTGGTTTTAAAATTAAGGCCATTGTAACGTACATACTTGGCATGGAATCAGTCACAAGCCACTAAAAAAGTGCATTGTAAGGACATGAAGAGTTACGGACCCAAAATTGACACTTTGTGACTCTTCCCACCATCAAATTATCACATTGATAGGAAACAGAGACAAAGGACCCATCTCTCACAAACAGTTCATGCTTTTAGCATGTCAGAGGGATGCGTAACCAGACCAAGGGTCAAAGGGTCAGCTCCAGAGGATCAACCAATGGACACCAGGCAACTGGAGAATATAGGCAAAATCTCCAGTTTGTAACAATAATGATATTTGATTGTTTCTTATATAGGACAAGTAACACCAAAAGAAGGAGCCTCTCTGTGCCATGCATGAACACACACACACACACACACACCAACCTCCCTTCCTCTGTCCCTCTCTAGATGAGAGTCATAAACTACAATCCACATTCCAATCCTGGGTAGTGACCAGCAGAACTCTCTTCACAGACACAGATCTGAGGAAGAATGTAAAATTAAATATCTAGCTGTTCTGTAACTCATGAGATGTTTCTATGTAATAGTTAAATCCCAAACTTTTATCATATAGAATGGTTGAAATGTAAATGTAGACTTTAAGACAATGTTCCTCATGTGATCATACTGTCAGCATCCTTCACACGAGGTAACACACATTACATGACATCCAGAATGTCCATATTATTATTATTACAGTCAAAGAACTGCTGTGTGATCCACATTTATAGACTATATGCTAAGACGAGAGAAGATGCTAGAAGCAGCTAGAGAAGGCTAGAAAGCTAGAAGCTGAAAGCTCTGTAGTCCAGGCTCTTACCAACAGCCCGGCTCTGAGCTCTAAGCTGCTAGCCACAAACTCATGGCTCTTAGCCATATTTGCTTTTTCGCGTCCTTTATTTTTCTTTGCCACAAGCTCCAAGTAACATTCTTTTTGTCTACATGCGCAATCTTTTATTTTCATAAGCCAAGTCAAGACCAACTGAACCAAAACAACAGAAGTGGCTCAGAGTAATTTTGTAACTTTTAATCATCAATTTTTGAAGATTTGACAACTTTAGAGTCATCTGGTCAACGCCAGTGCTCCTCTAAAGTTATCCAAAAAGTTGAAGAGCATTAGAGTTTATTTCGCATCAAACCACAAGAGACACCAGCAGATAACATCTTCACGACCGCCTGCAGAGAAGCCGAGCAGAAATCAAGAGTGCCCGAGACAGAAAAAGCCTTCTGGCAAACTCCACCAGAGCTGAACCGCTGAGACACCGGCAGAATCGATCACTGTGATAACGGGACACGGCCTCCAGGAGAATCCACCTAGATCCCACGTCTCCAGGGTTACCACGGCAACCACAGCCACCTGGGCTCCAGCCAAGGGTCTTCAGCTACAGCGCAACTCACAGTAGGCCGGTCTTAACACTCTGCTCATGACTGGGTTGATGTCGAAATATAGCAATATTTAATCATCAAACCTAATTCGTAGATGTAGTATCATTAGCTGTGTAGCCATAGTGTATAGCCATAACATATTCTCTCCCACCATTGCCAACTCATCACACTGCTCATTTCATTATCATTTTCATCTTTATGATTATTACACCTTGCATTTACTCTGTAGATAGTAGTTTAGTTAATAAACTCCTTTATTTACACCCAGTTGTTGTCCTGTTGTATTCTTTTGACGTAGAGACTGGAGATCCATTGAATCGAGAAGTCATGGCTTCTGACATGAGATTGATAAATTTATTATTGAAGTAATTCATTGTTGTCCTCCCAGAGTACTGGTGCCCCATTTCAATGAGAGTAAATTCTAAATTATGGCGTTAACGCTACACCGTGTAGAAGGTGAGGTTTTCTTTCATTGTTGGGTTTCTTTTAGAAAGCTGTAACTCTTGGTTTTGTTCATAAACATTTATCTTTTTATGTTGCTTCCTTTTATGTTGCTTCCATTTTCCCCAAATCAGCTGGATCGTAGCAAACATGGTCCTCTCCATGTCTTCAACCTTGCAACCGTGAGACAGTTCCACCAGATTTCACTGATTAGATCCATTTCTTGAAGTGAAAGAGTCAAAGAGTTAAACCAACTGTTGACTGCACTCTGTCAGGCCATGGTGGCATACAGTATGTTTATGACGCATTCCTCTGTAGGCAGCTGTAACCAGGGGCTGCCACATAAGTGTCTTAAGTGTAAGTGTATAAATGCGCCTGCCGTGGGAAATGGGCAAAAAAGAATGGAAGCTCATGCATGCTCATTAGCCAAGGTTTTGGACAGGCTTTTTCCTTCCTGCTTCACAATCTGAAATGACCTCTCTTTCACATTTCTGTATCTCCTCTCCCCATCATCTAACCCATCTCTGACAGCCTGTCTCTATCTCCTCTGCTGTGCCTGCCACTCTGTTTCCCTCAGAGTGCATAAGCAGTCTGCAATTAGGATCCAGAACTGTCACAAGAGGGGGAAGGAGTGCAGAGATGACTCCAGTCAGAGGCCTGAAGTAGGAGCTTTCTTCTGTGCATCAGATATGCTTGGACATCAAGAAGCTCAAAACAGGGGATGGCATGGAAAGGGAGTACAGGGTGCTAAGAGCTACATGCTAAGCTAAGCTCTGTTTTTAAACATGTTTCACAATGTTTATGAAAAAAACTGTCTGACAACACTGCAATGTCTGAACTCATAAATCAGCATTTTCAGGTTAGATAAGACCTCATTAACACCATTACAAAAAACACAAAAGCCAAGAATGAAATAAACCTGAAGACAAGCACTGTCTGTGTATCCAAAGCCTGATGTATTTTGCAGAGCTGACAGGTCCACTGTTGTCCAACAACAGTGAGATGTTCCTTCATTATCATGAACACACACACTGCAGTTTATTTTGAGTCAGTCCCACAAAATTATCAAATCTAAATCCAGCAACAAGTTTGCTTTCAAATCTGAAAAATCTGAATATTTTCAAATCAAATCAAATTCAATAATGTTTTTATGTTTGTCTTTCAACTTCATCACAAGTTATGAATGACTAAAACTGACTGACTGATTTCCCTAGATCTACAATTGTGTTTTTTTTTATATTTAATGTTCCCATTTTTAAGTATTGAAGAGCTGTATTACTAAATTATTTTTGAGTCATTCATGTGTGCCGAGAGTAAAAGGTCATCACAAGAGTCTGTAGTGCAGAAAGATTTGGGGTGCAAGACAGAAAGAGGGTTGAAAGAGCACAGTTAGTTAAGTCTAGACGGCAAAGGGAAATGGAGAAATTAGTTAAGGAAAGAAGACAATTAAGAAAGCAGTGGAAAAGGGCAACAGAGGAAGAGAGGGGGGGAATTGATGTGTTGCAAGAAGATTTGAGAGGCAGGCTAACAGTACTTAGAAGGGCTGAATATCTTAGGAAAAAGAGAAAGAAGAAAGAATATGTAAGGACAGCGTTTTACAGGGACCCTTTCAAGTTTGTTAAAGGATTGTTTAACCAGGAAAAGGGAGGACAGCTTAAGGCAACAAAGTCAGAAGTGGAAAAGTATTTAAGAAACACGTATTCAGATTTGGAGCAGAATAGAGTAGTAGGCCTTCCACCCGACATGCAACCATTAGGAAAGAAAGATCATGAGATGGATGTTAGACCACCCAGGTGGAAGGAGGTTGAGGAGGTAGTCAGGCGTGCAAAGGCTTCTTCGGCCCCAGGGCCAAATGGAGTCCCCTACCGGGTTTATAAAAGCGCACCTGATATCCTAAAGTTTTTGTGGAGGCAATTAAGAATAGTTTGGGAGAAACAGGTTATTCCCAGAGCATGGCGTAGGGCAGGAGGTGTTTTTATTCCAAAGGAGAAGGAATCCTCAGACCTGAGTCAGTTTCGAATGATCTCTCTCCTAAATGTGGAGGGGAAGATCTTCTTTAGCATAGTCGCACGGAGATTAGCTAGTTATTTAGAAAGGAATAGCTTAATAGATACTGCAGTACAGAAGGCAGGGATACCAGGTTTCGCAGGGTGTATAGAGCACACTAGCATGATTTGGCATCAGATTCAGGCAGCCAAGACAGAGAAAAGAGACTTGCATGTCATATTTTTGGATTTAGCAAATGCGTTTGGTTCAGTGCCACATAGCCTTATTTGGGAGGCATTTGATTATTTTAGAGTGCCTGGAGTAGTGGTTAAGTTAGTAAGGTCGTATTTCCAAGACATTAGACTATGCTTAAGTACAGCAGGCTTTACGACAGGGTGGCAGAGGCTAGAAATAGGCATTATGGCAGGGTGCACGATTTCTCCATTGGCATTCACAATGGCGATGGAGGTAATCATTAGAGCTTCTAAGTGGGTTGTAGGTGGAGAGAGGCGGCAGGATGGGATGCGCCTTACACCAATTAGGGCCTACATGGATGACATGACGTTGATAACTACAACGGTGCCATGTATGAAAAGAGTACTTGAGAGACTTAATAAAAACTTAAAGTGGGCTAGTATGAAAATTAAGCCTAGTAAGTCTAGAAGTATCTCAATAAGTAGAGGGAAGCTAAGTGATAGGAAGTTTGTAATAGACGAAGAGGAAATTCCAATAATTAGGGAAAAATCAGTAAAGAGTCTAGGTAGGTGGTACAAGGCAGACTTGAATGACGGAGAACAGGTAGTGCAGTTTCGGAAAGATGTTGCTGAGGGACTGGATAGAATAGATAAATCAGGGCTTCCAGGAAAGTTGAAGTTGTGGTGTCTGCAGTTCGGGTTATTTCCCAGACTGATGTGGCCACTGTCTGTATATGAGATTCCATTATCTGCTGCAGAAAAAATGGAAAGATTAGTTAGCTTTTACATTAGGAAGTGGCTAGGTGTTCCTAGATGTTTAAGTACGGTGGCACTGTATGGGAAAGGCATACTTCAGCTCCCAGTAACTAGTCTAGTGGAGGAGTTTAAATGTACTAAGGTTAGGACAGAGCTCCTGTTATCTGGGAGTAAAGATGTGGTAGTCAGTAAGGTGGTTCCAAACCCAATCAAGGGGAGAAAGTGGAATCCAAGAATGGCAGTGCAGGAGGCAGAAGCAACGCTCAGGCATACAGAGATTGTGGGTAATGTCCAAATAGGCCGGGGAGGCTTGGGGCTTGGCCCAGGCAAACCGGTGTGGAGTAGAGCAGGTCCCAAGGAAAAGAGAAAGCTAGTGGTGGAACAGGTTCGTAGACAGGAGGAGATATTAAGGGGTGCAAAGGCAGTGGCTCAGGCTAAGCAGGGACAGTGGTTGAATTGGGAAGGTGTAGATAAGAAAAAGCTTAGCTGGAAAGAGCTGTGGAGTATGGAGGAAAGTAGCATTAGATTTTTGATAGGGGCAACATATGATGTATTGCCAACTCCCCAGAACCTAAAACTCTGGGTAAATGGAGACCCGCTATGTTCATTGTGTTCAGGTACTGCAACTTTAAAGCACATTTTGTCAGGCTGTAAGGTTAGTCTGTCGCAAGGCCGGTATACGTGGCGACATAACCAGGTTTTAAAAAGCTTAGCTGCAGGAATTGAAGACTTACGGAGGCAGGCAAATTTAGGAGGGTCTAAAATAAAGAGAGTTGCAATCAAGTTTGTTCAAGAGGGAGAGAAAGTTGGTAAGACAGCAAGGAGGCAAGGCAGCTTAGAGGATGCTTGTGATTGGGAAATGCAGGTAGATTTAGGAGGAAAGCTTGTTGTTCCCCAGGAAATAGCCAGTACAAAGCTAAGGCCTGACATAGTCTTGTGGTCTAGGAGTAGAATGAAAGTATATTTCATAGAGCTGACTGTTCCGTGGGAGGCTTCAGTTGAAGAAGCATATGAAAGGAAAAAGCTCAGGTATGTAGAGTTAGGGGCAGAAGCAGAGCAGCGAGGATGGAAAGTTAGGATTTGTCCAGTGGAAGTAGGATGTAGAGGATTTGTAGCAAGGTCTGTTGTCTCTTTGGTAAGGGAGTTAGGAGGAAGTGGACAGAGTGTGAGGAAAATAGTAAAGGACATGTCAGATGAGGCAGTAAGATCCAGTCAGTGGATTTGGATGAGAAGAAGTAATGGTAGCTGGGGGCCCAGCAGGGGGAGCACTTAGGATAGACAGACTCTTAGGAGAAGCAAGGAAGAAAATCCAGGAAGAGGAAGTGTTTTTAAGTGGGGGGTGTGGCCTGTGTGAGCCTCTTTGAGACCATGCGGTTAGTTCAGGTGAGTTGGCCTGTATTGTTTGTTTGTATTGCTCTGAATTGGTCTGTAGTGTGTCTTTGACTGTCTAGGTGAGTTTGTTTGTTTTAGGTGAGTTGTTGGAGAGTGGGGGAGTAGGGGGAGGTAGAGCACAGCCTAATCCGGTGGGGGAGAGTTTAGCTTAAAAAGGCATCTCTCCTTGACTCTACCTCCCTCATTCAAAATGGCCGCCACTTTCTCCAACTGGTTAGGGGAGTTTGTTTGCTGAATCTGCTAGCGTGTTTTGTCCTAGTTGATGATAGTGTTGTTTGTGGTAGCATAGGCAAGGTAAAGGAGAAAATAGTCGTGGTGTGAGGAGCAGTGATGGCTGGCATTAGGGGAGTGACTCTGGGACGCCAGTGATCACTGTCTAGCCTCCTGGAGGTGTCGTGGGACCAACTAGACGAAACACTGGTGAAAGGAGGTTCCCAGCTGATGACCCCAAAGACATGTTAGTTATCACTGCTCATTAGTCAGTATAGCTGAATTAATAGTTATCATAGGACTTAGGATGTTAAGCTTAGGGAGCTATTCACTGAGTCTGGTCCATTTTCTACAGCACAAGTTTCTTGTGTTTACCTTAAATAAATAGTCTAGTCTAGTAATGACACACAGCTAATGATCCATCTATTCACTATTTCCTCTTTCATGGCAAAACATCAAAATTCAAAGTTCGGACACAACGTTCGGCAACAACTCAAAAGCTTCGCAATTTAGCATCACAAAGGTCTTTAGACTGCATGACCATATATAGAGTGAATATGGTTAATTATCTAGGAGGAAGTTGGTTACAGTACAACGCCTGTAAATCCTGTTGGATTTATAGTATGGTTCCAAGAGGCTTTTCTACATGTCTGCCTTCCAAATTTTGTATATGTAGACGAGGGCTACTAGCGCCACACCTCATACAAAACCCATAAAATATATAGAATTTCACCACATCTGATGCATTTATAAAGTTCTGTGAGTTTCTTTCTCAGCACATTCAGCCCCTCAAACATGTGATTCATTTTTGTGGAAAAGGAGGAGAATAATAAACAGAAGTTTTGATAGGGTCGATAAAGGTCGACATAAATTCCTTCCTTTATTCAGTGCTGATCATTTAGTGCCATTTACATAAACAACCCACAGCTAACTTTAATTTTGTTGTTTTGGATGTTTAACCAGTATACATCTTAATGTTTATGAGTGAATATTAACTCTCAACCTAAGGGACACAAATCTGTGCAGGTTCCATTTGCTGAAGAAGACTATTGGATACAGGAAAGCTCCAGGAACATCTAAGTAAATGGTCTTTGTTTTTAGAATATTTACCACAGAACTTTATGTCAATATGACAATATTGTTCTGTGTGACCACTTGCTGATTAGAACTGCTGGTCACACAGTCCAGCAGCCAATCATCAAAAAGCTGATGCATGCAGTTGATACTGCTGGAGTCTGCAATGTTTTTTTTTGTTTTGTTTTTTTTTAAATTGTGAGAGGTCTGTGCACCAGTGGTAACCTGAACTGTGGAGGTTTGCATGTGAGCATGTGAAAAACAAGGCAGCAGCCCTTCACACCAGCTGTGTTACGTAGCATCTGAACATTCAACAACCATAGCACACACCAAATGCACCATACAGGCAGAAACTAGAATCACCACCTTGTGGCTCATTCCTCCACCAAACAACCATGTTGCAGGAAATATGGTCCACTCCTGAGTTACAGCATTGAATAATGGCCAGATGTGTTTTTGCAGAACACGATGATGTCACAGTGAACTTGACCTTTTGAATATGAAATGTCATCACTTCATTTTACACTATTCGACATTTGTGTTAAATATTGTCACAATTAGTTTGTGAATTTTTGTGTTTGAATTTTTGTGAGGTCACAGTGACAGTTACCTTTCACCACTAAAATTTAATAAGTTCATCCTTCAGTCCAAGTGAAAATCTTTTTTCAAGAGGTTCCCGAAATATCTCATTCACAAGAATGATAAGGACGAACAACCCAAAAACTTGTTTAGGTGTTCAGGCTTTAAAAAAAGTCAAATATAGTTGTTGAATGTACCTGGTTGAGAGAGGGTGAGCGGAGGGGATAAAACTGCCACTTTCCAAGGGAACTAAGGCCCCACGAAGACTGACAGTGGTGCATCCTGATAAGCTGACATGCATTAAATGGTGTCCGTGTGTGAAAACAGTGGGTGTCAGTGTTATGACATGCATCATGTTCTGCCTATGTTCTGGATCATTCATAGACCTTACTATCAGCAGTTTTTCATTGGAACTACTTTCAACCACAGAAGTGAAGACATTTCTGTAGATTGTTTGGGCAGCATTTCTTAAGAGACATCTTGCTGTTAAACTCTTTGTTAATATCATTCCTTAATGCTCTGAGCACCACAAACAAAAGTCTATTAACCTCCTGTTTTGGGGTACAGGCAGAAATCTCAGAGACTTAGGCCCTGTTCAGACCTGTTCAGAACTGCATTAACATCCGTCTGATCACAAGTGAACAGCTCTAAATTCAGTGTGAACATACCCAAGACACATTGAGGACACACGTGGCCACTTTCTTCTAGCAGTGTGAATATGAATGTGTCCTGGGCCACACTGAAAGACCACCTACTCTACTGAAGTCATCTGACACAGTCTGATTAGTCCCAACATAGTTTTTTAATGAACTCAAAATATTTTACTATTTCTGATGGATAAAACCTGATTTCATGCCACAGCTGAGATTCACTCAGCCCCTCCCTGCCCCGCTCTCTCTTTCTCCAAAAACCAAAACTATAGGCATGGAGAGATAGCACTACAGGGCAGTGAAAAAATATCTGTTTCCTCTGTAATCTGGGTAATTCTACCATTTAACTAATGATCTGTGTGTGCTGCTATCAAAGCAGTGAGTTCACACTAAACAGAAAAAAAGAATTTCCGTGGTGGTGCTGTAAGTGGTATAATGCTAAAGCCTGTACCTCAGCCCTGGGTAACTTCAGAGTAACATTGAGCCAACTCTTCCCCTTTATCCAGAATAGACATATTAAGCATGTCCACAGCCACGGGGCATGAGGGAAGAACAGGAAAGCAGCACCATCTACTGACACACAGACACACAATTACCTCTGTCTGTTGTGAGGCAAGGCCTTGGTGTCCACAGCAAACATCTTGGACACAAAGACGATAACTGGAGCATTTTCCCCGCTGGAACACTGGAGGAACGCTGGAAAACACACATCTGAGGTCACTACACAGGAGCCAGATAAAAAGCCAGTCGTGTTCCAACATTTTTAGCTGCTTACAGTGAGCAAGAAATGATTTGAGAAACACAACACACACATAGTCTGACATTTAAAGTGAATGGTGATCAGTCATTTTGATTTTCCTTCTCGCAGTGATGATGAATCAGAGTGCAAACCAGAACATTAAATGCTGCTGTAAACATTTTAAAACACTAAAAAACGTGAAAAAAGTTGATTGAAATCATTTTCTGACTAAACATTCATTTAATCCCAGTACAGATGAATCACTTATTTTCTAATTACCATTTAATATATACATCTTTTCAAAATATTTTTTTCTTTTTTCTTTTTGAATTTTCTTTATGAATTTTTTTTTCATTTTTTGTTTTCCATTATCTGAGACCTTTTTAATCATTAGATCTGCACTTGCTACATCATCTATTAATTACTTTTTCAAGAGCAAGACAATTTTGAATTTTATTTTAAATATTGCCCAAGATATGCAAAGTTCATTATCTATGTATCTGACACACTGAAATGACAGTTACTTATTAAATCTGACAAGTTGTTTTTCTCACCATAGGTCTTGGTTAAAACTATTCAAATGACAAATGTCAACGATTGTTTCACTGGGAGAATGCAACTGAGGAAATTTAGGATTAGGGTTATCAGCTGATTATTTTGCTGGAGAAGACCTCTGTTTAGGGTTAGGGTTAGTTGTCTCACAGGATATAGCGATTTCCTTCGAGACAATCTGGATTTAATCAGACCCGAGACAAGTTATATTTTTTCCTGTTCTTAATTAATTCACACAATTAATGTTAATCAGTTACAGCGAGGTAGATACAATTTAAACAGAGAAAGCAACAGTCAGCGCCTGAAGACATGAGAAGCTATTCACTGAATGTTTTCTACACTACATAATCAGAGTCTGAGCTCAGTGAATCTCTTATACCTAGATTTGAAGTTACAGATGTTGTGTTATAGATTTTGTCATTTGTGATTTTGGGCCATTTGCATAAAACTGAAAATAAATGACACTTTCTTTTTTTTTTTTTCTTAAATACAACACATTGAATCAATATGGTGTATGTGGTACGGTGTGGTACAATGTACTTCCATTACATAATTTGTAAAAGGATCAAATATTTCTATAATTACATGAGAATAAACTTTACAGAAGATGAACACAACATAATTGAATTTGAGGTTTGTAGGTAGTTGTCTGTGTCACTTCATATTTTACACACTGATCAACAGCATATAAAGTGCTGCAGCTCACAGTGACTGTAATTCATTCAGAAAGCGCTGTTAATCTGTCAAATGTCTGATGTCACACAAAGGAAAGCTAGAGACACACACACACACACACACACACACACACACACACACACTGCTGGCAGGCTGACCAGACAGTAAACTGGGCAAGCAGCAGGTTTTGTAAATGAGTTGGAGGGAAATATACAGAATTCTGGAGAGTGTGAGTTTCTATTTCTGTGCTGTGTGCACCTGTGAAAATTTGACCATTGACCGAAGCTGCCATAGAGAAATCCATGTTTAGCTGCTAAGTTCTCCTGCTGTTTTTTATAAAAGTCTCTGTTTTTATGCTATAAAAATGTATATATGTAATGTATAAAAATGTATTCAGTGATCCTCCAATAAAAGCCTGACTGGAAATCAAAAGTGAGAACAGAAGTTAGCAGAAAAACAGTCCACACTCCATTGAGGCAGATTGAATGATTTTCTTTAAAAATTTGAGTTGTGTATAAAATGGGAGGGGGCTCAGATGAAGGGTAAGTTGGTCTGAATGTTACAAAATAAGAAAGCTTTTGACAAAAAATGTGCCACAATAACTAATGTGGCTATACTGCATAATTTCTGAGGAGACTGCAATGCAAGGACATCAAAATTAAAATCAAAATTTGAAAAATCACTCTTGGCCCATTACTATGCGGGGTTTTTCCTGCATAGAGAAATGCAAGGCGGCCGCCTGCGTCAAATTTCATGCCGCCTCCCGACAAAATTCTAGTGGGCCTACTTGTTTTTTGAAAGTAAGCCTAGTTCTCAGCCACAAGTGGAAGGTGGCGGTGGAGAAGAGGATCAGAGCGCAAGAGAGGAGTCAAGGCGAGAGTACCAAATCTTGTATTAGAGGGTATTAACAAGTGTAATAAAGCCGGCTTTTACATGATTTTAACATCACTTTTTATTGATTTTTCCAGATGTTCTCAAAAGCATAGAGTCAGTGGCTTTGACTTGCAATGGCTGGAGAGATAATGATAATTAATAATAGAAGGCGGCGACCTGATTTTCGGCCCTTCAAACAGGCGAATAGGGTTGCCACCCAGCCTGTATAATACGGGATGGTTCCATATTTGAAAATAAAAAGATTCTAGTACTTGAGTCTCAGTGATTTTAAATCAATACTGGATGCAATTTGTACTGTATTTTCGTTCATGTTATGTCCTCAAAGTGCTGTGAATAATGTAATGTCAAGTAAAACCAAACCAGTTGACACCTTCTTTCACATAAAAGGTGGCAACCCTACAGATGCATATTATCTATAACAATATTAAAATAATATTATAATAAAAAATGATATCTCTTTTACATCCAAGCACACCCAGTTTCTTGAAAAGATTCCCTAAATTAATGTTACATTCCATCCTGTATGTTTTTTTTTTGGTTTTTTTTGCAGAAATGTCTCAAATCACAGATTATTTTAAAAAGAGTTCGTGAGGAGGAGAATCTCAAGGACAGGTGAAAAAGTGCAGAGCGCAGACATCATTATTTCTTCTAATATGGGGGAAAAAAAGTTAATTCATAATACTGATGAGATACAGTTAATGTGTCAGGACTGACAGTAGGCTTAGTTCTCAGCCACAAGTGGAAGGTGCTGGTGGAGGAGAGGATCAGAGCGCGAGAGGAGTCAAGGCGAGAGTACCAAGTCTTTACAAGTGTATTAAAGCAGACGTTTATTTATTTATTTTATTTTACTTCATTTCTGCTGCTGTTGACAGGTGATGGTAGTAACACTTTTAAGAACAGAATTTATAAATATTAATGTGATTAAGTGATGGATCATCTCTAGCACTGTCACCACCACCACAGGTGAAAGTATTTACCAATTAACATCAGAATGTTTTTTGATCTTTCATTGTCAGTGTTGTCAGACAGCAACATTTAAACATTTCTAGTATTTATGATGTTGATTAAAGCTAACATAGAAATAGTCACACACTGCTGTACGTGTTACTATTGTGAAAATTCATACCAGATGTGTTCTATGAAAACCATCAACAAAGTTAAAGCAAGAGCTTCATAAATAACTTTATTGAGCATTATAAACTCTATTAATCTAAACAATTTACAACACTGGAAACATGTATAAAAGAATAATAAATGGATTCATTAAATACTGTAGTGTACAATTTACAGTCAACTGTAACTATTTGAAATTAAAAATAAAAAAATACAGCTGTGGATAAAGTTAAAGCTCAATTTCACTGTCATATGTAAGTTTGCTAACTAAAAATAGGAAGTTGAATCCGGTGCAGGCAGATGTGCATAGCGTCCTCTGTTCTCGGGGTCAGATCAACCCCTCACTCCTCCCCAGCTCCACCCTCTCCTCCAAATATGGTTCTTTCCAGTTATTAAAAAACAAAATGGCGACAGCCTAAACGACTGGCTTCAAAACGGCAATTCACAAACCAATGGGTGACGTCACGGTGGGTTGGCACTTGGTACATCTCTTTGTTTACATTTCTGCATCCTGGAATGCAGCTGCTGTTCACATCATCGCTCAGATACAAGACTACAAGCTCATGTCCTTATTTACCATCAACTGGTAGGAGGAAGACGTCAGCTGGAGATAGCGTTAGCTTACTTGCCTCATGTTTAATGCTGCTCTCTGTACCTTTACTGTCAGTACATACATTGCACACACATTTTACTGGAAAATATAGCTAGGCTTCAGGAGAGGGAGGGTCTCTCTCATACACTCTCACACACACACACACACACACACACACACACACACAGGAGTGAAAGCTATGTGAATAAATCTGTGGTTGTGTGCTGATATTATCTTCTTCAATTGCGACCTATCTAAATGATAACTCTCAATCAACTCTGAGCCATATGTGAGCTCTTTTGTGCATGAACTAAGACATTAATGACACACAGCTGCGCAAGAAATATTTAATTGTCACATGTCCAAGTACTTGGGTTGTTGATGAACCCTTGCAATTTTGGCACTGTGCTTTAAGAGATCAAGATCAAGAGGCTCATTCATGTCAGATGCTGTGTGGTTAGTACAGAGAGGTGTGTCTGCAGAGGGAAAGCCTGACTTTGCAGTCACTAGGCCATACTGGCAACTGTCGTCTACAGAAAGTAGCTAAGTTTTGTCCAAAAGTTGCTAAATTTGTCGCTAGGTGCTGTTTTGAAAAGAAGAAAAAAAAAAAAGGTTCTGAAATGTCAGTAAATGTAGTAACAAAGGCACTAAGTTGTGAACACTGCTTGTTTGCGTTGAATTATTTTGAAAGAGCAACAGCCAATGGGGACCCTCCAACACTCAGCCAGTTGACGAGTCATACAGCCAACCAATGGTGTAACTTCATCCCTCAGTCAGTCAGCATCATTCATGTTTATAAGGCTGACCCCGCTGTTGCGGTCCAGCCAAAAATGTGTAACTGTACCAATACTTATGTTCTGGAAAGCACATTTCCTAGGAAGCAACTATAGCATTGCGTGTGCGTGTGCGTGTGCGTGTGCGTGTGCGTACCTTTGTTCAGTTCCTGAGTCTGTTCAGGCAATGAGTCAAATCGTCGCACTCCAACACTCATCAGTTTCTCCACGCGCTCTGCTGCCATGTCTAAAGGGCTGGGAAGCTTCTCGCACACCATCACTACAGTCTCCATTAAAGAAAACTACAAACCAGATGTACAAACATCACCGAACAATGCTGAACTGAGGCAGCCAAACTAAAGGCAGGAATGAAAACGGACCCTGCGTGTTCTGTTCCAGGATACAGAGGACAGCTTGGGATACAGGTAGCCACTGGCTACAGATGGCAGTCAGGAGGACTTTGGGGTCAGAGTGACGAGAGTCCCTGGCCATCACCTTCACACCAAGTGATGTTACTACCTTCTCCACCTTCTCCTTGTCCCTGGATAAAAAAAAAACATGACAGACATCTTTACAGAGAGCAAGACATGGAAGCCCACAGGTCACCTCAGCACAATATTGAGAGATAGATGGTGCTGTAAACTTGGTGACGTATTAACTACTTGCACACCTAGTTGGTGAAGTACTGTAGCTGGTGAGCTAGCAAATAATACAAGTCAAATGGGAATGTGCTTGCGCTGATTAGTCCCAAAAGCTCTCCACGGTAGGCAGCTTGTCTACAATCACATCACAGTACTAGAACAAAATAACACGGTAATATAAAAGTGGATGGTACATACAACAACAGACTATAATAACTTCCTTTGCTAGCTTTTCCTGTCCTGGAATCTAAATGTATTGCTAGATCTTTTACACGCTATTCCTCATTCCAACATCTATCCATTCTCTATAATCATCATTATCATAGTTCTCATCATTATCATCTATCATTTAGTGGATATTGAACATCCATACCTTTCCTGAACTACCAGTATTTTAGTAGTTACCTCATTAAAGCAGGTGAAGGAGGACTACAAAAAGAAAGTGGAGAGGAAGATGCAGCACAACAACACCAGAGTGGTGTGGAACGGGATGAGGACCATCACTGGCTATAAAGACAAGAACAACCAGGCAACATCAGGTGATGTGGACCAGGCCAATGAGTTCAACCTGTTCTACAACAGGTTTGACACAGCCTCATCTGTTCTCTCTCCCCATCCAACCACCCATTCTTAAAGACAAGCTGGAAGGATGGGGGTGGATCCCTTCTTTAGGTCCTGGATTGTGGATTACCTGACAAGACGACTACAGTACGTCAGGCTGGGTAACTGTGTCTCAGGGGCAATGATGAGCAGCACTGGGGCTCCACAGGGGACTGTTCTGGCTCTGTTCCTGTTCACCCTGTATATGGTGGACTTTATATACAACTCTGAGTCCTGCCACATCCAGAAATACTTGGATGACACAGCTATTGTGGCGCATATCAGGAACGGGCAGGAAGAGGAGTACAGGGATCTGACGATGGCCTTCAGTGAATGAAGTGACAAGAACTGCCTCCTTCTGAACACCTCCAAGACCAAGAAGATGGTCATGGATTTTCGGAGGTCTAGGCCGACCCTTCAGCCAGTCAACATTCAAGGGAAGGACATTGAGGTGGTGCACACTTATAAATACCTAGGTGTGCACCTGGACAGTAAACTGGACTGGTTCCTGAACACAGATGCCATCTACCTGAAGGGGCAGAGCCGGCTCTTTTTCCTCAGGAGGATCAGGTGCTTTGACGTTTGCAGTGAAATGCTGCACGTTTGCTCAGTCAGTGGTAGCCAGTGTACTCTTTAATGCTGTAGTCTGCTGGGGCAGCATCATGTCAGACACGAACACAAGGAGTCTGGATAAGCTGGTCAAAAAAGGCTGGGTCTGTGCTTGGCAGGAGTCTGGACTCACTCAGGACTGTTGTGGAGAGATGCATGCAATGTAAGATGGAGGCCATCTTAGACATTACCAACCATCCTCTCCACAACATTCTGGCAGGACAGAGAAGCAGCTACAGCTGCAGTAAACGTCTCATCTCACTGCGCTGCAGAACAGAGAGGTTCAGGAGATCCTTTGTTCCCACTGCCATTGGGCTATATAACAACCCAGCCAAAGGAAGTGGACTAATTTATTTATTATTGTTTATTCATTATTAACTATTATTATTATCAACAATGACCTAATGGACACATGAATTTCCCCTATGGCATAAATAAAGTATCTATCTATCTATTATACATGAGTAGGTGTAAATAAAAATTTGAACCAATAATGTACTCTTAATTCTCTATACATACCATCAAATAAAACTGATATTGGGTTTGAGTCTTACATTCCCTCTCCTTGTACAGAATGTCATAACATCCCATAACAACAGGGAATTCGTTCAATCAAGAAAACAACACTGCTTGTGAATTTAACATTTAAGAAGGTAGTATCTTTCACTCACCTCCTTGTGACAACTGCATCATATAAACTCCAAATGTTATCCAGCACAAGCTGCACAAACAGTGGCTTCTTTCCTTTGGCCTGCAGCAAAGAGGGAGACAAAGGGAACACATCAGAATGAATGCAAGAGATAAGGAGTTTGACAGGGCATTTGGTTCCAAGTTCTGCTCAAAGAGTCCAGTTTCATCAGTCCAGAGAATCTTTGTCCTCATACTCTAAGTCCTCCATGCTGTTTGTCAAACTCATAGCGGGAGTGTAGGTATATGCCTTTTACTCAAAGTGTCTTGCATCTAGCCACTCTACCATAAAGGCCTGATTGATGGAGTTCTTCTGAGATGGCTGTCCTTGTGGCAGGTTCTCCCATCTCTGCAGAGGACATCTGGAGCTCTGTTAGAGTGACTGTTGGGTTGTTAGTCTCTGACCAAGGCCCCTCTTGTCCGGAGTCCTAGTGGTTGTAAACTTTTTCACCTTTTCATACTGTGCCCCTGGGAACATTCAAAGCTTTCAAAATGGTTTTATAACATTGCCCTAATCTATGCCTCACCAAGGCCTGTCTAAAGCTGCTTAATCATGCAATTATCTAATCAGTCAATAGTGTGACCGCAGTGCACACAATGGTGCATATCCAGGTCAGGAGCTTCAGTTAATGTTCACATCAAACATCAGAATGAGGAAAAATGTGATCTCAGTGATGGCTGGTGTCAGACGCTGGTTTGAGATTCTCAAACTGCTGATCTCCTGGATTTTCACACACAACAGTCCCTAAAGTTTTTACTCAGAATGGAGCAACAGCAAAAGCATCCAGTGAGCAGCAGCTCTGTGTTTATGACAGAGGTCTGAGGAGAATGGACAGACTGGTTGGAGCTGGCAGAAAGGCTACAGTCACTCAGATAACCACTCTTTACAACTGTGGTTAAAGGAGAAACTTCAGAGTGACCAACATGTCCAACCTTGAGGTAGATGGAATACAAAAGCAGACGACCACATCAGGTTAGACTTCCTGTCACCAAGAACAGAAACCTGAGGCTGCAGTGGAAACAGACTCACAAGACCTGGTCTGATGGATCTGGATTTGTGCTGAGACAGCAGATGGTAAGGTCAGAATTTGAATCCATGGGACCAACCTGCCTTGTGTCAACAGTCCAGGTTGGTGGTGTATTGGTGACAAATGTTTTCTTCTGGATGCCAATCAATCACAGTTTGAATGCAGTCTAACTAGACTAAAACCAGCTGATACTAGACTGAAGCCAGCTGACACTAGACTGACACCAGCTGACACTCGGCTGAACCCTGTTGACTCTAGGCTGGAACCACCTGATACTACACTGAAACCAGCTTACACTAACCTGAAACCAGCTGACACTAGACTATAGAACTCCTTTACAGTCTGAATATTGTTTACAATGACTCAAAAAATGATTTAGATGTGTGAAATCAATCAATCTGTCACTGGCATGTTTGGTATAAAAGCCTGGTTATCAGCCATAACATAATATCAAAAACTATAAAACAAACCAACAGCAAACAGACATACACACTGTCAATAGTGTCTGTCTAGGCCTGTGTAGACTGGTTTTTGCTCAGAAAGAATGTTCTTAGTTTAGCAGAGAGTCCAAATACACAGTACTGACTGACAGCAGTGTTTGCCTATTGAAATGGTTAAACAGTCATAGTGTCAGAGAGGCTCAACATTCAAGACCCCTTTAAGTGAGGGTTGTAGCAGGGCTGGGTGTGATCAACCTGTTCCTTTACACCCCTTTCTTCACAGATCAATACACTGGGGAGCCGATCAATAAACAGTCATAGTCAAACACCTTTCTTTATTTATTCAGGGTTCCCAATCTTTTCTAGAGATCATTTTCCAGGACTTTTCCAGGACATTTTCAGTGATGATGTAGCTCATATGAAGGACATGAATCACATCATATACCGATATGTTGTATGTTAGTATGTATCTGGGCATCTGACTTGAATTATGTGCAGTCTATACTTGGCTTTATTTATGAAATGATCTCTTATATGCTTAATCAAATATGAAATTATGCCAAATTGATAGCAATTGTCAATAAAATGTATCCTTATTAATTTATAACCTGACTCACCTTTTTTCTTATGCATGACATACATTGCTGCCTGAACACCAATAACTACACAGCAGCCTACTGACAACCTACCAACAGTGACTTAAGTGTGTGTGTGTTTGCCAAACAAAACCAATAGCATCCTGTTCAAAATACTGTCATCTACAAACTAGCCTCCCATTTGAACGTCAACATGATTCTGAACATAACTTTCCCCCAAATAGGAGAATGTTAAAATAATTTTCCAGGATAACACAATATTTTCCAGGACATTTTACTTTTTCTTTCACTTTCCATGACTGGTAAATTGGTCAATTGTTTTCCAGGTTTTCCAGGACACATGGGAACCCTGTTTGTTGCTGTAAATTGGAAGACTTGGTTTTTTGCATGGACAGTATTGGAGTTAAATCCATCAATCACTTCCTGAGGTTGAGAGTTTTAAGAATTAGGATTGGTGTGTAATTATTTATGAGGTCACACATTGGCAAATAAAATGAATGCTAAAAGTTGCAACCAAAAGAGCACAGCACTGCTACTGGTGATGTTAACACCCACAACTTTTAGTCATACAAGGTTATGTAAAAACCTTCATACATAAAGTGATTTGCATGATTTTAAACATATTTTTCAGCTCAGCTCAGAGCTCATGTGCAGATAGTACATCAGATTTATTGACAGTAGACTATATTAGCACAGTGTGGTGGTCAAACAAAATTAATTTAGGGCAATCAAATTTATTTAAGGTAAACACAAGAAACTTGTGCTGTAGAAAATGGACCAGACTCAGTGAATAGCTCCCTAAGCTTAACATCCTAAGTTCTATGATAACTATTAATTCAGCTATACAGACTAATGAGCAGTGATAACTAACATGTCTTTGGGTTCATCAGGTGGGAACCTCCTTTCACCAGTGTTTCGTCTAGTTGGTCCCACGACACCTCCAGGAGGCTAGACAGTGATCACTGGCGTCCCAGAGCCAGCAGAACCAAAATAGCGGAGTTGGGCAAAGTTCAGATGAAATCAGTGTTCACAAAATAGAAGAAAGGTAAGGCAGAGAAGCCACGACTTTCATGCAAGAACATTCCCATATTCTTCTCCTGAATCTCTTATTTTTTTTCTCAATGAGGTTTGCTTCTATCAGTGCTCCAAGTCAGATTCAGCGAACTCTCTTAACTGCATGCTTCAGCCTAATGAATACCATGAGGTCATGAGGAGGTGAGTGTTCCTGAGATCATTAGCATAATCCCCATCCTTAAATCACTATAGAGCTCTACCTGTCTACCTCTGTTTGTGGGCAAGTTTCATTCACAAAAATGTTAAAGCAATGTTAAATGTAAATGATGTTAGAGCAAAAAACTGGTCTCGGTAACAGGACGTACTCAGTAGTGTCAGAAATTATATTAGACCAGATATTATATATCTTATATGTATATTATATTGGACCAGAGGAACAATCATGCAGTATTAAGAAAATGCCTCATCACCAGTGCAGCGATGTACTGTGACAGAAATCAGGTGGAAATGATTTGACATGAAGTTAGACATACTTTAATAACAAAGCGATCAATGACTGAAATGGGATATGCTCAAGGGGAGGTGTCATTAATTGATACACTGTTATACAGCATGTTACATGTTATAACAGAAAATGTGACCCGCATAAAGATCTATGAGTAGCTGCTGGACTGAGGCAATGTTTCTAACAGCTACTGAAATGTAGCCTATGACCTGCCAAATCAAAATATGATGATAAAATTATAATATCCAGAAGACCCCTTAAACCTCCCTGTAAATTGGCAAGCCATGATGATAGAATGAACAGAATATTAATTTTGCATTACATTTATTTTCTTTATGTATTTTTTTGATTTGAGTTGATTTTGGTATTATATTTTAATGCCTGTCATCCTGTTGTGGCAGGCAGACTATCTGCACATGAGTTCTTTGACATGTCGTAGTCTGAACTACTACTAGAAGTAGAAATTGGTGAATGCAACAAGTGATTTTAATCATTCATACATGTCAATAAATAAGGATTTTTATGACGTACAAGTGGTTCTTGCTTAAACTGAACTGGCTAATGATAAAAAAAAATTAAAAAAAAAAACAGGTAGATGAATAGATAATATTGCTCAAGCTAAACATGATTAGTAACTCATAGATAGATTATGAGCAGTTGATCGGGGCAGGGGAGGGCAATTTAAGATGACAGCTGTGACATCCTCATCTTTACAGTGTGAGATGAGCCCTTTCCGCAATGTTTTAGAGCTACAGGTGTTCACTCTCTCAGCAGTCACCACAGAAAGGATGTTTTTTGGAAATACATCAACCCAAACGTTTGGTGCTGTAAGAAATCCCATACTTCACCAAACAATATCACCTTACGATAGGGGTGGGCGATATGGCAAAAATATCATATCACGATTTTTTAAAAATAAAGTCACGATTTCGATTTTATCACGATCTTAAATTGGAAAAAGAAAAACAGACAATTTAGACAAAAGAACCTTTCTTAACAGATTTTATTTCAAATAGTCGCAGTTTTGCCTGCATGTGCAAACAACGTAAAGTTTAAGGTAAACAACAACAACAGTCTGGTTCGTCGTGTTACCACCCGACGTGCGAACGGTTTCTGTGCAAACTTTGCAAATTACATTTGCTTGCGCTTGATCAATTGCGGAAAATCCAAACCAATTCCATATAATGGAGGTGGAATTTTTTTTATGATGCGACCAACTCCAAACGGAGTTGGTCGCATCAGCATAGAACTGCAATTTATAGAATGTGCCCTAGACGATCCCACGATCTCTGCAGTTTGAAAGATCGTCTTCACGTTGTAATCCTTCACGATCTAATATCGTCATATCGCCCACCCCTACCTTACGAGCATGATGGGATACTGAAAACACATATTAAAAGAGATCAACAATTATAGTTACATTACCTGAGCTCCTTTCATGATCTTCTTTGCCTTTGCATTGAGGTAGAAATCTCCCCACAGGGTTCTGAGCAGCACCTCTGCTTTAATACCCATCCTCTGGCTGTAGATGTGGGCAAACTGCTGGATGCTAGAAAACACAAAATCATAAATGTAAATACATTTTTATTCAGGTTACTGACAACAGAAAAGCATACTCCAGGAATTAGCTTTTTTGTTTTAACTGGCCTTATTAGCAGCTTTGAGTTCAGTGGAGCTGAACAGAATAAACATCACTCTGCTCTAGTCTGGACCTCAGCTTCCTCCCCATTGGCTACACACAAGTGCGAGTTCAGAGGTGGGGAAAACTTGCTGTCACCGCTGGGACTTAATTGGTTTATTTATAGCAAAGAATGATCACAAGGACACAGCTCACCTCAGAACTGGGTCTTCATGTTCTCATCATTGACTGCCATACATCAAACTACCAGTGCAGCAAGGAGATTTTATGTAACTGTGTTAGCATGTAGAACACATGTTGTGAAGTGGCTTCCTCAATTACAAGTAATGAAAGGTTAAGGAGAAGCATTTTATTTTAAAAGTTCTTTACTGGACAAAAGAATGAGGTCCTATCAAACAGGTTGAAGTTCCTCTGATGGTTCTGTAATCATGTTGAGGGTCATATGGTGTCACAGATATTTAATCTAAGTTGACAACACCATCTAGGGGACATCTGAACATCTGTTCAGCTGGGTCTATGGGTGGTATAGGTGTATACAGTTAAATGTATTTTGAGTATTAGTTAAGTTACTAGGTCAGGGTCCAATTCCAGAAGCATGTTAATCATTTTTTTGGCCTGGGGTTAAAAATAGCGGTGGGATACCTTCAATAAATGACCCATTTTCTGGAATACTAACCCACCAAGGTTTCATGTCTGTAGACGAGACTGAGTTCATTTCTTTAAACTCACATTTTTTCAAGAATATAAATAATGTAAGCATGAAAGATTATGGCCCAGGGCCCCTCCACAAGGCCTCAAGAACAGATATAAATACATGGGCTACATGAACACCCACTCACTGCAGTTTATAAAATGCTTTAGTGCTTCTTATTATTAGATAAACTAGAATGTAATCAAATTAACACAGATGAATTTTTCCTTTTATTTGAAGTGACTTCAATTTTGTTTTGTCTTTTTTATTTGCTTCCATATGTGCTGACAAGTAAAGGGACAACACAATAATGAGAAGCACAGTTCTACTGAATGCTAATTCAGTGTTTACACACTTAAAGCAGGAAACATCCAAACACTAGCTTCATTTAAAATAAGCTTAAAACATTTTGATATAATTTAGCTTTTTATTAGTTTTGTGCATATTATATGGTTGTTAATGTGCATTGGTCTTTATTTTGTAACTCTTTCTCTACTTTTTGTACAATATTGTGCTACACAAATAAACGTCAACTTGATTTTGTTGGGACTGGACTGGACTAACATTCAGATATTGTTCACACACTCTCAATGGAACTGTGATGATATAATACTGTGTTGTTGCTCTCCAAAATTCTTTTTGATTTCAAGCAAATTACAAATAAAAACTGATCAAAATAATTTATGTGTTTTTCCGACTACTTTGTTGGTTTACAATCTGAACAGCAAACACTTAAATGCCTAATCTATATTTCTGACCAGTGAGATAAATGGGGCAAAATAAGTAAATCACTTTCCTCTGAATGATGAGGAGAGTAAACTCAGTGATGCTTGTTAATGAATAAATCTGCTTCATTTAGCACTTTGTTGGAAAGAACTCATATAATGACTGAAACTGAAACATTTCCTGACTGAACCATCAGCAGCTTCCAGTGAAATTGCCTTTGAAGTATTAAAGCTCTCTAAATCTAAAGACCTTTTCTCCCTCCGAGCCTCACACACCACTGATGTCATCAACGCAGGTTTAGAGGAGAGCAGCCTCACCTGAAGCCCCATCCATCTATGGCGCTGGCAAAGACTACATTCCCTTGGTCAGGAGAGAAGTAGAGGTGGGAGTCGTCTGCCTCCTCCAGCCCAGCACTCCAGTCATAAACCTGATCACCAGTCAACGTCTCGCCCTCTTTCTCCTCCTCCTTCTCCTTCTCTGCTCGCTCCTCCAGCACTTTGGATGTGAACAAAGTTCCTGTCACTGCATTCACCTACAGGGAGCAACATGCACACCAGTGCTTAGTTACAGTGGTCTACAAAAGTACAAGTACAACACAGTACATCTTCACTAACAGTGGCCTTTGCAACACAACAGTGGCTGAGAGTGTTGGAGAAGACTGTGGCCTGTGTCAGGTGAGACTTGGACCCCTCACCTGTTCCAGGATTTTCTGCAGGTGGGTATAGGCTTCCTGAGACGTGAGTTTCAGCTCTGTTATGAGTCGGTCTATCTTATTGATGACCAGAACAGGCCTGATGTTCTCCAGCCACGCCTGACGCAACACAGCCTGGGTCTACATAAAATGCAAACATGATAATAAATATGATACAGTTAGAAAGAATCCACTAAAAATAGAGGTTTTATATAGCTGATCAAAACTGTGCAATTCCTTTATCTAATATATCAATAGTTTTTCTTTTTTTATACAGTATATATATATACATTTTAAGTATTCATGGTAAAACAATGTGATGATAGATCAAATCCAAGCATTTTATAATATTCATGAGATTTTTAAAGGTTACTTTAAATTGTTTCAAGTTTGGAAAATGATTCTTTCAATTTTAAATGGATAAAATTGCTGTTTTTACCCATCAATTATGACACCCATGAGGACAAAGTGAAAACATGTTAAAATTCATTAAAAATCTAAAACTGAAAACTCTCAGGGTGAGGTTTGGAAACCAGTTTTAAAGCTCAGAGTTTTCCCAGGACAACAGTGGCCTCATTCACAGTGAAATGGAAGAAGTGTGAAACCACCAGGACTGATGCTGCTGCTTCTCGCCAGCAGGGACAGAGAGACTGATCACAATTGAGGGAAGAATGAATGCAGCCAAATGCAGATGTCCTTGAAGAAAACCTGCTCCAGAGTGCACATGACCTCAGACTGGGGCAAGGGTTTGTCTTTTAGCTCCACGATGACCTGAAGCAAACAGCCAAGCCACAACACTGAGTGTCTTCAGGACCGGTCTCTCACTGCCCTCGAGTGTTCCAGCTTAAGTCCAGACTTAAACCCAATAGGACATTTGTGGAAAGACATGAAGATGGCCGTTCACACATTTCCCATCCAACCTGACTGAGCCTGAGAGGATCTGCCCTGATCCAGGTGTGTAATGCTTGTAGAGACTCACCAAGAAGACTTGAAGCTGTAGTGCTGCTAAAGGGATTTCTACAAAGTCAGTGAGTTCAGGGTCTGAAGACTTTTGTAACAGATTTAATAAATTTGCAAAACATGTTTTCACTTTGTCATTATGGGTTATTGAGTGGGGACTGATTTTTATTTTCTATTAACAATTGAATTCACAACAGTGTGTAAAAGTGAAGGGGCCTGAAGGGGTCTTAACCTCATACTGCCATACAGACTGCAGACTTGGCATCTTCATGAGAGAATGTGGATCTACGGTAAATAAAATGACTCTACCTTATAAACCAACAGCTTACAGAATGATACAGTAAGTCAACACATATTTACCTGTGGACACACTCCCTCCACAGCATCAACAACTACAATGGCACCGTCACACAACCTGACTGCAGTGGAGACCTCAGAGGAGAAGTCGACATGACCAGGAGAGTCTATCAGATTGAGTAAGTACTCCTGATCTCCTGAGGAGATGAGAAGCACAAAAAAAGTTTGAGTCCTTTCATCAAATATGTTTTCTTTTGACTGCAGAGAATTGATCTGCTTTGAATTGACAGTAAAGTCAAACTCCAGAGGTCTATTCCAGACAGCAGATTTAACAAAAGTTGAGGAACCCTGAGGTGGGAAACTGAGTTTTCGGTTCCCGAACAGCTGATCTGAGTTAGTTCAATCAACTCTGGGTATGTTCACTCACAGTTAGACACGTGCATGAGGAATATAAAAAGCCATCAATGGAGCTCTGAATCAACAGGTAACGAAAGAGCAGAGCCTCCATTTTCATCCAGTGGAGCCAGAAACATTAATGTGACTATCTTTAAAAAAACAACAGCAGCAGTGAAAGAGTCGGAGCTGGAGAAAAGAGTCAGTTAGTTCAAACTAACATTTTACTCAGCATCATCCACATTATTTAAAAAAAACTTATTTTCTTAAGGGATGCAAAGGGCTGGAATCTACTGTTTGTTAGACTAAATGTTTAAATATATTTATTCACCTGTGAAGTGAGGGGGACAAAGTGAAAATAAAATATAAATTGAACAGATCAGACGTATCAGATCAGAAGTTTATTGATTGTAACCTCAGATTCTGACCAAACAGCTTCATGATTTTGGTGATTTTCAGTTGAAAAAGCATCAAGGTTAAAGTTGAGTGTAAATTCCGATATCTACATTTAAAAATCTTGCTTAATAGCATCAATGATTATATTTCCACATGTAGTACATTTATATACAGTAACTGAAATGCTGTTAAACAGCTTTAGACTATATTCAAAAACTCACTTTTAAACTACATTTAGTCCAGTTTAAAAACTGGACTAAATGTAGTTTAAAAGTGTTAGTCTTTTCAGCTGCACTACTATCATCCTCACTCAGAAATATCACATCATCTACAGCATGATCTGACAGCTATGATCATCATCAGTGTGACCAATCACAACATGAGAAATAATTCTTCATTGATCAGAGTCTGTGTCTAAAGCTTCACACAATTTTTTTTCTTAAATTTACAGTAATGAATGCATAGTAAATGTTTCATTGCAGAGGAGGGATTGAAAATCTGACAGACATTAGTTACCCAAAAATGGAGGCTTCATCCTCAGATTGGATTATAACAGACTCTGGACATTAATAATCTTCTTCCAACATAAATTTCATTAAATGAATGTCTCCGATCTGCACTTTGATACAGACAGTATGAAAGAGGAAATGACGTGTCTTGTCAGAAGCTTCTTAAATCGCAGTAGGAGGGGCGTAGAAAGACAGAAACTCAGGGTTTGTTGAAGAAAACCTGCCAGTGAGCAGGTCAGCTCCCAGAATTTCCCTCATCTCAGGGTTAAGAAATTCAGAGTTTTAACTAAACCCACTTTCTGGAATAGACCCCAGCTCAGTAACAATGGAGCTCAGATGAGGCAACTAATTATTTTCATGAATTTGTTTTTGTTGGTTCAATTTTTGATATATGTATTCCAAAAATAAACAGTAGCACGCAAGGCTTTGTAGATAAAGAAAAATATGTACTACTATGCATATTAAAGGACAGCCATCAACCAAGGTTCATAGGTGATTCACAGATGCTGTAATATAAACAACATTAAATTCACCACTTGTTTGTTTGTTTTTATTTGTTTGTTTTAGACTGGAAATATTGATATCTTACATTTCCTGTGTTACCACAATCACTACTGCTCTCTGCGCCAAAATAACAAATACACATCTAAAAGTCACAATACAAAACCAGAACACAAGAGCAAATCACCACAGAATTAGTCCTGGAGTCTAGTTAAGAGTATAGAGTGACAACAGTGAGAAATATTAGTGGCTTTTACTTCAGACCAAAGTGGCCTTACCATTTCTGTAGTGCAGAGAGATGGCACTGGACTTCATGGTGATTCCTCTGATCTGTTCATCCTCTCTGCTGTCAAGGTACCTCAGCTGGAAGAGTAACACATCAACTGAAACTGGAATCCAGCACGTGAAGCATGTGAAGGTCTTACAGCATGATGGGGTAGAAAAAGTCACTTACCTTCCCAGCCAGTCGACTGGATATGATACCATTACTTGCCACTAAGCAGTCAGCCAAAGTAGTTTTGCCTGTAAAGATGCAGGTGGTTCAGCTTATAACACGAACGTTTTGACGGACACGAAAACCAAAAGATGTTACCATGGATATTTAATTTTTTCTTTATTCAAATTGAGCTATTTCTGCACACAAGCTGGTAAGAATCATGTCGACTAAATTCTACTTGGAATTTGGTTTGCCTCACATGCACAATAAAGATGTTTAATATTGGCATGTGAACTCACCATGGTCAACGTGTGCCAGGATGCACAGGTTTCTGATGTTTGAGGGGTTTCTCTGCAGTTCAATGATCTTATCCAGGCTGGTGTGTCCCATGGCGAACACTTTCAACTAATGACGACACTAAACGTGCGAATGATCGCTAACGGGACCTGCTTTAAAAGAGTAGTTTGTCTCTGCTAATGATGTAGCAGGTGAAGTCTGGCTGTAACTGTGAACTAGCGTTGGCACAGCACTGTAAATTCAGCGGTTTTAAAACGTGAACATTGTAAACTACACAGTGAGCGCAAAGAGTGAAACTAGACTGGAGCTGAGGAAGACTACTGACCCTGGTTTGTTTGAATATTGAGTGGTGATATGTGCTAACACTGTGGCTAGCTTAACTTGACTCCTCACAGAAAGAGGCCGACCTCGCCCGTGAAGTCTCTACACAACACCGCTGACACGTACTACACAGTTGTGTAGCGTTAAATACAACCGTACTGTGAGAATAAAGTCGTATATCGAAGACATGTGGACATTCTCGTCTCACGTTGTTGTTCCCGGAAGTTAATAAGGCACGTTAACCACGCCCGTTTGCTAACATTGGTGCTGCATTCAGGGAACATGCTAAAAATTACTTTTATCCTGGGACTTCATATTTTACCATGTACCTGTCAGTTTAGTGGAGTATATTTGTGAATATTTCATTAAAAATACCGCTTAATTCAGCTTTAGTAGAACACAGCGATAACTCGATTCAATATCAGCAAAAATTTGAGACTTTCTACTTTTAACAAATTGTGCAATCATTTACAAAAGGTCCTTTTTATATACATAACGCGGAATTCAGCATACTCCCAGTAGAGGGTGACACAGGAGCAGACTTCCACTCCTGTCCCATCCCGCTCCCACAAACATTCCTGTCCCAATCCCATGACAAAATAATAATAATTTAGAAAGAAAACAGTGACCCACAGGATTCCCAAAAAATTTGCCTGTGGTTCCCAGTGATGTGACTTTGTCTGGATACAGAATATTTTCATAAACTAGAAAAACTCATTTCTGAAAAACTAATATTATACATGAACTAATATTATACATGAACTTAAAATTGATCACGGCAGTATGGAAGCATAATGCATTAACTTGAGAAAAAAAAACAGTTTTTCTGAATTGACGAGATTATTGTAGCAATAGAAAATAAGGGATGAACTGGTGAACAAATGATATATAAATATCTTTATAAATGTTTTACGTTTTGCGTTTATTTGACTCCGTAAAAGCATCAACCTATGAGACATTCTTATAGTTTTTCTATTTTTACATAGTGACTTCATTCATGATCAAGACTCAAAAAAGCAGATTCTACCTAACTGTATTAAGTTCACATTATAATCATACATGTGAACTCATACATGAAAAAAACATCATAGTCACAGGCACACAATGTAACTTGCAACCTAAATATAGACACTTTTTTTATTCATATATGAGCTCAGCTTCCCCTAAGATGTCAACAAAATAAGTGGTCAAATATGTACTGTTGTGTGAACATTTCATTGACTAAATATGCGCTAGAACACGTTCATCTTTTGTTCAGAATCAGCTACTTATGACAGGTAACCGACACGACTTCCTTCTCATTCATCCCCGCAGCGCCACAGAGCTTTACACAGTGTAGACGCCGAGCGTCTACTGACTTCAATGGGGAAGCACAGAGTGGGTTGTTCCACTGCAGCGAAACTAGACGGTCATTGGATAAATGCTGGGCTTTGTCCCGCCCATCGGACGCTCAGCGTCTCTGGGGGTCTATGGGGCAGTGGGCTGGCCCGGACGCTCGGCTTCTGCATGATGATTGGATGATCTGTCTGAGGCTGAGTCCCTTTTTGATTGACAGCGAAATGAGCGAATCAGCGATCTTGAAGTATAAGCATCCACCAGAGCATTTTTCAAGTTTTTCATTCTGTTGTTCGGAGTTGATCTGGAGACGTTACTGATCATCAGTGACTTTGTCTTTGTTAAAAACTAGCTTTGTGTTTGGCGACTCTCTTCTGTCACTGCGAATTTACATATAAATAAACAGACACATTTTATGATGTAGGCTGAAAATGAGCTTCCCCTCCTTATAAGACCAGCAGCCACCACTGTCTGACATCAGTCCTCCCTTTCCCTTTCATCTCCCTTGTGCTACAATAAAAAAAAAACCTTTTATTTCATCACTGTTTCAGAGTCTACAGTTAACAGCTGTTAATGCTAATGCTATAGCCGTGTTTCCACTGCAGGAACTTTCCCCAGGAACCAGGAATCGTTTGACAAACTATGCATGTGATGACCGCAGGAACCAGGGTCAGGGGGTAGTACTTTCCAAAGGTTCAGGAACTTTGGGTGGTGTGGTCTGCAGTGCTGAACATTTCTGACTGGTCGAGTACTCGCTGCATTTTATTTCACCCACCACGTTTAAAAGTCCTCAGCGAGCGAGCAAACACATCTTCCACAATGCAAAACAGGCCCGGGAGAAGGTAAAAAAACTGAAACAGGACTTCAGAAAATAAATGACCACTACAACCGGAGTGGCTAGGGTTGCCACCCATCACGTATAATACAGGATCGTCCCGTATTTGAAATTAAATGCTGCGTCCTGTATTGAATGAATATGGGACGCAATTTGTCCCATATTTTCGTTCATGTCATGTCCTCAAAGTGCTGTGAATAATGTAATGTCAAGTAATAATTTTGTATAATCTTTCCGGGGCTTTAGGCCGTGGTGGAAACGCAGACAACAATGGACCACAGGAACCTTTTAGTTCCTGAAGAAAAGTACCCAGAACTTTAAGTCCCGGGTACTTTTTGGTAGAAACTCGGCTATACACTACAAAACACAACATCAAAAAGTAAAGAAAGTTTATTAAAAATAAAATTAGTATTGCATTTAAATGGGTTTATTTAAAAGGTAATTTCAATGACTGCTTATAAAATAAAATATACAACTGTTTAAGTGGTGCATCATTTCTTTAAAAAAGTTTCTTGATTATAATGTTACTGGTTTCCAGTAATGGGAGCCTTGGGAGTCAGAAAACATTTACTTCTGTATTTAAAGTCAACATTCACCCCTGTAGCATCAGTGCTATTGGCAATAAAGTGTGTCAATCCAAAAATCCCAAATCTATTTCCAACTACACTCACACAGGGAACTGCGCCCAAACTCATAGTTATCACACAGGACTAACAAAACATAACTTCCCCGGCCAGTCCTGTCTATCCAGACAGTCAGGAGGGACCTTGAGGTCGAGGATGCAAAGCTCCACACAGGAACAGAGCACTCACTCTCACACACAAAGAAAACAGGTCAATAACATGGCCAGGGCTGTAACATCAACTATTTCATTTTCTTGGCTTTCTGTTAGGGTAACTGTCTCTCTACTGCCGAAGGCATCCTTCAACTTTGCTGTTATTCATTCAATAGTTTCATTGCCATCTAAAAAGCAAATAATCACTGTCCTAGAAGTACTGAGCTTGTCATTCACTATTTCAGCCATATGGATTGAACTGGTGATAAAACAGTTTAAAATTACTTCTATAGGCCTAAATTTATATAATAGGACGAGATCTTAGCAGCAGAGATCATTTGTACATTTAACAAGTAACCTTTGGGAAAGATCTTGCTGGGTACAGGCTGCTAGCTGGTGGAGTTACTGGTAGAGAACGTGGTGCTTTAGTGGAAGCAAAAGTTCAGGGTCGGCACAGGAAGGCAGAAGAAACACTAGCAGTGGGTAGTGCTCTGTTTGCAGGATGTTGACTTTGGGCTGGTTCTCCGTCAACCTCATAATGACCGCAATGTAAAAGATTTAGGGTGCAAAAATGTCCCATAGGCTCAGGCTATACTGCGGTGTTCTCATCATCATAATCAGGTTTATTATCAAATAGGTTTTCACATATGACAATTTGCTTTGGTGTTTTGGTGCATAAAAATAAAACATAGTGAGAATAAAAAATATAGAAATAGAGCAAAAGGAAGTACTGCAGTCCTAAACATCTGTGGATGGGTGGGGGGCAACTGCAGTCAGGAGGTTTTGGTCCTGATGGACAGCAGCCTCCTTCCAGAGGGGACTGAATTAAAACATTTGTGTCCGGGGTGGCAGGGGTTAGCCACAGTCTGTCCTGCTCACCTCAGGGTTCTGGAGGTGTACAGGTCCTGGAGGTGTACAGGTCCTGGAGGTGTACACCTTCTCAGCAGTGAATGAGGAGATGAGGATTTTTTGCAGTCCAGACTAGAAAAACGCATTGCTTGCTACACTATTAATAATCAGTTCATGCTTATTACGTAAATATGCTTGATAAATAAAAAAAATAAACCAAGTGGCCCGGGAGGTTAAAATTCAAAATTGAACTAAACATTAGTATTGCTCATCACTGGAGTAATAATATACAGATGTGATAATAACTGTGAAATTTTTGGGTGATTTTTGGGTGGTTGATGTCTTTAATGTCTTTAATCTTAAATTTTTCCTAAATACTGCATAATGTATTACGGAAATTAAGTCTTAGACTCAATGCTCTATGTTGTGAAAGATAATGCTACAATAGATAGTGTTATCAAATTTTATTTCCCCTTTGGCCCACAACTTTTCAAATTCAAGCTGGTCAACCGCAAAAACCTAGCTTACCTGCCTATGCCCGCCCCACTAAACACAAGAGGAAGTTGAATTCTGGCGGGGCACAACATTAACCCATGTCAACTTGGTGTCTGTCATAAATTCATGTTTGATAATAGAGTAAATGTTTATGCTTCTATAATGGTCATTGAAGAACTGGAGGCCTTACTCACTAATATGCTGATGGAGGTAAGAAAATATGACCATTAAAGATTACATTCAGTTAATTAGCTTTTTCCTCAATAAAAACAGTAGGTCCTAAATTTATTTATTGTTGATTAATTACATACTCTGACCATTTTCAAGTTTAAGTAAAACATTGCCATATAATTACAGTACAATTTGTGAAAAGTATAATGACCACTCTCCTTTAATATTCTTGCAATCTTTTGGATTGTTAAATCCACCTCCAGAATATTTGTTGTCTGGGCTCCACATCAAATAGACACTCTCTGCTCCTCCACTGTTGTGCGCTTTGGTTGTTGGGAAAGGCCATACTGGAGTTTTGTTCTAATTTAAAGATGTGCACTCAACTGGGTGACCTTTGACCTGTGAACAGTTACTGACACTGCCCATTGTGCCATTTCAGTAATATGGAAAAAAGAAGAAAGAAGAAGAGAGATTATATATCACAACTTGTAAAGATAGTCAATATTTGAAAAGCAATGTCATCTAAATATAAAAAGTGACGCTAATGGGTAAGGTTGTCCATACAGGCAGAGATAGACCAGACAAAGAGAGAGAGAGAGCAACAGCGCTCAGTCCAGGCACAGAGACAAAGTGATGACGATGTAAGCAAATCAATAACATTAATAATATGAATTCTATTAATAATCTGCAGACCTGATCTAGATGATGGAGTTATGTGTGTTGTTAACTGTCTCTCCAATTTTATCTACTGCGGTCAGACCAGACCCCTCCTCCAAAAACATGGTTAAGCTAGTTCCCACTTTGGATGGTTGATTTCTACAGCTCAATGCGTCAGTGTTCATCAACACTAAATGATGAACAGATATAGAGGAACACAGCAACTTTTTCTCCCCTCAGAAGCACAGACTGTGCAAGGAGGTGCGTTTGCTTTTCAGTTTGCGCAGTTTGCATTTAATAATATAGTCATTTCAACATATATGATATATTGAATAACATTTATACTGAAAAGTTATGTAGATTATTTAATTGATGGTTGACACACTAATTGGTCTTTCTAGAGTCTATAAACTTGGTGGCTGCATTAGAGAACAGCAGCAATGGTGAGGAGTGGTCCTGAAATATCATAATTGTTTACATATACATAACACATATTGTGTTATTAGTTTGGCAGGCCTCCAGTAATGGAACCTGTAACATTTTTTTACAAACTGCAGATGGCAGGGTTTTCCCAACCATTATAAGGTTTAGGCGCAGCACACAAACCGTTTTGGGCACCACCTAAGCCGAATGAATGTGAAATCATTGTGGAGAGCATTAGAAGAAATGTGTAACTTTTCACAGATGTAATAGCTTTAGTCACCAGTGGACTTATTTAGCAGGTTTTGTCTTTACTTGTTCACACTTGCACATGTTTTTGTATTCTCATGTGTTGTTGTATTCTCTCTCTACTTAGGTGAGCGACATTGTTGCTCTGTGACAGAACCTGCTAGACCACGACAGCACATATTACTTCTGCCAGAAACAGGAAATTAAAATATGAGAACATAATTAAATTAAATTAAAATCATGTGGCTGTATATTTTGTTTATGTATAAGAAATGTGACTGCTGTTTATTGTGATGGTCTCTGCCTAAATGTAGTTGTTGTGGACAGATACTGTGCTTTTGTGTCTTCAAAGGTAACAGACGGTGGTGATCACAGGAGCCAGATTTGGAGCACCTGGGCTGCCCACTCCCAGGGCAGGAGGGCACAAGTTACATCACTCTTCCCTCTCTGTCTCTCACCTGGACTCATCCCTGCCATCATCAGCACATTTTCTTTGTTTGGCTTTTGTTTTCATTCTGCTTCACAACATCCTTCAACTCCTACTCATTGATCTTAGTCACTGATATTAGTGACTGACACACTCCATATTTGTATGTATTTTCCATATTTATTCATTTTATTATGATAAATATTAAGATCAGTCGTCATCAGTTGTGTCCATTCACTAATTTGTCATGGCCAAGGAGCTGGTTTATGACATTATTAACTTAACTGACAAGAGCATGAGCACCATAATCTCTACTGTTCTCTGCTGAGATTTTAGTTGCACTAGAAGAAATGATTTTCATTATGTAAAATAAGACCTTAAAATATTATGTGGTTGGTGAATTCAAAGGCTCTGATGTTTGATGTGAATGTTTACTTAAGCTCCTCTCCTGTACCTGCATATGTTGCACTGCTGCCTCATGATTTGGCTGTTTGGATAACTGCAAGAATAAGCAGGTGTACAGGTGTTCCTAATAAGTGCACTGACTATATTTTTCACTTCTGCAGCAGCTAGTCAAACAGCTTAAATAGTCAAAATAACAAACAAGTATATTTCCCAAAATGTCAGTATTCACGTATAAATATCCCATGACATTGTAAACATGTAAAAATGCTCTATAATGAAGAAATAAAATCATTTGTCCAGTATTGCTTTTTCACTAAAATGTTCAATAAGTACTGAAAATGAGTTACAAAACCAACACATCTACTCCATATTCCACAATACATGAACATGCACACATTTTAAATGTGTGCAAGTTTATTCTGAATTTGGAAACAGTAGTTTCACCAGAATAAAATAAAATTCAAAAAATCCTAACTCAAGGTCCACTTTCTAGAGGAGCTGTGACCAGCTCAATCTGATGAGGAACACAGTGAGATGTGAATGAAAGCCTAAGTTTTTTCTTTTGCAATACACAGATATATTCAGTTTTCAAAACTTTAAGCACTGGACAATAGATATAAACTTCACTCCGTGATGACTGGTAAAAACAAAAACTAGATCCACATTTATGAAGTGATCAATCTGTCTTTAATCCTTTGCATTGTTATCTAAAGCACTTAAATGATTTGTTGTACTACTTCATGTTCCCTCAGTCAAGCTGCAAATCCACAAGCATCATAATGTCACTACGTCAGATAGACTGTATAGTCATCAGGGAGAAACACTGAAGAATGTACTTTACTGAATGGCATTTCACAATGGAGATAGAAAACATTGGAGATTGACCTTAAACATGCAAATGAAACCAGCTGAGTGGGAGCAAACACACCACCCATTATACAAGTGCTTTATATTCTAAGATCTTAAACAGGAGTTAAAAAGACACTTTAACCATGAATAAGTAAGAAAATAGAAGTCTCACACAATCTACATTGCTCAATATATGATATTGCACTTAGAACACAGCATATACAAGACATTTTTACAATGCAGCACATCGGTATAAGAACCAACACAAAGGTAACATGAACAGACCCATCAGTCAAAAACATCGTTGTGCTGGTGCCTCAATGATCTGACTTTTCTTCTCTTGTAATATTGAAATTATTTCACAAACTGTCAGAGATTCAGAGTGTGGTGTTGATGAATCTGTGGATATGAATTCATGCTTCTCTTCTCTCTTCAGTGACATGTGACAATCACGAGCCAGTACCTTCACACAGGTGAATGGTTTTTAAGGACTAAATTCCTCTTTATGTACATAGGTGACTTGACAATGCTATTTTAAATCAAGCACAGGACTTCCACTGCTTGATTTTGTCTACAGGGTTTCACCAGTCCTGTAACCCCACGAATAATGTTTCATCCTGGATACCGCCACTGTACATGGACCTTTAGTTTGTGACCCTAACATCAAACCAACATTTTACCTTTGATTTACCATCTTCCTCTCAATGCCTAATCCAACTTTGGACCATTTTAAATTCTATCCACTGAGCCAACAATTCATTCTAATCTCAATCATTTTCCTCTTGAAATATCTTCTGCACATTTGGATCTCTGACACTCTCTCTGGCCCGGACTTTTAATCCCTCATCCACTGGTCTGCCTTAACCCCAACCATCCAATCCCATCCAGGTCTGCCTGGGATGCCTCATTGTTTCCTGGATTCTCCTTGTTCCATCACTCACTCATCACACTTCTCTACTCCTCTGCCACGTTGAGGCTGAATGGGGGTCCACATGGTGTGTGGACTCTTGAGTGACATAAGCCAACCTGTGCCTTAGGTCCCTATTCCAAAGTCAATTGCCTTGGTTGGGGGGAGCCACTGAGAATCACTACTCCAACCCTTACCGTAACATCTGACATATCTGACATGATCTTTCCCAAACCTCAAGAATTGAAGTTGTCTAACCTTTAAGCATATGTTAACCACATTTTAGTTGCCATAATCACTATCTTTCCCCAACCATAGCCATCCCATGAATGCCACACAGATAGTAAGAATAGCTCATTTTAAAAAATGACGGCACTGAACATCAAAAAATGTTGACACTAAGAAAATGTGGGGATGTGGGGTTCTGAATGCCAACACAACATTTTAGAGTGAAGTCACTAATATTTGGTTTTGTATTGATGTTTTTGTGTCAGTATCTTTATTTACAATTTCCAATGAAGAAAAAGGAGTCAGTGTGTCTACCAAACTTTGAAGCTTGTCAGGATAGAAAAGCCTTTGAAACAGCATCATGGGACTCTGGACCCACACTGAAGAAAATCTATTAGGATTAGCAGCTCTTTAAAGCAAGGTGACAGACAATACCCATTTAATGGTGTGGATAGTCAGGGATAGATTAAAGGATGGTTTTGGTTTATTACAATCACAAACTATTGTGGGTCCAAGTTTTCCAGTTTTGGCCATCAATTCAATCAGTAGTAATAACAGTAGATATTTATTTTTATTCAGTTTCAACTTCAGCAGTTTGGATGACACGGCTGAAGTGATTATAACCTGGATCATTGTCTCACTTCTTGTGTCTCTTGGTTGTATCAGTAATGCTGTTTCCAGATGTCGGTAATTACTTCATTGAGTAGAAAAGATGGTCAAAACTATAACAATTAGACCGATGTTGTAATAACCCAGAATTTCTCTTTAATGATCTCAGATGAATCATTTTACAAAAACACCTTTGAATAATACAAATAAATAAAGAACAGTTTAAAGACAGAAATGTATGACTACAATTTTTCTAGGCTGTTTTTGTGTTGCTGTTGAATGATGAATCTTACATATCAGCTGGGGTTTACACCACTGCCTGATATTTCATAGCTAACAAAGGGCAAACCAATACATCAGTGTAAGTTTGAGGGCAGCGATACAGGTTCTACAATAAGCATTATATTCCTTTGTGGCTGGGCCACCTTTTTAGAACGTCACTGGCAACAAAATATTCTGTTTTTGCAGGAAAGTCCAAAACTTCCATTTGATCCACATCGTGAACATGGATTGGATCCAGATCAGAAAATGAAGCCCCCTCATCCTTCCAGCGTTTTGAGATGCTGTTGAGTTTCCTTTTAGGAAGCCAAAGAACTGGACTACAGCTTGTCCAGTTTACATATGTGCAGTTCTCGAAGCATCCACTCACAGATGACGTCCTCCCAGTCTTTGCTCAGTTGTTGATCTTGTGTCCATCTGTGGTTATAACTGCTCACTGTCACTAGGTGGAGTCAGCATCCTGTGAACATGACCCACAGCATCTCTGTTTATACATATCCAGGTAGCACAGCTTTAGTCTCTTCACCACATTGCAGTACTGGGTGGTGTCCTTGCATTCACCTGCATGGGAATAAAACACCTCATTTATTCACTTAAGAACAACGTAAAATGTCAACAAAAAATAATTGAAGACTATCTGACCTGTAGTTTCCCTTGAAAGAATCTGATATGTAACTACACTTCCTGAAGAAATACAGAGTGTTATTGAGTCAGGTTTTCCTTCTACTACCTTGTCATGAACTGCTCACTTCACCAACCAGGGAGGTGGGGGGTAATTAAATACATTTACTGAAGTACTGTACTTACTTTATCAGGTAATTGTACTTTACTTAAGTTTTTCCACTAATGAGACTTTATACATGTTTTCAAGATGCAAACATTTTAATTTTACATGGCAGATAAGTACACAACATAACTAGAATCCCATCTCACCATATTTCCAGCCAAGTATCAGAAAATATGGTCAAAGAAATGGTCACAGAAATATGACCAGAAGTTGAAGAACTGTGTCATATGAATTTGTGACAGTGACCTTTACCTTTGACCCTTAACCACTAAATTGTAATCAGTTCATCCTTTACTCCAAGTGAATGTTTGTGCAAAAGATGAAGAAATTCCCTCAAGGCGTTACTGAGATATCATGTTCAAGAGAATGAAGGAATAGACAATGAATAAGAAACATGCCTCCGTTTTCAAAATGTCAAGCATTACTAGGCCATATAATTAATGAGTTACTCATTGTATTAATGAAGAGTGCATAAAATCATTAATATCTCAAAAACTGTAAAGGAAACTGATGTCATGTGTCTGGGTTGGGATCTCTTTTTCCTTCTGTGTTTTCTTTGTGTATGTTATTTTGGCCTGGTGTTTCCTTTTCCTTGTCTCTGTCTCCCCTGTCTTGTTTGTTTGCATATGTCCCCGTTGGAGGCGTGGCTCCACCTGGTCACTGCCACACCACGCTGTCTGCCAGTATCTCTAGCCATGCCGCTCACCAGCCATCTTCAGCCAAACTCTGACATCAGTGGCGATTGCTCTAAGACTGCAAGGGAAGCTCAGCTTCCCCTAAGATGTCAACAAAATAAGTGGTCAAATATGTGCTGTTGTGTGTACATTTCATTGACTAAATATGCGCTAGAACATGTTCATCTTTTGTTCAGAATCAGCTACTTATCACAGGTAAATGACACGACTTCCTTCTCATTCATCCCCGCAGCGCCACAGTGCTTTACACAGTGTAGACGCCGAGTGTCTACTGACTTCAATGGGGAAGCACAGAGTGGGTTGTTCCACTGCAGCGAAACTAGACGGTCATTGGATAAATGCTGGGCTTTGTCCCGCCCATCGGACGCTCAGCGTTTCTGGGGGTCTATGGGGCAGTGGGCTGGCCCGGACGCTCGGCTTCTGCATGATGATTGGATGATCTGTCTGAGGCTGAGTCCCTTTTTGATTGACAGCGAAATGAGCGAATCAGCGATCTTGAAGTATAAGCATCTTTTCGAGTTTTCTTTTTCTTTTCGAGCATTTTTCAAGTTTTTCATTCCGTTGTTCAGAGTTGATCTGGAGACGTTACTGATCCTCAGCGACTTTGTTAAAAACGACTAGCGGTGTGTTTGGCGACTCTCTTCTGTCACTCTGCGAATTTACATATAAATAAACTTTAGGCCGTGGTGGAAACGCAGACAACAATGGACCACAGGAACCTTTTAGTTCCTGAAGAAAAGTACCCAGAACTTTAAGTCCCGGGTACTTTTTGGTAGAAACTCGGCTATACACTACAAAACACAACATCAAAAAGTAAAGAAAGTTTATTAAAAATAAAATTAGTATTGAATTTAAATTGGTATATTTAAAAGGTAATTTCAATGACTGCTTATAAAATAAAATATACAACTGTTTAAGTGCTGCATCATTTCTTTAAAAAAGTTTCTTGATTATAATGTCAGATTTCTAAATGTAAAGGAGCGATAAAACTGCCTGCTGATTTTAACAAAGGTCACACACACACTTACTCCCACAGGTGGTGGTGTTGCAGTGCTGCCAGGTGGAGGGCCGTTGGAGCCAGGCACAGTGCTGGTCAGCCAGTATCCTGCCACTCTTGCGGTGAACACAGTCCACCCTGCGTGACTGAAAGCCACTCCCACAGACTACGGTGCATGCCCGCCACACACCAGGACGCCACTGGACATCACAGAGGTCTGAGGAACAGTTACGTACTGAAAAAGGCCTGAAAGAGAGTTGTTGTTGTTTGTCTTCAGTGTTACACATTTATTGCTGTAGCTGTTTTGCACAGGGACCTGTTTCACACAGCAGATTTATTCAGGTTTAACTATAGTAAATCACCATGGTATATGCTAGCCTTCTATGGAATGGGTTAATTTCAGAGGGTCAGATAAAAACAAAAAAAACAGCTTGCCTACAAATTGATCAGATCACTGGGAAAATGGAGTCATCACTCTGACTGCAGCCTGACATGGAAAGAAAGAACACCAAGCCACATCGGGTTTCATTCCTGGTCATACCAGAAATACAGGTGGGACATGGATGTGGATGTGGATAGATGACTGGGTCCACATAGCTCCAAAATGTCAGGGTAATGCCAATCAGCAGTGATATGTACCATCTGACTGTGTTCCAAGACGGACAAACCGTGCAACAGCAACTGACTATTGTGGGATGTGCTGGATGATCTGCAGAGGCTTCACCTCACAACTTGCAAGATGCAATGTCTTTAAGGAACCGTTCACATTTTTTCAAGTTTGTCTAATACTAATACTCACATGCTCATATGTATAAGGAAAGGAGGAGGACAGGAGGAGGAACAATTACAGCAATCAAAACCTGATTCAATGTGTATATGGGCATGTTAGCACTCTTTTAAGAGACTTGAGAAAAACCTAGCCTTTAATTCAGGGGTCTCCAACAGGTTGCTCAAGTTTTTTTTGGGCTTTTTATGCCTTTATTGATAGTGCAGTAGAGAGAGACAGGAAATGGGGAGGCAGAGAGAGGGGGAATGACATGCAGCAAAGGCCGTCCGATGCGGGACTCGAACAAGAGCCAACTGCAGCGAGGACTGTAGCCTCTACACATGGGGCGCCTGCTTAGACCACTACGCTACACGATGCCCCCTTACAGTTTTTAACTATTGCAAAAACACAGTTCCTGAAACTATGACCCTGTTTGTCAAAACTCCACACACACAAACCAACACCATATACACAAAATACAAAACCTCTTATATCTCTCGCAAAAGCAAGCACTACATCGAAAACTAAACAAACTCTTCTAAAACCACACTTTAGCTTCCAAACTTTACACACAAACACAAAACACCCGTCCTCTCGCCACTCCCTGTCCTCTGTGTCTTCTTGCTCCTCTTCCTCCTTCACCTCTTCCTCTTTCTGGGCTGCCTCTTTCTCCTCTTCCTATTTCTCCTCTTGCTCCTTCTCCTCTTCCTACTTCTCCTCTTGCTCTTCCTCCTCTTACTCAACCACCTCTTCCTCTATTTCTTTCTCCAAAATTGTCCTCCATTGTTGAGCACACCAAAGAGCAAACCTGACTCCTATTTATGTTGATCAAGCTGTGATTTCTGTGTGATCTGACTGGTTACATGTGTCTTCACATGTGCATCCTGAGTTCAGGTGATTGCTACCTGAGCATGGTGTTTCAGTGGCAATGTTTAGCAATGAACATACAAAGGCTTTCAGTTTTGAATGATGTGTCTAATGTACAGAAGTTAGTTTGGTGTCTTGCAAAACACTGTGTGTAGTGTTTTGCAAAAAGTGTGAGGCCGAGAATGTGCATATAGTTGTACAAGTCTGGGCTGACATTTTCCTCCTTGAGTATCGAGTTTCAAAATCTGTGCATTTTTGATTTTTGTGTGTAAGCAATCATGAAAAACTGTAATATTATACATTATCTAACATGTTGATGTTACATGTGATGTAAACCCCATCCTCTCATGTGAATGCACTCACAGCTCAGATAGTAAACCTTAGCTGTAAATGGAGTAAATGGAGCCATTTAACAACCAGCTTTGTGAGAACATAGAGAGTACTGTGATGTATACAGTGAGTTGCATTTGAGTGTGTGTACCTGTCCCTGAGATCACAGTCTGTGTATGAGGAGCCATTGGCATGTTGGCAGATGACAGATCTCTTCTGAACAGTGGTGGTGGGTCCTAAACACCTCCCTGAACACTGAAATTGGGGAACAGAATTTACACTTAATACATTTCATTTTCAACAGCGTGTAACACTCACATGTTAATTTCTGTGTTTGAATGTACCTTTCCCCATGGACTGGTGACCCAGGTGGGACAGTTATTGGCAGTGCACGGCTCTGTGTCTGTGGGCTGCCTTATACTCTCACAGGCAGCTGCTGGCTGGGTCCTCACTTCACCTCTGGCGTCCAGCTGCTGACAGGAGACCTGCCTCTGTTTCCAGCCACTACCACATGAGGCTGAACACTTTGACCACTCTGATACCAGCCATCTGATATGTTGACATCAAATAACAAATACAGAAATTCACAATAGGGGATAACTGTGTATGCATTGCTTTGTAAGATATAATGCATATGCATTAAACATGAATCTGTCAATCATCACATCAGATGATCAGACAGCTTATAAATAAACCTCTAGATTAGCCAAACGGTAAAATTATTACTTAATGTGTCTGATATACACATCACTCGTCACACACATCTCACACAGACCCCTGCTTCAACTCTCACCCATCCTACTGCCGTAGCTGTGCTTACAGTCTTGCTGTGCAATAAGTGATTATTACCAACATTTGAGGTTTGCTCACTTTCATTTTTACTGCCAAATAAAGTAGTTTAGATCATCTGAATTGCAGTACCATGGCTTGTTTATGACCTGTCTGATTTCATTGCACTAATGTTGCTTTGTTCCCAGATCTCAGCAATAACTTTGGTAAGTACAATGTTAAAGGAGCTATTTGTAAGTTTTGTGACATAAGCCACGTTTTGAAGATTATGAAAAATTATTACTTGACATTACATTATTCACAGCACTTTGAGGACAAAACATGAACGAAAATACGGGACAAACAGTAAAAGCTGTAAAAGCAACAATGGCTGAAGCTCTTGGCAAGACTGGCAAGTGAACAGCAGAGAGAAAACATGCAAACTCCATATAGAAAGGCCCCAGGCTCAGGGTTCGAACCCAGAACCTTCTCGCTGTAAGGCGACATTGCTAACCACTGCTTATCCACTGGATTATCCTTTAAGCATTTGCCAAAAAATATCTTTTTACTTGTAGCTGGCCATGCAAATCATTTATTTATGATATTGGGAAAACCAGTTACATTTTAGTTCTTTGTATATGATAATGCTGTGTTTATGTCCATGTGATTTAGTAAGGAAAGAAGCCAACACTGGTTATATACTGTATGTAACTTGTATTTTACTAAACCACACAAAAGTATGAGATATAATTTTTATAACACTCCCTCACTGGCAGTCTGCCATTGCCTGCCTTATCTTAATATGGAAATAACTTCCTCTCAAAAGGTTTCAATGTCTATGATGTCTTTCAGCCTACAATGCCACAGCCCTGGCTTTGAGCTAATAGGAGGTCATTTGTGTTACATTAGAGAGTGAAGCTGGTTTAGTGTGTGGTAGCAAGGTGGGGAGCTGATTAATGGACTATATGATGGGTAAAGGCCAGTTGGCAGAGCTGGAAACAGCAGGGGGCTGAGGGTGAAGGGATTCTGCTGAGTTACGCTTCTTCTGGGATCTGGCTACTCTTCATGAATTCATTAGCAGGCTACCCTCCTTGTGTTTCTCCCTCATCAAAGTCAGTGTGTGAAAGAATCTGCACTGGATATGCACATTTACACTAGAAAATAAATATCGGGGCGTCACGTAACGCAGTGGTTTACGCAGGCGCCCCATATATAGAGGCTACAGTCCTCGCTGAAGCTGGCCCCCAGTTCGACCCCCGCATCGGACGGCCCTTTCCTGCGTGTCATTCCCCCTCTCTCTGCCTCCCCATTTTCCTGTCTCTCTACTGTCCTGTCCATTAAAGGCACAAAAAGCCCAAAAAATAACTTAAAAAAAAAAGAAAGAAATTAAATATCAATCAGTCATGTAATGCAATTCGTTTGATCGCATGTTTCTGAATATCCTGTCAATATAAAACGTGTTGTCCATTAGAAACTTCTGTTCTGCATTTCCATGGAGACCTTCTGGCCTTGTAATCGAAAGGAATTTGTAGAAGCTTCACCAAGGAAGTAATATGACTGAAGTTGCTGAAGAGCCACAGTGCACATATACTGTATACATGCTGGTTTTAGCCTAGGTGGCACCATTGGCCAGATTGCAGCATCACAAATATTAATACCCCAAATAATGTGTGTTTCATATGTGTATTTACTCAATGAACATATACATGGGCAGAATAATACCACCATGCTTTTGTCCATTAAGATAATATAGTCCTCACAAAAGTCATTGTTGAGATCTGGGAACTCAAAAGTATTACAAAAAATAGATACTATGTGTTAAGAGAGGTTAATTGTCACATGATCAGACATGTTGTAAGAGACAGTTTTGCCAGATAAGGTGCCACTTTGTTTGCAGCTAAAAACTTACAGTGAATGCTCTCATAATCCCTGATTGTACAGGGATACATTTGCCACAGCACGACAGACAGTCGGTCAGTGAACAATGATGGATCTGACAGATGCTTAAATAGTCTGGATAAGGTCTGACTAACCTTGAAGTTTTTATCAAACAACTTGAGTTGATACAAACCTGTTGGACCTATTATCAGAGGTGATGCCAAGTTCATTAATCTCATTTATTACCTTCTTAGTTAATAGAACCAAAGGCCAGACTTACATAAATAAAACACAAGTTGCAATAAATTGTGGTTTTCCTTCAAAATATATCAAAGTGAAAGAGGCAAAACTCAAACTGCAAAATACCAACAGGCCACAAAAACGTATTCGCCTGAACATCAGTGAAAATATTCCACTGACAGCATGGCAGGCTATTCTGTCTCTTCATAGGCATACCACTCCATTGTTTCTTTATTTATTTTATCTTGATCATTTCTTACTCTCCCTCTGGCTCCTTATATGAGCCAATTGGACAATCTGCTTCCTGAACAGCAGGACATCCTGACATCTACATGTGTAGATATGTACAGTGTACCTGGGAGGGCAGTCCTGTCTGTTGCAGGGAACTGGGGAGGTGATGGGTTTTGGTATGTGCTGACACATGGTGGGCTGAACGTCCTTTCCATCCAGAGTGGCACAGTGAATCCTCCGCAGCCAAGTCCCTCTGTTCCCACAGGAAGCACTGCATGTGATCCAATCCCCAAAACGCCAGCCAAACTCTGTGGACCCACATGTAAAACACAACCAACAAAAAACAGACTTTAGAACAAACAGCTCTAATTGCCATCCAAAGATTTGCTAATCTCAGTGTACGTGAGTGTTCTGCAGAGATTCTCACTTTTTAATTTCAGATTTTGAAATGCCCGACGTAGAGGCAACAGACTGCCTGAGGCAAAGGGGAGGCAGCAGACAGAGGCACTATATAATGCATAATAGTAAACCTGAATACAGTCATGCACTGAGTTACTCTGTGGAACAGTTCAACATGACATACTCATGGAAATCACTATATTTATCCGTCCATTCATTCATCCATCCATCTCTTAATAAGACCGGCACTTACATCCATATGATGCTGATGGAAATACCTGAATGTATTAAATCTCTGAAGAACGTATTTATGTGTGTTGATTATGTAGAATATTTGAGATTGGTGCAGAAGGCAAATTGAGTTTAAATCATCCAATTCATTTCTGTTGTTTTTTTTTTTTTTTTTTTATTTGCTCAAACTCAAAGATATTTTACCTTGAAAATACAGGCTGGAACTAATTGTTATTAGCATTTTTCCTTTGCCTTGCTAAATTACACAAATATATATATAAACTGAATAAAAAAGTTAAACTTTAACCTGATGATTGTGCTAAAAGTAACAGGGTGACCAAATTTATTTCAGATAATCCGGTGGAGAACATGAGTGTCTGAACCAAATATCATGACCACCCTTCAAATGGAATGATCTGATTTTGGCACGCTGCCTCAGCTGAGCAAATCAGGACTGCACTACTCTGGCGAATTGAGCATCAAAAGGCAGATCAGAAATAACACCTAGGTTGTGAGCCTCTTGTCAAATGTTACTAGACAAGGTCCTTGGACTACCGAGGATATTATTGATGCTGCTTGTGCTGGGGCCTGAAGGGCTAATGAGAATCACCTCTGACTTGGAGTCCTTCAGTTGCAAGAAATTATTGGACATCCATATTTTAATATCTGCAAGGCAGGACAAGATGCAGGATGCCTCCTTGGAACCAGGCTTTATTGAGAAATACAACTGTGTCATCCACATAGCAGTTAAAATTAATATTGTGTCTACTCATGATTTGCCCCAGTGGTAGCATGTAAATTGTAAACAAGGAGGGCACCATAATAGGCCCCTGGGGGACCCCACAAAACAGAGGAGCACAAGAATAGGAGGCATCTCCAAGCATAACAGAGAAGGACCTGTTCGACAGATAAGATATGAACCAATCCAGCACCTCATCACTGATACCAACACAGTTTTTCAAATGGCTGATAGAGACATTGTGGTCGACTGTGTCAAAAGCTGAGCTAAAGTTGAGGAGAGTTAAAACTGAGTACAGGCCATTGTCGGCTGCAAGCAGCAAGTCATTGGTGACTGGACCAGAGCAGTCTCAGTACTGTGGAGGGCACGGAAATCAGACTGAAATTTCTCAAAGATTTCATTATTATTCATAAAAGAAATGATGCGTAGATACAATCTTTTCTAAAATCTTTGATAAAAATGGTGGCTTCAAGATGGGTATGAAATTACTTAAAACTGAGACGTTTAGTGAGGGCTTATTTAAAAGAGGGGAAACAGTTGCAGTTGCAAATGAAGGGGAAAATACTAGTCCACACAGAGCAGTTGATAATGACTAAAATGTCTGGACCAACCATCTCAAATACAGCTTTTAAAAACCATGTAGGAATGCAGTCTGAAAGGCTGGTAGATGATTCTAAAAGTTTAACATTGCATTCCAGGGTTGGTAGACAGATTGTGCTAAAGTGTGTTAGTGAGAAAGGTGGGCAGTAGTCAACATCAGGCTCCACAAGTTCAGTGTCAAAGCGCTGTCTAATATTGACTATTTTAATGTAGAAGTAGCTAAGAAATTCCTCACATCTCTCAGGGGTTGATTCAGCTGTCTGGCAAGATGGGGGACAAATAAGCGTACTGACATTAAGCCAGCTAGCAATAGCAACATTTGCCTAACAAATTCATAATAATGGTAACAGAAAGTTAGCTAAAATTATCATGTCTACAGCTGGTCACTAATAAAAACAGTCATATAACATTATAAACCATCACGTTATTGATACATGGAGGAGAAGTTCAAGTTGGACCCTTTAGCAGTTTGTAGGGCTCTCCATCTTGATAAAGTCAGACTTGTATTTGCTCCGATCCACGGCCGGACTGGGAAAAAAATTCAGCCTTGGACTTATCTGCTGGGACCGGCCACAGAAATGACACTGACAGAGCTGATAAGGCACTAACAGAGCCAGTAAAAACTTATAAAAGTTTATTGATGTTTTGACCATCCACTGGCTGACTGGAATTTGAGCTGGCAGTCCCCATGGCCAGTCCGCTGACCTAGTCTTATCTTATTTCTTTGTCGGAGGCCATTTTAGCTGAAAAACATGCGTTCTTCAGTGTAGGTATGAGCCTGCCATTGATCACCTATTATAGGCAGCAATCTCCTCCCTTTCTGCTTCACCTGCCAGTAATGTTTCCTTTGTTGTAGGAAACAACAACAACCTACACGCTGAAAGTTTTGGTGCAATCACACAGTTGACATACCTTTGTGCTGTTTTCTTTGTGGATAATCAGCCATTTAATGACAGTGCTTGCCTCCCCATGAACAAATGATCCACCAAGTTGTGCTATTTTGAAGAGGAACCATCACTGTATCCTGGGCTTGACGCTGCTCAAGATAATTGTGATTGGTTTAAAGCAGCCTTTATCAAAGTATGGTTGGTAGACCACAAGTGGTCTGCAAGTGATCCCTGGTGGTCCCAGAGTAAATTTGTTAATATAATGGTTTAAATTTAGTGTTTCTCAAACTGTCTGAGTGACCATAAAGCCTATAGTAGTGAGTAGTGTATATGTGTTGTTTTCAATTTTAAATCAACTCATATGTAAATTCAAACATTATTTTAATTGGTTGTTTTACAGTGCAGTTGGAATTCACTGTAACTGACAACAACACTGTCTACTCATGTAGCTTCGCCAGTTCACAGTTTATGTTTTAGGATAGCCTATACCTCCTAAATGATTAATGTGACATTTGAAAGGAAATGGGGATGAATCTTACGATTAACCTGCCCTGGGATTGAGCCAAATTTCACCAAACACTGATAAAACACAAGATCATGGACATACGTATATAGAGATATGTTCTTACTTATCTTACTTATGCACCGTACAGCCAAGTGATTACTATTTAACTCTGCATTTACTTTAAATAAGTACTTTAACTTAATATTTAAAACAGCTTTTGGTACAGTTTGATCATTGTACTCACACACTCAACAGCCTTGCCACCCACACAGACATTTGGAGCTGTGTCTTTACATTTAACGCACCACTGACTCACTATCAGATATGACTTCTTTTAATGACTTTCACTCTTCTTTTCCTGCTTACCTCAAATGTTCTTTTTGTTTTTGAATGTATTTTTTATATTTGTGACTGTAAGTAGTGACTGTAGGCTCAGTACTATTAACATCACATCATTTCATTTGGTCTGGTAGCTGTTAATTTACTTTATATCTTGTTAGTTTTTTGATGTTGCATGATACTTCTAACAGATGTGGTGTAGTTGTGTTGATGTTATGATACTGTTTCTGCTGATTATTATCATTTTATATTATTTTATTTTTGCTTCACTGCCTATACATTTCTATGTGTTCGTGTCTGAAGACCTGTTGAAAACAAGGTATAAAGGGGCTTATGCTCAAATGTAAAAAATTCTAAATAAATAAATGTAATGTCAAGACAAAAAAATGTAATCTTATGTATGGTGAGCTCAGCATGGACAAAACTATGAAATTAAAAACATATTTCCCAAATAAACAATTTTCATTTAAATTTAAGCTTTGGGAACAGTCTGTGTAGCATAGTACTTATATAGGGTCCATCAAAGGTCCACCTACTAGTGGACTAGAAACTTTTATTTTTTCACACTGCATCATTGTACGCTGCATAAACTATCATATGTATTTCATATGATGGTAACATTTATTCAGTATTCTTTCATAAAAAAAAACCTGGTATCTGCACAGGTCTATATAAACACACTCCACACGTGCATGCAGGTCAACTTAACTCTCACCTTTAGTGTGAATTTGTATCCAGGCATACAGCATTTGTCTCATACTGTTGATGAGGGCCTGGCACTGGTAGCGGCCTGAGAACTTCACCTGGAGTGTGTTGACCTCAAGGACACGACCCCCCACCAGCATCCTGTACTGCAGACCCGGACCAGGACTCTGGGTCTGGGCTGAACGTGAGACCCCCTTCAGGGTCTGGTTGTTGTAGTCCCAGCGCACTGGCAGTATGTGGTCAGGAACTACTGGACAACCTTTTTAAAGACACAAACAGACTGAATGTACATATGAAAATGCTTGAAGGTGGACTGCTTTTACACATAACAGTCTGTCTGCATGGGGCTGAGTAGAATTACTGCAGGTGAAAAGGTTTGTGCGTGTACCTATTCGTAGAATGTCTCCAGGTTTGATAAAAACATGTGTTCCATGGGTTGATGCCATGAGGACCCGTTTCCTATTCAGCTCTTGTGAGACTGGAACAACCCTGCCTCCTCCAGCTGGATATGGAGCTGTGCACACACACACACACACACACACACACACACACACACACACACATACAAAAAAGTGGACACACCCATAATGTTATTCCAGATTTTATTATCTGACCATGTGCAAGTATGATTGTACAAAGTTGTATATGAGGAGAAGTTATGTACAGTTAGTGTGTGAACCCACCGTAGACCTGCAGGAGCGTAGAGGCAGTGGACTTTCCTATGGTGTTGGTGGCAGTGCAGGAGTAGGTGCCTTGGCTGTGCAGAGAAACATTTGTGATCCACAGTGAACCAGAGGGAAGGGAGACAACACTGGAATCTAAAGGTCCATTCTTCCTGTGCCACGTCACAGTGGGCTGAGGAACACCTGACACACAGAGACCAGAGGGACCAATGATAAAGGCTGGGAAACACTTGAGATTATAATTTACAATTCAATTATTTTATATGTAGTGTCTATTGTGTATCAATAAAACACTTACTGGGTACCTATACTGATACTCGACTTTCTTAGTTCTTCCCTGTACTTACTATGTCAGTGGGCAAGACAAATGTTTAGGGAGTAAAGGGGCAATTTAAAAATAAATTACATGAAGTATTTTTAAAGTATTAAGTACCTATTAAGAATTACAAAGTACAGTAATATCATTACGGTGTATACGTGCAGAGATGGAGCTCAAAGGATGCTTGAGCACCTGCCATTTGGCCTCCTAGGGAGAAATTGGCCTTTATTCTGGGCTTCCTGTAGCAGTGGCGGGCAGTGTGGACACAAAGCCTTTCTATGGTGAAAGAACGCAAGCATAAGCAAGCACGCATACGCATATGCATGAATAGGCACTCAACAGTCACTGTGTGTTTGTCTGTGTGTGTCATCATGACAAAATGTAGTCACTAACTATAGCAGTAACTACCACAGAAGTGGTTTTGAGCACTTTGGCAGGGGTTTATATGCCTGTCTATCTGTGGGCAGAGTTTATCACAACCTGCAAGAAGCAGTCACAACACTTTACAGGTTTGTAGTGGAGATCAAGATGAAGGCCCAGTTGGAAGATAGTGTGGTCCGACGTAAAGAGGTCAACATGTTGACAGGTGTTGCTTTAAGTTTTAAGTTTTCAGGGAAGAAATGGAGAATAGGATAAACAGAATGAACTTGAGACTCACATCATTAAGGTGTGTGATAACATTCAGTCAGTGACCAGCCTCCGTGTCCAGGCTTTCTTTGACTGATATGACTTGTGTGTTTCCTCCCTGCAATCCTGCAGCCTCTCCAGCAGCAGAGTACATGATACCGTGTGATGACCTACCAGTGACGGGGCAGTGCAGAGTGAGGTTGGTGCCTAGGCGTACACTGACTCGTCCTCCAACAGTGGCCATCAAGCTGTGGCCCAACACCGCCCCATGGTCTGAGAAATTCCCCCATGACACTGCTATGGCCGGTGGCTCTGAAGGTTGACACACACACAGAGAGAGAATCAGTCAGTCATGCAGGAATGAAGGTGAACGTTACTGATGCTAATCCTTGTTAGAATGAATATACAAGGAAACACTGGAAGATCAACGTCAGTCAGTCTCAAACTGACATGAAACATATTCATGGTCATCAGAGGATGAATCCTCGTCACTGTGGTGATCTTCTAACTTTTCACCCAGCCTCATCATCAGGTCAAAATTTTTAATTTGACCAATACTTTGGTTTTACCAGTTACCTAAAAGGTAATGACAGTTTGTGCTTAAGTTTAGTTCTTATTAATGAGTTTTATCATGATAAGATGCTAAAATAAGACATTGAACATTATACCTGCTTTTATGAATTCATTGACTTACTGTACTAATATATTCTAATATATTCTATAATATTTGGTACCAAGCAGGACAACCTCACAAAGAAAGTGAAAGTGCCACTGAACTGTTGGCCTGTTTAATCCACATTGACTCTCTCACTGCTGTCATCAGAAGCAGTTGCTCTGTCAGCAGTTCAGGGCAGGAGCTGGACAAACTATCTTCATCAGGCTGATTGACATCAAAACATGTTTTCATATACATGAGGCATATACAGGGAGAGAATGACAGCTTTTATTTTGTAATTCATTGTTTTACTTCCTGCCTCTGTGACAGCCATCACATGAACATCTCTAGGAGTCTGTGTATTTTGGTGACAGCAATATTAAATTATAATAGAAGATCTGTTTCAACCTCACTCTGACTGTCACTACAGTCTAAATAGATTGATAACCTTCAATCTGCCTGCTTTCGAGACCATATGTAAACAAAGTCATACCCATGACCTGGGCGCAAAACTTCCCACACCATAAAAGCAGTGCTAACTTCCAGTTAGTCCTTTGGCCTCAGAGACCATTTACAGGTGAGACATTGAGTTGCTTTGTTATCCACCATTCAATTCATCACACATAGGGTGCAGGTGCCTTGTGTCCCTGTGAATTTTGGTAGTTTCCTTGCATATATTGCATAGTGGTGATTTGCTTTATTGCAATTTGATGAGTAATGTGCCCTACATCACTATTCGCAGTTGGTGGGGTTAGTGTGGGCCTGCTAGGTACGTTCGCGTACTGGTGTGAACCATCTCTTTGTGTGGGCTTGATTTTCTTCTTTCTTCTTATTCTTACTGCTGTTTGCAGTCAGTGGAGATGTGTTGGGGCCTCATCCTGTTTTGCCAGGGCCATTATGGTATCACATTGCTGACGATTTTGTCAGTCAGCGATGGATCCTCGTGATGGGCATCGGGAATGCCTCTCGGATTTCTCATCTGAGGGAGGATGTGGATAATCCATGCAGTGCAGCTTGTGACCTGTCAAGGGAGGAGCTACTTCCCTGTGCTACCAGAGTTTGCAGCTCTGCACCTGAGAAGGCGACACTCTTCCAGACAGGCCAACTCATAGGCGCTCTCGCAAGCGGGACTGCCATCACGATTCCCCTCATAGATCAAGCCATGAGGAGGTTTCTGGGTCTACTAAGCGCCAAGCCCCTGCTCAGCCAGCAGAGGGAGACAGTTCAGACATGCTGAAGATTCTGACTGCTCTTCGGAATTTAGATGGACAAACTTGAGGCTCATCATTCATCCTCATCTTCATTCCTGCCCTCCCCCCCCCCCCCCCCCCCCACACACACACACACACACACACACACACCAAGAAGGAGTTCCCCCACCCAGGCCTCAGTGCCATACTGGGGAGGATGCCACAGAGGATGCTGATGTGCTGTCTCTTTTCATTCCTCACACTCGTTGCCAGAGTACTCAGTGCAGCAAAAATTGTTCGATTGCATTCTCCCATGCCTAATCCTGTCCCTGGGGGAGCTGTCTGGGAAGGCATAGCTCAGGCCAATCCCCCACCCAGCATTCCAGTGGCAGATGATTATGCTTTGATGCTAGGGACAGCTTGCAAGAAATCATCTCAAAAACCTCAGTTTAATGCAGGCTGCAGGCAGTTGGCTAATGCCCCTTACCCAGTGGAAACTGGATTAGGAGACATGCCCCTGGTAGAACAGGCAATAGCATCATGGACATCTCTGGGGCCAGCCCGTGTTTTAACTAATCCTCGCTGCCCCAGGATGGAGTGTGCTAAGATCAACCGCCTGATTTCATGCTTGTTTAACGCAGCTGCTCCTGCGGCTCGTATGGGCAATGCATAGGCTATCATCCTGGCAGCCTTGTGGAAAACGATGAGCACAGAGGATCAGGATTCCAAGGCTCTCTCTTGTCAGCTCACTCGCAATTGACACATGACATAGGAGAGGCAATGTCATCGGTGTTCTTGTGTCGGAGACAAATATGGCTGGCACAGACTTCTTTGCCGGATGCCATAAGAACTGAACTGATGAGATTAGGCCAAGTTTTCCAGTTTCAGGTTCTGCCATTCGGCCTGTCAGTGGCATCGAGGATCTTTACTCAGGTCGTGTCGGCTGGCCTAGACCCCCTTCAGGTAAAGGGCCTCAAGATGCTGCCATATCTAGATGACGTTAATCTGTGCTCCCTCCCTAGAGCAGGTGGTCCAGACACAGAGACAATGTGGGTTTATGTTGAGTCCCTGGGGTTCACAGTGAACTGGAAGAAAAGCAAGCTGCAGCATCAACAACAGGTGAGCTATTGGTCTCCACTTCAGTTCTGTCAGAATTAATGCACATTTCACTCCCCAGAGGGTAGACAGTTTGAGGACAGCATTAAGTTGTTTCAACTAGGGAAGACAGTGAGTGCTCACAGTGTTCAGAAACTGATGGGATTGATGGCAGCAGCATCAGTGCTGATTCTGTTGGGCCTGCTGAGGGCACGTCCCATGTAGCGGTGGTTCAATTCTTTTCTCCTCCATCTGAAGAAAACCCAGGAGGATGAGGCTACATTTGATGCAGTACTGCATGCAAACCTTACTCCCCTGGAGAGACAGAGATTTCCTTTTCAGTGGAACCCCACTGGGGAACCTTCCTCAAAGAAGACAAGTGATCAAAACAGATGCATCACTGACAGGCTGGGAGCTGTGGTGGTCATCAGAACACATACATATACTTGAACTGAGGGCCGTTCATCTGGCCCTCAAGGGTTTTTTGCCATATGTGAAGCACAAGCATGTACTGGTGAGGATGGACAACACCTCTGAAGTGTACCATATAAATCATCAAGGTGGAACGAAGTCACTGCGCTGTCTTCAAGTAGCAGAAAAGCTACTGACATGGGAATGGCCTCACCTAGCCTCTCTAAGGGCAATCCATATCCCAGGTGTCAAAAACAAGGCAGCCAACATTTGTCCAGGATAGGGCCTCTCCCAGGAGAGTGGCGGTTACACCCAGAGGTAGTGGCACAAATTGGGGTGGCCCAGGTCGATCTTTTTGCATCCCCATAGACGACCCATTGCCTGGAATGGTACTCCCTGAGGGGTCACGGGGCAGTTTGAGCATTGATGCTTTGTCACAAGAGTGGCCAAAAACTTGTTGTACACTTTTCCCCCTCTCCCTCTAATTCCTCAAGTTCTCCAGAGGGTCAGGGAGGCTCATTATACAGTTCCACGCTGGCCAGGGCACCCTTGGTTTCTGGACCTGATTCAGCTATTAAAGGGTCCCCTGTGGAATGTGCCATCCCGAGCGGATCTTCTGTCACCAGTATGAGGCAAAATTTAGCATCCCAACCCAACTGCCCTTCGTCTGTGGATATGGCCTCTTGCAAATCCGTCTCTCAACAGCCTGACGAGGATGTCCGTGAGACGTTGAACAATGCCAGGGCCCCATCTACACGGGCTAATTACTCCCTGAGGTGGAGAATATTTTCGAAGTGGTATTTGGGCCTGGATGTTGACCCTGAAGTTTGTCCTGTGCCACTTGTCCTTTGCTTTCTGCAGTCTCAGTTGGACCAAGGCAAGGCAGCCAGTACAGTTAGGCTTTATGCTCATGCCATTTCAGCATTTCATGGAGAGACCAATGGCCTGCCATTGGGTCGGCTTCCTTTAGTGTGTCTGAAGGGCGCTCAGCGCTTTTGTCCAGGCCGTAGCCTGCGAGCACCAAGCTGGGACTTGCCTATGGTATTGAAGTCTCTCATGAAGGCCCCATGTGAGCCTATTGATGATGCCGACATGAAAGCTCTATCTCTCAAGACAGCTATACTTTTGGCTCTCTGCTCTGCGAAACGGGTATGATTTTGTTTGCATATGGTCTAAAAAGTAGGCAGAATTAAGGTTATCATTCTATTTAGAACGGAGAGACAGTCATCCTTCAGTCTCACAGATCCATAGTTACATTCATAACTTACAATGTGCATGACAATGACAACTGAAACTTGAGAACAGTTTATCTAAGGACAAACCTGCCAACAGTAGCTGAGATGTCTCTGAGTCAGAACCATGCATGTTGGCAGCTGTGCATTTGTACTGGCCTCCGTCAGATGCTCTGGGCTGAAGGATGTGAAGTCCTCCAGAGCCATACCATGATACCCTGCAGACAGACAGGGAAATTATACAGTTTATCATATAGATTAGAACCTAGGAAGCTGCTCACGTTTGCTTTCTGACAGACACAGCCTGAACAGAGGAAATGACTCTGTACAGGGATAGGGCATGACCTTCAACGTTGAGCTGCAAATTAAGAGACAGAGAAAGAAGACAGATGATTATGCCATTGTTCTCATTCTGCAGCTTCCTGCATTAACAGTTGACCATGAAGACCTCAGCTCTCTGCTAGATGATGTCTTTTAAACACGGGCATAGATTTGGGTATGGACAGTAGGGACATGTCCTCACCAATATATTTGTGAATATGACATCAACAGGTTTTTCCTCTGTCTGTTTTTGCTGGGACACGCACCCATAGAGCAGATATTCAGTCAATGTAATCCATTAGATACCCAACTGCAAACTCCCCTTCATAATTATTCTGGCATTCATAGGAACACTACCACCATCATAATACTGATGTGTTTTGTCCTTGAATAAAAAGAACACATCCCACTAAATCTGATAAAACTTCTTTTAAAAGGTCAAACTAACCACAGTGTGTTGCAGAAAGCCAGTTAACACACTCAGTTCACTCCACAGCTACACTGCTGACAAAGTGGTGTCAAGGGCAATTGCAGAACATAGTGTTTTACTCCACAGCCCACAGGTCCTGTAAATAACCATCATGTGTCTGTCTCACTAGTACATTCTCTCTCTTGTGGTCAGATTAAAAGAGCAGTCTGGCATTTTGGAAAATATGTTTGTTTTCCATCTTACTCACCATCAAATCAGAAGATCAATACCAGTTTAATCTCAGTGGGTCCAGTGCAAATAAGTCCAAGACGTGTGTTGGCCAGCAGAGCACCAGAGCACAAGAAACTGAGGCTAGCTCCATCAAAAGTGAAAAAAATAATTTTACATTACAACTGCAAAACAAAATACAACACCCAAGCGACTTGTATTGGATGTATTGTTGAGAACTAGCAAGCTGGCAATTTGCAGTATGTAAATAAGACAGCATTTAGGTGTTGGTGTATTTTTTTTACAAGGATGGAACTAAAAGAGCAGTTTCCTCATGCGACTAGTCTTTGTGCTGGACAGGCCAAACATGTCATGGATTTACGGAATACACAAAGATGAAAGTGATATAGAACTTTTTATCTGACTCTGGTTCATGTGTTTGGTGTTTGTTTCTACCTCTGGAGACCTGAACACACAAAGTTTCCTCTAGACTGGTAAGTAAACAGCTGCTAATGACATCATTACAAATAACTCCTTTAAGTTTTGAAAATGATATTTAGATTTCAAAATTATTAGACTTAGAGCAAGAGCATGGAAAAAGCTGGAGTCTAAATTCACAGACGAAATTGCTCATTTTAGACAATGAGTATTTTAATTGGAAAAATTTGTAAGATTTTAAAAAGAAGACTTAATATTGAATAAATTGAACTATAAGGTGACAAAAAGTCTTGACACATGATCCACTTACTAATTTTCTCTGGAGTTTTCAACCCCATTTCACAGTCTTCCTGACCCTATACTGTACAGAATAAATATTGTATATGATGTACAGGTATGCACAAGATGTTAAGAGAATTTATAGAAATATAAAAAATATGTTTGTGGAATAGATTCCTGAACCCAGCTTTAATGTATGTTATATGATTATGTTCATCTCATGATTAGCTGTCTATCTTGATCAGTGCAAGTGACATCTGACTCGTACTTCAGAGTAATACTACACTGGGCCAGCCTGCCAGCAGCAGTCTTGCAAACCATGGTCAGCCCAGATCAGTTTGAATCTGTGACACAGTGATAGCACACAGAGCAGAGAGACTGTCAGTGGCTGTTAGAGGGCATGTTTCTACAGCAATCTTTCTACAGCAGTCAGTCATGGTGTGATTGACAAGCAAAGTAGTGATGGTTTCCATATGCAGCTTCCTGCCCCCACACGAGAAAGTGGCAGCTCTTACAATCTGCATCTCAAAAATGGGACATGAGCGAATAAGATGTACTATGAACATAGATATCAGCTGACTCAGTTAACCCTGGTTTTACCTGTCCAGGTACAACTGTGTTCATCTGAAAGAGCAACATCGTCAGAACCATGAATAAAGTACTAATATGATATGAGAAGAAAAAAGCTGATACCAGCAGATATATTCGGTTATAGTGACTTCAGAAAGTGATATTCAGCAAGGGGAAATGTAAACAATATGGTCACAGGATTATAATAAAAAATGTTTCTAAATATTTCTAAATATAAATAAATCAGATTAAAGATATATTGTAGGTGTTCAGCATCAGTTACCATGGTAACTGGACTTGTATTTGTCTGTGGAAGACGTTTCGCCTCTTATCCAAGCGGCTTCATCAGTTCTTATGTATTGGTCTCTCTTAGTCTGCACTAGTCTGACCAAGAAAGTGGAGTAGGACCCAGGTATTTAACCTCTTGTGGGTGGGTCCACCAAAGTACCTGTGAAAGTACTGGTTTCACCTGACCATTGTTGTGGTCCTTGTGTGTGGCACTTGACTCCAGACAGCATAAGGCAATTATTCACCTTATATGTATGAACAATCACATCCACAACCCAATGGGACAGGCGCTGCTTGGAAAAAGCGTGACCATGTCTGGGGCCATCATAACAAACAAAGAGCTGTTTGGACTGCCATACACTCGCAGTAGCATCAACATAGGCTCTAAGGATCCTTACTGAGCATTGCAACCTTGACTTCTCCCTGAGAAGTCTGATGATCGGATGGGGGATCAAACTCTGCCAACTGAATAGGCTGGTTGGTTGAGTAGGCTGGACACTGCATAAAGCCATATAGCCATAAAGCCCAGATCAGTGGAGAGCTGCAGTGAGGGTTGTCCTTCTGGAAGTTTCTCCATCTCCACACAGGATCTCTGGAGCTCAGTCACCATCAGGTTCTTAATCAGCTCTGTCACCAAGAACCTTCTCCCTGATGTCTCAGTCAGTCCAGGTCCAGTTCTAGAAGAGTCCTGGTTGTTCGAGACTTCTTCATGTCAGAATGATGGAGACCCCTGTTCTTCTCATGGTTTCTGCTCTGATCTGCATTGTCAGCTGTGACCTTATATAGACAGGTGTGTGTCTTTCCATATCATGTCAAATCAAGATGTAAACACATCTCGGAAATGATCAAGAGAAATGGAAAAACGTATCACAAAGGGTACAGAGCATTCAGAAAGTGTTGACTATTATCACATTTTGTCATATTATGTTGTTTGTGCTAAAATTCTTTAAATTCATATTTTTCCCTCATTAATCTCTACTACATTTCCCATAATGACGAAGCGAAAACTGAATTTTTGAAAATAGATTAACTAGAATGACCACCTTCTGGTTGTCTGCTTCCTCCACTCAGACTAGTTTCAGGTTACATCCCTGTTTATCCGGGGTCAAATAAAATATGAACCATTTGTGTGAAATTTTGTCATAATTGCTGTGAAGTCTTGAGTAATGGCTAAAAAGTGTTTTCTGAGGTCACACTGATCTTGACCTTTGACCACCAAAGTCTAATAGGTTCGTCCTTGAGTCCAAGTGAAGATTTTAGAAATTCCCTCAAGGCGTTACTGATTTATTACATTCACAAGGCCAAACCGCGTTTTGTGAGGTCCCCTTGACCAAGTTCCGTCAAGGCGACAAAGACAGCCTGAAAACAATATGGCTCTGGCTGTCACCGGCACGGAGAAATAAAAAGGAAAAATTTAAATATATACTAAAACATGACTGGGGTGCTGAAAATGCCGAAATGGGATGAGGGGGGTGATGATGTAATTTTTCCTTTTTGACATTGTAGAGCAAAATTCTCAACATCATGTGAGTGATGCAGTGGCTGTTTCATCTTAGGTATTTCACACAAATCCACCAATATACTGTAGGTGCCCAAGTTCATTCAACCATGCGTTCATTCCATATACTGCATATTGTTTTGATTTTGAGTTCACTAATAGTATTTTTGCTGTCTAGACCTTTTTGGGATATGATATCATGTTGAAAGTACCTCAATAAAGTTTGCACGGTCCCAGAACTTTGTGAAATACTTCTTTAACTAGTCAGCACTATCTCCCGTATGTTACCTGTCACTGTGCTGCAGTACAGTTCCATCTTTGGTCCAGCTGATTTTTGGGGACGGGAAGCCCTCTGCAGGACAGAGGATGGTCAGTGACCGGGTGGCGTTGGTTATGAGGGCGTTGTGTCCGATGCTGATATTGATGTTCCTCTGAAAAGCCAGTGGAAGGGTCTGCTGCTGTCTGATGATCACTGCTCTGTTCACAACCATGTCCAATGAAGAGTGCTCTGACCAGTTGTGTAGTTTGTCTGTGAGAAATATCACATACAAACATCACATAAGGAACAAGAGTGATAGGACTGAAATTAGACCAGTATTCTGGACATTATCCTTTTATTAAAAGTTATCCTTTTACCTGTAAATAACAGATTTGATGTCTTTATAAACTCCACTAGAATTTATATTCAATTATTTGGGTTTGAACTGGTCTTGGCTGCACAGCATGTTTGTGCCATTGCAGGTGGGACAGTGGGGCTGAAGAGACTAACCTACACTTTAAAACTGGATGACAGTTTTAAAAACAGAATTCTATCACTGTTAAATTTCATCACGTATTCTAAAATCCAGTTTCTGAAATGTTTCTGTCCTGACATGAATTTGCAGTTGATGACATAAACATTCATCACTGTATACATTAATTAGATGGAAGACACAGACGTGGTGGTGTAAAAAAGAATAAGAATAGCATCTCATGGTATTTCACCACAGCCACACACTGCAGAGCTGGGTTTAGAATTACCTTCAGCATAAACTCCTTCCTCTGTAATCTGGGTCCAGAGCTGGGCAGCAGACATGTGGCTCAGCAGTGAAGAAATGAGCTCTGAGGCTTGCTCCTGCTGGATCTCTCCTCTGTCAGCCTGCAGGGTGATATTAATCAGCCTCTCCTTCAACCGTGGCTGCAGTGAGGCCTCCTGGACACCAGGGGGCAACAGAGACACACTAACTTCAGGCCAGATCGACCTCAGACCTGAGAAGTGACTGTGACAACTAGGCAGCATCTCCTCCCAGTTGGGACCAGGACTGGTAGTAGACAGTCTATCAGTTGACCCGCCGTCACTACCTATCAGCTGGAGGGTGAAGATATCTGAGGCGGATCCAGCGACACACTTGTACACCCCAATGTCCTCTGCTGCCACAAAGTGGATCTTTAGAGAGCCAGATTTGCTGATGCCCAGGCGTTTGGAGCTGGGAATGGGGCGTCCGTCTTTGAGCCAGTGGATGTGGGCTTTGGGGAACCTTCTGACGGGGCATTTGATGACCAAAGAGGTATTTGGTAGGAGGTAGGCGTGGCCACCGATGGTCAAGTGGAGGCGTTTCTCCTCGCGGGTCTGGATATAGATGTGATGCATACTCATTAGCTGCGGACACCGTTTCACCCCCTCCTCAAAGTCCCGGGCTTTTCCTGGACGTCTCCCTGTGTGCTTGACCAGGTTCTTCACCAGAGCCTTCTGGGTGTCTTTGGGTCTCATTTCTTTGTTGTGTTCTGTTGTAGGAAATAAATAGAGTGAGAGGGTAGTTTTTTCTGGAGACAGAAGAAAATCGACAACAACGGAAAAACAGGCTTCCTTGATACTGTGTGTTCATTCATTGTTGTTAAGTAAAACATGGTGGGCCAACTTGACTGACCGGTTCACACACTAGTTGAACAGGTATACCTAGTAAAATGGCCGGTGAGTGTATGTACATATATACTGTATATAGTATGAATTTACTGTACTATAATTAGTGCTATGTTCTAGTTTGATTGCATATATTATAAATGAAATGACATGTACAAAAATACGGGACAATCCTGTATATATGGGACGATTCTGTATTATATGGTAAGGGTGGCAACCCTATCCCCCATATAACCCTATCTTATGCTAAGCTAGACTAACCACATCCTGACTAGAGTAAGCAGTAGGGATGAACAAGTTAAGTTACAAGAACCAAACTTCTCATTGTAAGTCCTGAAATGGTTCTGAAGGTGACAGTTGAAGGTGACTGGCGTCTGTACTACTTGCAGCACATTTGTCTATTTGGTTGTGTTGTGAGTATTTGCAGAGCATGTGTTGTCAAATTGATTAAGATGTTTTCTGAATTTGTTCGTGTTTTGTCTGTTTCCTTAAGCGTGTTAAGCTCTCAGGGCCACCATAGTAAAACAGATTCAGGTCTGTGGTTATTTTTACTGATCACTGAAGTTCAGATTCTAGTTTAATGAACACAAACTACAAAAACCTGTCCATTGTGCTGTTATAGAATAGATTTTGGTTATTTATAGGCCTATGTTTCTATTACACTATTAATTAGTAGGCTGGATAAGTGCAGCTCTCTTGTGGTCTTCTCTCACCATAACATTGATTTTGACTATTGCAATTTCCATTTTCATTATGTTTACACAGAGACTTTTCTCCACAAAACTGAGTTGAGGAAAAGTAACATTCAATAAAAAAGAGTTGTTATGAGATTTACAGTGAAGACTAACCCTAACCCTAACATTGCTGAGGTGGTATACACTTGTCTTACACTGTGTAAACAAGGAGGCCTTCTGTGTTTATTACAATATAGCGAGCACTATATTTAACTGCTGTCTGTGTCGTTCGATTTTCTCCACAACTGCTCCTCTCATCAGTTTCTTTGCAGGTGTGTTGCTGAGGAAGTGTAGTATCAACTGTGAAGTTTTTAGGATGAGTGGTCCTTTCTTTCTCTCTGAGAACTACTGGGCTAAAGGGGTGTGGTGTGTCACATCTCATCACAGGTCTATGTCTGGACAATAAACAGCATCTGTCAGTATTTCCCTTTTCTGTCATGGATGTGAGGAGGCAAGATGAGGGGAAGAAAGTTTTTATACTTGTGCTATGTGGTATTTTAACTTCAGGCTGAATGTTCAGGGTGTTTTACAGATCAGATTCATATGTTAGAGGGTTAATGACAAAAACAGTGACTCAATTTGTGGGGGGGGGGGGGGGGGGGGGGGGGGGGGGGGGTGGGGGGGGGGGGGGGGGGTGGGGGGGGGGGGGGGGGGGGGGGGGGAGGGGGTGGGGGGGGGGGGGGGGGGGAGGGGGGGGGGGGGGGGGGGGGGGGGGGGGGGGTGGGTGGGGGGGGGGGTGGGGTGGAGGGGGGGGGAGGGGGGGGGGGGGGGGGGGGGGGGGGGGGGGGGGGGGGGGGGGGGGGGGGGACGATGGGGGAGGGGGGGGGGGTGGGGGGGGGGGAAGAGAGGAGGAAGACGAGAGAGGGGGGGGGGGCGTTTGGGTGGGGGGGGGGGGGGGGGGGGGGGGGGGGGGGGGGGGGGGGGGGGGGGGGGGGGGGAAGAGGGGGCGGGGGGGTAGGGGATGGGGGGGAGGGGGTGGGGGGGGAGGGGGGGGGCGGGGGGGGGGGGGGGGGGGGGGGAGGGGGGGGTAGGGTGTGGAGGGGGGGGGGGGGGGGGGGGGCGGGGGGGGGTGGGGGGGGGGGGGGGGGGGGGGGGGGGGGGGGGGGGGGGGGGGGGGGGGGGGGGGGGGGGGCGCTAACCACTGTCTCAAATATCACATGTGGAATTTTATTCCCAGCAACAAACCTGCATGTGAGGACATATCCTGAGGACTAGAAATACAAAAGGTGCATTTTGTACTTAAAAGTATTTACATGTTGGAAGATACCCATTCCATCTGACTAACTCAAACTAACTCAGACGGCTGAAGTCCAGAAGATCATTGAACTCTGTTTGTTCCTGCTGGTGTTCCTGCATTCTCAAAGAGTGATTTGAAAATGAACCTGTCTACCTCCCTCCACCTGGAATGTGCTATGTTTGTTAACAAATGAGCTAGCCATGCCCATTACAAGTAACATTATTATTACTACGTTATTGAGATCAGGATCAATATAACAAGAATGGGTGTAAATGCAAAGGCCCATGTATCTGATGTAAATATCCAGTGCAATCACTGCTGACATGTTGCAGCATCATGTCTCATGTCTCTCTGTAATGATTGTCACTTGCAAATTGTACTGAATTTTGCAAGATGATTTGATTAGTGAAATGTGAAATGTGATAAAATGAACACAAGAGGAAACAATTTCCTCTTGCAGTTTGCATGGTGAAAGATTTGGTGAAACAGACCGCAGGCAAAAATGGGGTCTAAAACACCAGATACACATAAAGACCAAAATAAAGTCATGAAACCTGTAGGGGTTTATGTTAGAATAGAATTAGTTTAGTGACGTGTTTCAAACAGCCACACTGGAAGGTGGAATGAGAACTTGCTGTCATAGGGAGACATATTTAAATATGGGGATAACAACACATTTAGACAGTCTGTCCTGGAGGACGTTCACAGTGGGGTCGACTGGTAAGATTTTTTTCAGGGCCCATTCTGATACCGATTATTAGTAATCAAGGAGAGCAATAATTGCATTGGTATTTGGAACTGATATGCCAATACAAACCTACTGCTAAAACAAATCTTTGGCCACAGGTGTTTCACCACCTGTACCACCACACACTACATCCTCCACAATGATCATACAGTTGAATCAACAACCGTCTAAAACAATTTTAATACAAACTGAACATTATAACCTTCATGAAGGAGAATTTACTGCAGGACTGTTGTATTAGACTACATCAGTTTCAGTTAGGTGTTCCTGACCAGAATTTATTGGTTGCTCTCTGTGCTGTTCTCGCCTGAGAACAACATTCAATATGCATTTTTTTTAGTTAGATCCCCATTAGTCACTGTGCTATAACAATGGCTACTCTTCCTGGGGTCCACTTAAATTTATAAACAAAACTTCAATAACAATTGATCTTATATGTTATCACCATATAACAATTTTTTATCCCTCCCCATCCCCTGTTAAAAATGTGACACAATAAAACTTTGATCTGAGGACATTTTTACACAAGTAATTAACATGCTGACGAGCTGCAGTCAGTGTAGTGACTCATCTCCAGTCTCTGGAGTTTCTGTTACTGGTAAAGTTTATTGCTGCTCCGTCTGAACACAGTTAATGTTGCTGTTTTCTTCATCACAGTGTTTAACTATCTGCTGTACAGTCAAACTTACACTAGTTCTGCTCCAGCACCCAGAACTCTCTGCTCCTTTTAGTGACTTTCACTAATTCAGGAGTTGTTTACATATTGTTCAGATCTGCTAGTTGGTCAGATAGTGGTATGGGTGGGACACTGCTCCAGACCATAGAGTGGTGACAGACAGGGAGAGGTGACTTGGTTAAAGAAAAATTATTCTGAGAATCATAAAAGTGATGAATGTCATATCCGATAATCAGTCGAACCCTACTTCATAGAACTTGACCTTAATCCTAATTAACCTATAGTATTTGTGAGAAAGCAGGCAGCAGCAGCTGGAGAGAAAAACACACACTTGGACTCTGACGCTCAGAAATCACTGTGACATTTGCTAGGCATTCAATCATATGTTTAACTGTCCCTGCTCAGGTGAGTTACAAGGACTCATACAGAATTACAGCATCAGATTAAATGGTGGCTCTGTTGATGTTGGAATAGGATTGTGTGCCTTCACATGCACACAGTGAATCTGAATGTGCAGACAGTGGAGAACTTGCAGAACCTGTAGCTTTATGTGAACTCATCAGCACTCAATGAACGGATGCTGAACTTGATGGACAATTTTCTGATTTCCTTTCCACATGTAGGGACCACACACACACCAAGCTGCCTGCATATGTACAGCACAGTTAGCATGAAGAATGATTAGTCTGGCTTCAAATATTCATGTTCAGAGAGTTCAGAGTCAACTGTTGATGATGGGTATACATTGCTAAAAGCCCCATGTTTAATCACTTTCAGTCGATTACACATACAGCAGTGTTGTGCCATCAGGGGAAGCAAGGCAAGCAATGTTTTGCCAGTTAAAGCTAAAAATAGACATCAATTACAACGATACTGAAGTGAAGTGATATCTCTCCTTATATCGGATCTCAGAACAGCATTCTGTCCCATAAAGGATCTCATACAGCCTGTTTGCATTGGTCATGTTATTTACTGCGCTCTTGTGGCAGCAGTAGACTACAGTCTCTAGAGGTTAGTTGACTAGCAGACTTTCCATCTATTGTTTCTGTCATTTCCATGGGCAAGACTGTGTCCTGTTGCACACATGCATTGAGGATAATCCTGGATCTTTGACTGGTGACTAGCTATAGCAAAAGTTTGATTGTTAAGCTGTCTGTGTCTCAGCTTCCACTGATCTGAGATCAGCGATGATATTGCAGCATTATATGCATGCACAGACATGTGGAAACTAAACTTGAGCATTAGAAAATAACTTGTGCAGTCTTTTCTTGTATATCCGTTCTATGTCATGACAGTGCAGGACACTGACAGAATTTTAGTTTTGTATTCATCTTCTGTTTTCCATACAATGCATAATTGTATTATAATGTGTGTGAGTGTCTGTTCTTACTGGGACAGGCAATCATGCGGCAAGTTCGTACAAGTGGTGGGGAGGGTAACCCTGAGCACAGCTCCCTGGCCAGCATCACTTGATGTCCCATGGCTGTCAGCTGGCGACACAGTGGCTCCCTACGCTGGATCCCCAAACCACAGGACACTGAGCACTATAGAGCAAAGAAGAACAGAACAGAATGGGAATGTTGATGGCAAACATGATTCAACATCGTTATCGTCAGATAGAACATAACACCAGAGTGCGTCATGGTAGTTGACAACGGCCAATTTTTGAACATGTCAAGTATGGTTAAAGTAACCTTGACTGTAGTGGTTTGACATCTTTTATGAACAGATCCAACTTTTTCATTTAATTATTTTCTGTAACTGCTGTGATTAATGCCTGATGTCCTCTTATATGTTAAGTTTGTGTGCCCGCTACTGTCCCCTAAGTCAAATTTTCCATCAAGGAACAATAAAGATAAAGGAAAGAGTTTTTTTACAGTTAAAAAATTAAACCTCAACATTTATTGTTGAGTTAAGAAAGTCCAGAGAGGGCAAACAGGAGCAGACATCCAAACACAGAGAACAAACTAAATAAAAAACCATGGAACCAAACACTTGGAGAAAATGTGAACACGCAAGCCAACAAAGACAATCTGTCAAAGAGGAAACATGTGAGTATATAAGCACGGGGTTGATGGACAGGAACAGGTGAGGGATTGAGGCAGGTGTGGATGATGAGGGTCAGGAGACACACAAGGGCAGGAACTGAAACAACAAAACAGGTAAGTATTTCAAAACAAAAACAGGAAATAATAATTGAACAGATGTGTGACAGTGCCCCACTCTCCCCTTTAACACAGGGCTCCAGAAGTCCCAGGTTGTTCAGGATGACACTGGTGAAACAACAGACAAACTGGTCCAGAATGTCCATGGAGGGAAACCACAACCTTTCTTTAAGCCCTCTGTGGCTAACTGCCAACGAGTGCTTCACAGTGAAGGTGGTACTGCCATCAATGACCTGGGGGATCGGGGGAGGTCTGGAGAAGGGAACCAATGGGCTTGTCTTGACAGGCTTGGAAATGTGTGGGGTGAACTCTCATAGTCCTATGAGACGCAACTGAACAGTCACACGATTACTAACTTCTGATTTTCGATAGGGACAAACCTGGGTTTGTGCTTGTGACTGTTCACTTGGAGGGGGAGTTCTTGGGAGGATAGCCAAACCTTGTCCCACTCGATAACAGGGCTGCGGGTCTTGTAACACTTGGAGGAAGGTAGGAGAGCAGCCCAGGCCCTTTTCCAGGTGAGGCGACAGAGACACACCACAGCTTGTCAGATGGCACAGCGACCTCATCCTCAATGTCGAGGAGCAGCAGTGTTTGGTAACCATACACACACACTGGAAAGAGGATAGACCAGTGGGAGAGAGAGGAAGTGATCTGTGAGCAGACTCAATCCATACCAGTTGTTGGCTATAGGGGATGGATGCTGGGACACCAGACACCTGAGTCCCCATCTCCTGATTGTAGCATTCTGTACACCTGTTGGATTTGGGGTGAAAAGAGACTGGCTGTGGCTCCAATAAGTTTGCAGAATTCCCTCCAGAAGCGGGAGGTGAACAGAGGACCTCTGTCTGAGACAAACCACATCCTGTGGGCAGCCATGCAATGGAAACACATGAGATAACATTATCTCTGCTATGTTCTTGGCAAAAGGGGATCTGGGCAGAGGAAAGTGAGCCATGTGGGAAAAGTGGTCTATGGTAGTGAGGGTGACACAGTTATCTTCTAAAGGGGGCAAACCTGTGACAAAGTCCAGGTAAATGTGGGACCATGGTTGTTGTGGCACAGGGAGGAGCCAAAGGAGTCGAAATGGTGGTCTCTGGGAGGTCTCATTCTGGCTACAAACAGGAGATGTCCTCAGTTAGTGAAAGCGACCAAAACCACTCATGACGCTGATGGTCTGACTCACCCCCGGATGGCAGCTGAGCTTGGAGGAATGACCCCATTGTAGCTCCCGTAAGTGCAGTGACTAGAACGAAGAGGCGATACTGAGAGCATCCACTGGGGTCCTGGGCCCCCTGCAGCACACGTCTGACTTGCCTTTGATATCCCAGGTCACAGCACCAATCACACAAGTGGTAAGTTTGAGATCTGGCATGGTTAGGATGGGGGAAGAGGCAAACTGAAACCTAAGCTGGGTCCATTTGAATGTTTCCGGGGGATACAATGAATCCCATAAATGAAGACTGACTCCTGGTGGAACTCACACTTTTCCATCTTGACAAACAGCTGGTTCTCCAACAATCACTGCAAAAACATGCAACACATCTTTCCTCTCATCCTTGGAAAAGATCGGAATGTCCAGGTATACAAACACCTATCATGAAGAACATCATTATCTAGGACCTGGAAAACAACTTGTGCATTAGTAAAGTCAAAAAGCATAACCAAGTATTCATACTGTCCATCCACACGGTGTGTTGAAGGCAGTATTCCACTCATTCCCATCTCTGATGCGGATTCTGAGGTCGAGTTTAGTGAAAATAGTGGCTCCCTGCAACAGTTCAAAAGCAGCTCTTGATGGTGACTTCATTGAGTTCTCTGTAGTCAATGAAGGGGTGCAAGGTCTTATCCTTCTTATCCACAAAGAGGAATCCTGGACCTGCAGGGGAGGAAGAAGGATGGATGAGGCTGGTGGTCAAGGAGCTCTGGATGTATTGGTCCATTGCCTCCAATTCTGGGGTGGACAGAGAGTAAAGGAGGCCCTTAGGAGGAGAGGTCACAAGACAGAGGTGGATGGTGCAGTTGTATGATCTTTGAGTAGGTAGGGACAAGACCTGGGCTTTGCTAAACACTGCCTTCTAGTCCAAATAGACTTAAAAAATGAGTGAGTGTTCCACTCACTAGAGTCAGAAAAGGGTTGCCGTGATCTGCCACCCAGCTGTTTCCTTGTTGCACGGCCAGTAAATCCAGGGCTGCTTCTCCACCAGGAGTCTGATTACAAAAACCATCTTCATGCCTCCAATAAAGTCTCCAGTGATGGGCAGATGATTGAGCTGCTCCATCATTGTGAGTCACTTGGAAAGTCATGTCACACGTGAAGATCCTGTACTCCTCTGGCCAGGTTAATCAACAGCAGTTTGTGGCTGTGCAACTGATTGTCTGACTGCTTTCCCTGCTGAGTCTGCCGTGGCCAAATTGTACTGTGACAAAACTAGAAACGCTGTGACTCAAATGCAGAGAGACACACAGAAGGCTGCTGTTGGGATAAAAAGGCAAAGTCTTTACTGATGTCCAAGCAGATCATACACCAGCAAGCAGTCCAAACAGGTCAAACAGGAGCTGACTGGGAGCGGGTAAAAATCCCAGAACTGAGAACAAACAGTCAAAAACCATGGAATCAAACACCAGGAGAAAATGCTGGAGAGACAAAGACAATCTGGCAAAGAAGAAACAGGTGAGTATGTAAATATGGGGCTAATGGACAGGAACATCAGGGGCAGTGTGGTATCTTGAGGGGCTGATGTGAAGAAGTGATCACCGCTGACACGTCTTTACTTGCAATCAAAAAGAAGTTTATTTACAAGAAAGAAACAGTGTCAAAAGTGCCAAATCCTGGAGTATCTCTGCCAATGTGAGATCTCTCTCCTGCCGTCTCATGAACCCCTCTATTTATCTGTCTCATCCCACCTTTGGGATGTGCCCTTCTTTTAATAGAAGGAGCTTTCACCCAAATGGTCGACCATATCTGGTCAACGACCTCTGGTCTCTGGCCTTTTGACCTTTTAGGCCAGAAAAAACCCACATCCTAAATCTCTTATATCGTAGGAGACAGAAAACCGATGGGTAAGCAGATTTACCCCCTAATGCACATTCCTTAAACTTAACTTATAATGAGTGGTTCAAAGTAACTTTTGACAAAGTCTTAATTGACACTCTTCCTTAACTTATTAATAAAACTTACATACAAGAAGAACATGTAACAAGTTAGACTGTTGAAATAGGAGGAAACGAAGTGGATAATATACTACAGCAGGTGAATAATTGGAGGTAGGTGTAAATGATGGGGGTTGGGAGACAAATGCAGGTAGGAACTGAAATGACAAGACAGGTAAGTATTTCAAAAATAAAACAGGAAATAATGACAGCTGAGATGTGTCAATGACAACTTCCTCTGATTTGGACTCTCTGGCTCTACTTTCCTTCAAGGTTCAGCACTGTCAAGACAGTTTGCTATTGTCAATGGCAAAAATTTGAGTGAGTTCAATAAAGTTCATGAACAATTTGTCTGGAGTCACTTCGCCCTCTGCAGGCAAAATGCTGCAGCTCCATTGAATATAAATGATCTTGCTTAAAAATGTTGCAGTTATAAATGTAGAAATCATCAGGCCTTTATTAATATTAGATTGATTTCTTTTTTGTAATATTGAAACAGTAGCTTTTATTCCAGCTTGCAGCCTCCAGCCCTCCTCCATCATGTATTTCATTTCTCCACATGCAGGTACGTACCTTTCCCCATTCTCCTGCTGTCATGTAGGGCAGACAATCAGTGCTGCTGCAGCCTCTGTTAGTGGCAGGTTTGCCCCCCCAGCAGGCTGTGTCTCCCAGCCTCCTATAGGCCCCTGTAGACAAGAGCTGCTTACAGTAGACCTTCCGCACCTCGACACCCCCACCACAGGACTGGGAGCACTGGAGAGAGGAACCAGATGTAGAGTATGTAGGTAGGAAAGGAGGACTTCAATCAGTTTTTAATCAAATACATTGACACACACACACACACACACACACACACACACACACACACACACACACACACACACACACAAAGAAAGTCCATACCAGTTGCCAAGGTTCGGTCTCCCAGGCTGGAGGACAGTCAACCTGGTTGCAGGGTTGCAGGATGGCAGGTTTGAATTCCCTGCACTCTTCCTCTGAAACAGTCAGAATATCCTGCTGGTCAACAGACAACAGACGCATGCAAAACACACTCCTGGTCTGTATTCCAACGCCGCAGGATGCAGAGCAGCTGGTCCATGCTGTCACCTCCCATCTGAGAGAGAGAGAAAAGGGTAAGTTGGACACTTAATACTGCTAAATATTAGTCTGCAGGCTCTTTCTAGGAGGTGGGCTGTAGAAGTGGTGATTCATTCCCACACTGAATCATTATAAATGATAATACACTGTATCATGAATTCATGAAATAATTAATTTCCGAAAATGTCTTATAAGCTCTGTTACATCTCTACCTTCTGTACTGAGGCTCCAGAAAGCATAATTTCTCAGTGGCATTAATCACTCATGATGCACAGCTTGTATCACTGCTCTGAATTGCTTCATGTCTCAGAGCTTGGCTTTGCTTGAATAATGTAGTATGGCTCTGGTGTTGCATAAAGTTTCTGCTTTTTAGTGATTTCCTCTGAAAAAACATGTGACAAAATGATTATGGTGCCATAGAGCACTTATACATGTACTATATATAGTAAACTGCCATAGAAGACAGATAAAATTCATGTATATTAATCAGATATCATGTCTGTATTACTTATCTACGATAGAGTATTATGGCCAAGTTGAGGAAAAAAAGAAATCTGAAATTTTGAGAATAAAATCATAATATTCTGAGAAAAAAAGTCATACTATTACAAGAATAAAGTTGTAATATTACAAGACTTAAAAATGTAAAATTTCGAGAGAAAAAAATAACATAATTTTTAGGAATATTACTAGCAACCAACCAAATGGGTGAAAGGACAGTCAGTGGCAGCCTGTGCTGCTTCTGAGTGAATTTACTGAACATCGACCATACAACATTCACTAGTCTTACATGAACAGTAGAATATCATTAGTAGAACGGTAATCTTAACCTGCTCCAACTCCTTAGAGAGAGGGGGAGAGGGAGGCCCCACCCATGATGATATTCAGCATTACAACAGAACCACATCACTAAACTGTGATTCTTACAAGAGGCCACTATAAAATCTCAGAGACTGAGACCTACCAAACCTAATCTTGCATAAATTGGTGGCATTTCACCCATAGGTGGTGCTACATCAATCTGATCAATTTAAATGACTCAGTGGTCATGAGTCTTGTTCACTTGATCAAGCAGTAATATTCAAACCCGGTACAGAGAGAGCTCAAACTTAAACTGGAGGCCTCCAGCTGATGGTAGTTCAGGTTCTGTGAGTTTGAGTGACGTTAGTGACCCTGTGGTCTCTCACCTCGGGGGGCACGGTTCAGGGTTACAGATGCGGAACATTACTGGAGGCCTGCTGGATGAATCACACAGCGAGTCCTCCACCTCATCACCTTGCTTTCTGTTAACACACCTCACAACTGCTGTCTGCTTCCCTGGGCAGAGTACAGAGACATACAGAACCAGTTGGACATGACGGGACAATACTGCTCGTATGGACAAAAGAATCCAGAGCAGCTTAACTCCCAACGGCCATTTCAGAAACCTCACCGGCAGCACACGTAGCTGAGCAGGCAGTGAAGCTCCTGTAGTCCCAGCTGTACAGTTCATCCATCTGGATGTAGGAGGCCCCATGATCGTGAAGGCCTGAAGAGATGCCCGAAACTTGGGTACATGGCTCCTGGTTACAGGGCCTCTCCAGGTGGGGTCTGTCCTTGTCACACTCTTCTTCTGGAAGGTCCACCTCCGTCTTGGTGAATGAAAGCATCACCCGGCACTTCACCTCCCGAGTTTGCCTGCCAGGCCCACAGGTGGTGCTGCAGGGTGACCAGGGCCCAGGTACGAATCTGAACACAGTTGAAGGGAGCATTTACAGAGCCTGTGTTTGGATTTAAACCAGCACATTTTTGTTCATTATTTGTTTTGCATCTGGTAGCCAAACTGCACCTGCAGTCAGTTGGTTAAAAGATGTACAGTAAGATAACAAGAGATGGGAAAGAACATACACATCCAATTCAATTTAAATGGTTTGTCACACTAAACTGGACTCCAGTCAAGCTGAGGAGAGTGCACATTTAAAATAACCAGGGCCACATGAAATATTATAAGATGTATTAATTTACTGTGATAAACTATCATTTGCCATCCATCCATATTGTACTGCTTATCAGTGTCTGGGTCTCAGGGGCAGCAGCCTATGCAGGACTGCCCTGACATTCCTCTCCCCTGCCACATCCTCCAGCTCCATCCCTCCTACTGGAGGGACGTAATATGATGTAATATGAAGTGGGCATAACTGTAAGTATTGCAGGCTGCAGAGGGATTCCTTCAAAACAAATGCTTCATCTGGCAGACTTCCGGGCTACCTTTAGCCATAAACCCCCTCCCTTCATGGTCATCATCCACTGAACACGTACAACAAGAAGCACAACTGAATAAAGTTTCCCTGTAAACATGAGAGCTAACCAAAAAAATCTAACCACAACCATTAGCCCATGGTAGCATTGGTGTGATATGATCAACAGCAATGTTGACAGTTAGCAAGCTAGTGATAACGACATTTGCTAAACACATTCATCATAAGGGTTACAGCAAGTTAGCTAACATTATCATGTCTACTGTAGCCATCACTAATGAAAACAGACATGTAACATGAAGAACCATCAAGTTACTCACACATGTAGGAGAAGAAAACCCAGTTCTGAGTCAAGCTAGATATTTTAGCAACTCATAGGATTCTCCTCTCAGACTGGCCGCATGAAAGACACTGACAGCCAGCAAAAACTTTATGTATCTTCTGACAGTCCACTGGCTGACCTGGATTTAATTTTTTAGAAAAACAGACACAGACCACCTGAATGAAGCCACCTCGTCTGCTTCTGAAAAATGCACCATGGTAATTGTTTTTGCTCTAGTGCTACTAGTACACTGGACTGGTCCCTCAACACGGATGCCATCTGTCTGAAGGAGCAGAGCGGGCTCTTTTTCCTCAGGAGGCTCAGGGCCTTTGACGTCTACGCCTATCACAGTGTACTTTTTTATGCTGCAGTCTGCTGGGGCAGCAGCATGTCCGACATGAACACAAAGAGACCGGAAAAGCTGGTCAAAAAGGCTGGGTCTGTGCTTGGCAGGAGTCTGGACTCACTCAGGACTGTTGTGGAAAGACGCATGCAATGTAAGATGGAGGCCATCTTAAACATTACCAACCATCCTCTCCACAAGTTCTAATATACACCTCCTGGTGCAACTTAGACACATCATCAGTGTTGTATCCTGGGGTCATGGGGTGTTTCGGGTCTCACAACAGACACCCTCGCCCAGGCGACCCAGCCAGGGTGATCAGTCCCGGCTTGTGTCTAAGTAGCACGTGTGGTCCACGGATCGCCCCGCTTGATCCACAGCCATCTAGACGCCTTTTCTGCTGCGTCAGTGATGTTCTTGATGGCTCTTCTGTTCTGCAGTCCCTTCACACCCAGCATCTTGAGTGCCTTGATGAGAGACTGGCCGGCGAATCCTCTGCACCCGACCTCAATGGGATTGCATCGGGTTCTCCATTCCCTGCTACGGCATTCACCTGCCAGCTCCTCATACTTGGCCCTCTTCCTCTCAAAGGCCTCCTCCATCCGGTCTTCCCAGGGAACAGTCAACTCCAGCAGGACCACTTGTCTCGTTGTTTCTGACACCAGGACCATATCTGGCCTGAGTGTGGTTGCTGCGATGTTCTCCGGGAACTTGAGCTGTCTTCCTAGGTCGACTTTCAGCTGCCAGTCCCGAGCTGTCGCCAGCAGCCCCCCTGCTTGACTCCGGCACTGCTGCGGCTTCTCCCCAGCCCTAACAAAGGCGATGGACTGCCTTGTTGGTTGTTGGCCTTTACTGGTGGAGATCCCTGTGCTGATGGCCTCTGCGATGACCCGCAACACTTGGTCATGGCGCCAGCGGTAACGCCCCTCTCCCAGAGCCCTAGGGCAGCAGCTCAGGATGTGCTCCAGCGATCCAGTTCTTTGGCAGAGAGGGCACAGTGGATTCTCGGCCAAGCCCCAGCGGAAGAGGTTGGATGGGCTCGGGAGGACGTCGTACACCGACTGAATGAGAAACTTGATCCGGTGTGGCTCAGATCGCCATAGCTCTGTCCACGATACCTTCCGGTCAGCTGCCTCCTCCCATCGGGTCCACGCCCCCTGTTGCCGCATCCCTACTGTCCTACTGCAGTGGGCTTCCTCCACCCCTGCTCGGACCTCCTCCTGGATCAGCTGACGCCTTTCCTTCCCCTGGGCCTTGTTGTAGGACGGTCTTGGGTTGCTCCCAAGTCCTGCCCGTCCAGATGCCACTGTACCCACCAGCTAACTGTGCCGCAAGCGGGACTCAGCCTGGTCGACTGCGTCTTGGGCCTTCCACTTCCTGCCGGTCCTCACTTCAATGCCAGCCGAGGAGACTTTGATGTCACTAGAGTCCCTATACAGCAGCACCTCTCTTGCTCGGGTAACCATAAACTCCTCCGTCAGACTACTGAAGGGCAGTTTCAGCTTGTTGTTCCTCCCGTACAAGGCGATGCTGCTGAGGCTTCGTGGTAGGCCCAACCACTTCTGTAGGAAAGAGCTTACCTTCCTCTCGAAGCACTCGACGGTGGTCATCGGCACATCATAGACCAGCAGTGGCCAGAGGAGTCGTGGCAAGTTGTCATGTTGGTAGATCCAGGCCTTAAACTTGCCTGGTAGCCCTGACTTATCCACTGCTGTCAGCCAGGTTCCCAACTCCTCTGATGTTGCTTGGAGTGCAGCGGTGTCCTTCAGGGTGCAGTCATAGATCTTGCCCAGACTCTTAACTGGCTTCTCTCCCACAGATGGAATCTGGGTGGCCCCTATTGAGAAGCGAAACCGGTCTGTAACCTTCCCCTTCTTCACCACCAGGGACCTGGACTTGGCTGGCTTGAAGTTCATTCGGGCCCAGCCAATGAGTTGCTCAAGGCCTTGGAGGATCCATCTACAACCCGGGACTGATGTTGTAGTCACTGTCAGATCATCCATAAATGCTCTGATAGGGGGCTGCCGCATACCTGAGTTGGTGAGTGGGCCTCTGCACTCCACCTCTGCTGACTTCACCAACATATTCATGGCCAAGGCAAACAATATCACAGAAATGATGCATCCTGTGATAATGCCCTTCTCAAGCCGATGAAACGTGGATGTTACTGTTCCAGAAGTGACTCTCAAACTGAAGCAGCTGTAGTAGTCCAGTATGAGGTCCTTGATCTTGCCTGGAACGTGGTGCCGGTCGAGCGAGGTTTCCACCAGCTTGTGTGGAATGGACCCGTAGGCGTTGGCAAGGTCGAGCCAGAGGACTGCCAGGTCTCCTTTGCCCTCCCGTGCCTCCCGGATCAGCTGGGTGACGACTCCTCCTCCTCAATGCATCCTGGAACCTTTGGGACTCCCCCCTTCTGCACAGAGGTGTCGATGTAACTGTTCCTCAGGAGGAACTCCGTCATGCGCCGGGCAACAATACTAAAGAATATCTTGCACTCGACGCTGAGGAGTGAGATGATCCTGAACTGCTCGATGGTAGCTGAGTTCTCCTCCTTTGGAATCCAGACACCCTCTGCGTGTCTCCACTGCCAGGCCACCCTCCCCCTTCTCCAGATGACTTTGAGGATCCTCCATAGTCGCTTCAAGAGTCTGGGGCATCTCTTGTAGACGACGTATGGCACTCCGCTGGGGCCTGGTGCTGAACTGGATCTAGCTGCCTTGACAACCTCCTCAACTTCTTTCAAAGCTGGCTCCTTGGTGTTAAATGCTGAGGTGGGTTCTGGCGGAGTTATCAAGGTCCTGCATGGCCCAAGATCCTCCAATCTTGCACTGTCACTGTAGGTGGCACTGAGGTACTTGTTAACCTCATCTTCAGTGCAGGCAAGGTGGCCACTTCTCTTCTGGCCTAGGATCTTCTTGGTGAAACCAAAGGGATTTGAGATGAAGGCTGCACGTCTCCTGGCTCTCTCCCTACCCCTCCTTCTATGCCACTCGGCTCGACGGAGGGTGGTGAGTTTTTTCCTCAGGGTATTACGGAGCTCTACCAGCCCAGCCTTCTCCTCCTCCCTTGCCTGCTTAAACTGCCGTCCAAGCAGTCTAAGTTCCTGCCGAAGCTGACGGATCTTCACCTCCCGTCTGTTTGGTTCCCCTAGACCTCTGGTTGCCTGCTGTTCCTTTAAGCCAAACCTTTCAGCACCGATGCTGGTGATCATTGCGGACTTCTGGTCAGCAACTCCCCTTGCAGTAGCCTCGAGGACTTGGTCCAGGTCTTCATCGAACTGGATCCACTCTCTTTCCTTGTTGGCAGAAGGCCACATGACCCGACGGTGTTCAGAATGCCTGACACGGGGTGGGGCTTGTGGGGCGTGGAGGGTCTGGGCACTGTGGGTTGACTCCCGGCCGGGCTCCTCCTGCGTCTCACCAGGTACTGGACCCGTGCGTTGCACCACCTGCGTCCCCGTCAAACATTTCATTTTGGTCTGGTGGATCTTCAGACCACGTGGGTTCTTGCAGACTTTGCCACATGAACAGACTGCGCTCATCGTCGTTTTTCCGTTAGCATGGGTCGTTGCCTGTTTGTCCGTCCTGTTGGGGTGCTCATCCTCCCCCCCTCTCGGGCACCCCTGGGGGTATAATCCAGTAGGGTTTTCCGTAGCTTGCTTGTGGGTGCACCCTCACGGGAGCTGCAGTTTGGGTTGCTAACCCTCTCTGCCCCGGTTACTGTCTTTCCAGTTGTCGGCTGTCTCTCCAGCAGTCGCCATACTTTCATGGTCGTCATCCGGCCTATTCCCGGAGGTCACTGGCTTGGCCAGATCAACTAGTTCTAATATACACCTCCTGGTGCAACTTGGACACATCATCAGTGTTGTATCCTGGGGTCACGGGGTGTTTCAGGTCTCACAACAGACACCCTCGCCCAGGCGACAAAACATTCTGGCAGGACAGAGAAGCAGCTACAGCTGCAGCAAATGTCTCATCTCACTGCACTGCAGAACAGAGAGGTTCAGGAGATCCTTTGTTCCCACTGCCATCAGGCATACAACACCTCAGCCAAAGGAAGTGGACTAATCTAATTATTAATGTTTATTTATTATTAACTTTTTGTTATTATTATTATTATTATTATTATCAACAATGAGCAAATGGACACATGAATTTCCCCTAGGGGATGAATAAACTATCTATCTATCTATCTATCTATCTAAAGACAAGTACAACAAATGCTGAGGGGAATCAGCCGAAGCTGAGGTGGATGTCATTAGTTTTGTAGGTATTTGGTCATTAACAAATTATTGGGCAGATAGAGATGTTGATCTGATGATAGCACTAGGTGAAATGTCAGAGTATCACCAGTTATTACAATTTATCCTGAGGGGAACATGAATGTCTGAACCAAGTTTCATCCCAATCTATCCAGTAGATGTTGAGATAACTGAAAACTTATCCAGCTACTGGTGCAATAGGAAAAGTAATAGACATTCATCCGCTGGGGATCATGAATATTTCTACCATATTTCATATTTCAGGGCAATCCATCCTATAGTTGGCAAAACATTTCACTCAGAACCAAAAACATCAACCTTATCGTGGCAATAGAGGGAAAGCCAAGGGATCACCAGTGTTGATGCCAGTCATCCTCAGGGAACCATGAATATCTTTATAAAATTTTGTGGAAATTCACAAAATTCGTGATGAGATATTTGAGTGTTTGATCAACTGATTGATCTACCATAGCTAAAGACATGGCAAGGCTCTGTAGAGGTAACGCTGTGGGAAGTTTTGTTATCTAGAAATATAATACTAATCCTAGTTTAAGTAATGTTAGGACTCTAGTACATCCAAGGTTCTGGAGACCAAATCTCTTTGTTCTACAGACAATAGAACTCACTTCCCCACAGTTCCTCACTGTTCACACCTGGGGACGACCCTCCCCCAGGGACCTCACTGACCAGTCAATGTTGGTCAGGGTGTCACCAAACAAAACCAGATCTCTCCTCTCTCTTCTCCCCTCTTCTCTTTTTGGCTTTCTCAGGAGAGCAGCTCCTCTCTCCTCTCGGCTCTTTAAGGAGCAACAAGGCCCCAGCCCAGGTCAGCCCTGCTACCTGGAAAAAAAGCTCTCTTGCCAGCCTGCTCACAGCAGACTGCAACACTCTTCTCCTCAACAGCAGTGACCTGCTTAGGATTAACTGAGAGTGAACCAAGTTCTCTTCAGAATCAGCAGCTACAACACAAGGTCAGCCAGCTGATTTTCCAAGCAACAGGAGCAACAGCAGAGTTAGCGTGGAACAGCTAACTCTGTGAGAAGAATAAAGGAGAATAAAGCGGAAGCCACACAGCCAGACAGGACTTTACTCCACCAGGAAGCTACCCAACTCACTGGACTTTACAACAACACTGGAAAGGACCTTTTACTTTTTGTTCCAAGGACTGAGTAACGTTAACTGACCGGGCCTAACCTCATCTAGCACACCTAAGCAGCAGAAGTCTTAACCTTTGTTTATGTAAATGTTGGTTAATGTTTTGTTATGTTTGATTAGGTTGTGGTTAGTCACACAGTTAATTGGGTAGTTGTATGTTCACACAGATACCTGGAGTACATCTCAGTTCTAGAGCCTGCATGCAGCTAACCATCTCCCTCTAACCTGGTACCTTTAGACTACATGTCCCCACAGACACAACCCCATACACCACACACGCACACATACACGCATACACCTGTATATACTAGATTAGACATTGTGTTTTACTCTGTTCTATTGTAAAAAAGAAAATGTCTTTAAGTATAACTACTGGTGTGTTTAATGTTGCACAAGGCTGAATATTGCCATCCTCTACTCAGTAGAATTCTAATCCTTCTAATATTAATATTTTCTTAACGTATGATAGCCAATGAATTGATAGACAACCGAAGGTCCAACATATGGCGCCCTGGTGTCTACAGACCCAACATTTATGGTGTCCTGTTCGTGAGGCAGAGCTCAGACCCAACAGTAATTAGATCTTGTTTTAAGACTTGTGGCACCTGGACATCTCGACAGCCAAATTCCAAACCAACCAAATCTTGTTTCAAGCAAGAGAAAGCTCGTTCTTAAAAGTTTTTTACTTACATTTTTAAATAATACATAAATGACATTATTTAGAAAATCTGAGTTGTATATACATAGAAACATGTTGAGGGAGCATTGAACTGTGTATGTGTCTAAATGTACGTGTGCATGTACTCACGTGGGGTCCTCTGTAGCAGTATGGTGTTCCTCCAGTTTATGGGCTTGTTTTAACCAGGGCACCTTGGCTTCCACTGGCAGAGATTCTAACAGAGAGACAAAAAAGGAGTTTCACAACCATTCATCCGAGGGGGTCAGTATTCAATATTGCCAATTCAGGCCCTGATCCCACCGGCAATTCAGGCCGAGATACATCAAGCACCTTAAAGTAAGAAAGTAAATAAACAACATATTAACAATGAACAATGAACAATAAAATTGCAATACATCATTTAACAAAACAAATGTTAACACCAACAGCCATACTATCAAAGACCATAACCAGGTTCTGTCACTGTTCTGTTCATATCTTATAACCGTTAACGTAGGGCACGGTGCTTGTCACAAATTATTTTGGGAAAAAAAACAACACATAGAAGACTGTGTGTTCTTACTTTGAAAAGCAGAAATGGTGTCATCAGCAGTTGATCATGTGTTTTAAGAAAGTGGCCGGAGTGATACAAATGGATTTTGGTTCTGTTGGGACTCATCATTCAAGAGACCAGATGTTTCTTTGCTCCACTGGACAAAGGAACTCACACTCCACAATTCCTCACTGCTGACACCTGGGGACGACCCTTCCCCCCACAGACCTTACTGGCCAGCCCATGTGGGTCAGCGTGTGACATGTGACCCCCAATGGTGTCACCAAACGAAACCAGATCTCTTGACTCTCTTCTCTTCTTGGCTTCTTGTCTAGCTCCTGCTCTCTCCTCTCGACTCTTCAAAGGGCAACAAGGCCCCAGCCCAGGTCAGCTCTGCTACCTGAGAAACCAGCTCCCTCGCCGGCCCGCTACCAGCAGCCTGCAAACACTCTTCTCCTCAACAGCAGCGACCTGCTTCGGATTAACTGAGTGAACCAAATTCTCTTCAGAATCAGCAGCTACGACACAAGGTCAGCTGATTTTCTAAGCAACAGGAGTCATAGCAGAGTTAGCATGGAACAGCTAACTCTGTGAGGAGAACAAAGGAGATAACAGCAAAGCACCACAGCCAGACAGGATTTTACTCCACCAGGAAGCCTCCCAACTCACTGGACTTTACAACAACACTGGAAAGGACCTCTTTGTTTGTTCCAAGGACTGGGTAAAGTTAACTGACTGGGCCTAACCTTTCACAGCGCAGCATAGCACAGCACAGCATAGCTAAGCAGCAGAAGTCTTAACTTTGTTAATGTACATGTTGATTGATGTCTTGTTGATGTAATGTTGGCTTAGGTTGTGGTCAGTCATACAGTTAATCGGGTACTCGTATGTTCACACACATAGTAGTATGTCTCAGTTCTAGAACCTGCATGAAGCTAACCTCCTCCCTCTAACCTGGTACCTTTAGATTACATGAGCTAGGCTAACAAAGAAACTCACACCTTCCCTCTCACACACACCAGGTGGTCTCAGCGGCCATTTTGAGTAGTTTCTTTGTTTACCGCCATCTTGTGTAGTCTTCTTTGTTCAGGTCATGTGGTCACAGTGATCACTTTGAACCGGCCATCTTGCCTTTGTTTGTGTCCCCACAGACACACACACATACCCTTGCACACACACATACACACACCTGTATATACTAGATTAGACATTGTGTTTTACTCTGCTCATTGTAAATAAATGCCTTTAAGTACAACTACTGGTGTGTTTAATGTTGCATAAGCGTGAATGTTGCCAACCTCTACTTGGTAGAATTCCAATCCTTCAACTTTAACTTACTGTTGATATGGTAATTTGGTTATAGTTAGTAAGCTAATTGTTAATCAGAGTTCCAGATTAATGGTAATAAATTGAGACTAAAACCATATTTGCTATTTTGCCTATTAGTTTAGGCTGGTGCCCCGAGGACTTTAATTAATTTTAAAGTTATTTAATATTAATATTTTTAATATTAATATTTTCTTAATTTATGATAGCCAATAAATTGATAGAAAACCGAAATCTAACATATTTGGTGTCCAGCTCATGAGGTAGAGCTCAGACCCAACAGGTTCAGACTGGCAGAAGGTTTGTTTCAAAACTCTGCGTGTGTAAAATGGAAATCCACAAGTGTAGAAATTGAGATCCACAAATGCTTTTTTGCCTTACAAATACAAAATTGATTCAAAATCTGTTTAAAATATTCAAAAATACTCTCAAATGTGACATATTGGTCCTTTAAGCTATTCATTGATAGTGATAAATCTAATAAGAAAGTGTGTCAAATGTGCATTTACAAAGCCACAATTTCAATGTCAGTGTTGTCTCTTTTCTTCTTTTTGTGAGAGTGGAATCAAAGCTAGTTCTGTGTCTCATTAATGTTTAGAGTAAAGTAAAGTGTGTGAGAAAGAGAGTTTCGCCTCTTATCCAAGCGGCTTCATCAGTTCATCATGTATTGGTCTCTCTAGTCCGCACTAGTCTCTAGTCAGACTAGTGCGGACTAGAGAGACCAATACATGATGAACTGATGAAGCCGCTTGGATAAGAGGCGAAACGTCTTCCACAGACAAATACAAGTCCAGTTGCCTTCGATTTAATTCGAGAGAGAGATAACTATGACCTGGACGAATGAGAACATTCACAGAGAGAAAGAGAGTGCACACACTTGGATCACAGCAAACAGAGTTTGGCTTGAGTCTTATACACTGAGCATTATTATTAAGGAAAAGAGCCATAATTAAGTTAATGCAGTAAAGCATGTGAATGCTTTGAGCTTCTTTGTGAGAGAATTAATTAAAGAATCGAGCAGCTTAATGAGTTTATGTTGCAAGACAGATCATAAATGGAAGCCACATGATGGAAGCTGATGCGAATGAAACCTGTTGTTTTTAAAGTGAGGATGGTGACTGCATTAAGGATAGCACACACACAACCACAGCTAATAATCAAAGCAAAACTGGCAAAACGCTCTGACTCACAACTGCAGTGCGGTTCGTTCTACCATATATCATATACTTAGAGTACACAATATATTAACACATTCTATATGTTATTTGTAGTGTAGATGATACATATGTTAACAGGCTTCTATTTCAAATTGATCTTGCGATGCCAAGTTACTTTACTGGAGTATTGGAAAAATTCAACAGCCATAAACCATATACCACATACACAATACTGGAATTGATAAAAGTGCATGAGTATGGTGAAATAGTGAGGTGAACAAACTTTCATTGTATCAACTGTATATTTATACCTTATGTGCTGTATTAGCCCCTTGATCCTAATAAATTCATTCCTTTATTCAATAGGAGAATATCACAAAAAAGAACCTATGAAATATCTGGGAGCTTGTAACATCCATTATGGCTTACAATATGCACACAGCTCTCCATCGGTTATTAGTGTCGTACCTCTGGGCTTATGGCAGGCAACAGGGACTAGACAGTCTTCTTTAACGTGAGGTTTGACTGATGCTTCACAGCCTCCGATGTGCTGCCCACGATGGTCGATGCACAGAACCACGCGGTAACGCAGGCCGCGACCGCATGTCACTGTGCACTGCGATGGGGTGGAAACACACACAGCTTACATACAGTATTATACACTTTACAAGTGCGATTTGGGTTGCAACCATTTTCATTATTGATGGATCAGTGTTCCCAATCTTGACTGAGCAATTCTTGTTGAACTGGACTTACAACTAAATCCACTTTGTGTTTTCTGCTTTCCTCTCCTGTTAATCATATTGTTCCTGTGGGGGGTCCCAAGCCCCACTAAGTTAATCAGCTTTTTTTTTTTTTTTCAGTTAAATGATTTATTAATGATGTTCAGGATATAAAATAAAATGGAATCCAAAACCAGATGTTTGTTATTTCTGTTTGATAATTGACAAGTGATCAGTCAGATGATATTGGAACAATAGAAAAATAAAAGTAAAATAGATGAGTTCAGATGAGCTCACTAGAGTAGATGTTATTAACTGATACTTACTGACCTGAGACCATTCCATTGCCACCCACTGGGGGCAGGCGAAGGCGTTGCAAATCTGTCGGGTGACAGGTCGAGGGGAGTGGGTGCACTTCCACTCCTCTACCTGGGAGAACTGTCCATGAGTGTCCTCCTCTACACACAGCATGCTGCGATCCTGCCAGCCACCACCACAGGACACAGAGCACCGGGTCCAGGGACCCTGCTCCCAGCTGCACACAAAGAGTGGGGACCAAGCTCACTTCACATTCTCTCAGGTCATTGAATGATGCACATAATATTTTTTGATAACAGTACAGACATCCATCGTCATAATGTGTCCTGCTCTTTTTCTTAAACACCACATATTCTGAGCACTTTATTAGGAACACCTGATCATGAAATTAACCAGTCAGCCAATCATGTGGCAGCAGCGCATAAAATCACACAGATACAGGTCAGGAGAATGAGGAAAGATGGGATCTCAGTGACTGTTGGTGTCAGACGCTATTCTGAGTGTTTCTTAAACTGCTGATCTCCTGGATTTTCACACACAACAGTCCCTACAGTCCTCCTAGAAAATAAATCAGATCAACATTATATTTGGTTAGTCTCATCTTAAGACCTTCGCAATGCTAAATTGCAAAGCTTTTGACTTTTCATTGAACAGTCTGCCTGTGGTGGCATGGCAAGTTTTGATGATTCGCCATGAAAAATTAACTTGTTTCACCTAGATGTATGAATATTGTTACGCATATGTAAAACATGGAGATCTACAAAAAAGCCCCATGGAACCATATCCTAAACCCAACCGGTGTCATGGTTTGCTATGGCAGACACCTTTTGTTAGTTTTGTGTGGATTTTTCGCTCTTCCTGTTTTATTTTGTAATTGGTTTCCTTGTGTGTCAGTGTTTTTGCTTCCTGTCTTGGTCCTGTTTCTGTGTGGTGATTGTCTGCCCCGCCCTAATGTGTTTCACCTGTGTGCAATCACCCTTGCCTCCTTGTCTATATAGTCTTTGTGCTCACCTTTGTCTGGGTCGGTTTGTCTGTTGTCTTTGTTGTCTCAGGGTTTATCCTTAGCCTGTTCATGCCTGTTGATTTCTGGATTTTCCTCGATCTGTTCATCCATGGTTTCCCCTCAAGCTGTTCAAGTCTGGTTTGTCTTCTGTCTTTTCATGTTACCTGTTCATGTTACCTGTTGTCATCCCCTGTGGTTCCCTGTGCTTGTGTTAGTTTAATAAACCTGTCTGCTCCGTCTCCCATGTGTTGGCTGCATTTGGGTCCAGCTTTACCCCTCAAACCCTGACAACCCTTACAGTTGTGACAACCGGAGGCCATTTTGAATTCAGTGTACAATTTTGGTGCATTTTTCCCCATTTCCAGGTGTCATACTTAAATGAACTCCTCCTAGAGAATTGATAGGAACAACATTATATTTGGTCAGTCTAATATTAATGCTCTCATAATTCTAAATTGCAAAGCTTTTGAGTTTTCCTTTGGAGAACCTGCCCATTGCGAACTTCGATGATCCACCTTTTTAGAGGAAGTTGCTATATTAGTATTGTCAAAACTGCCCCAAGCTTTATATGTTTAATAAGAATTCCTGCCTGATCACATCTAAATGCCAGTTTTAATCATAGCGGGACAGGGAATATCATGTTTTACACTTTGATGTACTCCTATCAGGTTGATAGGAGGAGCCTTTAAAAGGGAGTTTAAAACTCAGGAAGAGTTATGATACATTTAACAAACATTTCCTTGCTTTGTGGATTGAAATAGTAGTTGCTGTATATGAATATCATTTTTACTTTGTGGATATTCTAGAAGCAAATGTGTGAAGAACTTCAGTGTCAGTAGGTTTTAAGCAGATGAATTCATGTTTTCATCTTTGATTCATTTAATGTTCATGATAATGGATCAACATGCGGATTTAGGTGAAATCATCAGTGGGATGTCTCTCACTGAATGATTTTAAAATGCATGGTGGTTAAGATGATGTCACACTGGTGACTTTGGTTTAGTTCAAATGAGGCCATTACCTCAATTTTTAAGCTACTAAAACCATAAACCAAATAATAATGTGCTACTATACGATAGTGTTTACTATATATATATATATATATATATAGTAGCACTATCAGCTGACAAACCAGTTAGCAGCAGCAACACTATAGTTATTTGGCATATCAGCAGAGATTAAAGTCAACAGGGCATTCTAGGGAAAAGCCTTGCACCTCCTGATTTACACACATCAGTGGACTCCCTCAGCATCTGTCCCACTCGCACCGTCTAGACATGTGCAGGTAAACAGTATGTGCTGCAGCATTACAGCCCGGCAGATCTAAAGGAAATGATGCTTATTATTGTTCTCTGCCTGTGACAGTGAGGCAGTCACATCCAATCACTCCCAACATGTCCACTGAGCCAGGAGCTGAGCTCACACAGCTGAAGACAACACAACCAAAGACTTTCAGGAGGAAGAATTGAAAACATTCCTATACAGAGCTGGATGGCTCATCTCCCCATCGGGGAGTTGAAACAAGACTGAGAAGGTCTGAGGCCTGTTGATTGATGAGTAATGCTTCAGTTTGGCAGACAGATGCTGTGGAACAGAACAGAGTAACTGTGTTTATAACAAAATGAAAGGAAGATGAATTTTTCACCATGTGAAGGTAGTCGAATATTTTCAGAAGAGCAGGATCGGGCCTGTTGTTTTTTTAACAGGCCAGACTATCTTTGATTTTTTATTTCGTATTGTATTCATTTTTTTTTTGGCCAATTAAGAACCGAAACAAGTAGCAAACAAAGAACTTTGATTTATCTACGAGCAGCTTCTTGAGGTGGAGAACTAAACGGTTACAAATTCAATTTACTCACCGAGCAGCGTCATGATTGTCTATTGAAGTCCATTTTCATTCATTTTCACTGATTTTATTTCTGCCAACTTCTGCGGAAAATATATTATTAAATTATATTATTATTAAAATATTTCCTTTGGAGAACCTGCCCATCCACTGTTCACCAGCTGGTTACTGACTGCCTGTCGGCTTTTTGTACAGGCGGTTTATAAGACTAGGTGGTGAGAGGGTGAGACTGGGTGATGAAAGGGCGAGACTAGGTGATGAGAGGGTGAGCCTGGATCATGAGAGGGTGAGACTGGGTGATGAGAGGGTGAGAATAGGTGATGAGAGGGGGAGACTAGGTGATGAGAGGTGTATTGTAGTTTGACTTTGGATGTGTATGTTGTGCTCTGAGTTATTTCTCTGGAAGTTTTGTATGATTCATAATATAAATTGTATAATCAGGAAAAACCTTACAGTAACAACAAAACAAAAATCAAATGAAACTCTTTTGTCTGCAGGCTCGTCGGTTTTCTCTACTCAGATGTATGATGTGAAACTTTGGAAAGCTGCCATGCCACTTCTTCATGTACATGAATTCTTCCAAAAATCCTGTGTGGATTTACAGCAGCGCTCTGTCACAGGGAAGTTTAATCTCCTCTTATTTATATACTTCTTACTGTTACTTCTACATCAATAAGTTTATTCCAACCAATAGTCACAATCACAAATGTCTGAATGTTATGTTGTTGCCCGCTCACTTCCTGTGTTAGATCCCAGCCAACACCACAAACCACAGACAGCAGTGAAGCACTGTTACTCACCGAGGCAGAGGTTGGAAGTGATCATATGGCATCACTTCTTTGAATCCATCACTACAGGAGACATACAAAAACTGTAAGTGTATGAGACTGTGATGTCAAGACAGCAGAGCATACAGTATATGATAAGTGTAATCCCACTCAGACTGTTTCCGCTAATGAGTTTTTAATTGTTTGCTTTTTTTCTGGCAGGTATACAAATTGTAATTATTTGGCTTGAGTCCTACCTAATCACATCCAGCAGCAATGGCAACAAACCTGTGGCACAAAAAGGATTGAACCTCTGCTACAACACAATCAACACATGTTGAACTTTTCATTTAAGACTAAATGTATGTAATGTCAAATGTTTGCTGGTCACTCTCATGCTTATGTGCAGGCTTCTTAAATGCTTTATGGTTTACTGTATGTGCTGTATGACTGTTGCAACATCTGTTTAAATGTAAATCATCTGACTTACAGCTAATAAAGTACAGAGCGGTGGAGTTTTTATGCCTGTGCGCTACATGCCGTAGTGTTATGTTATGTGTGTGTGTGCTGGTCTGCCCTGTGCTCTGCCCTTTTCTCCAGCAGGTGACACAGCACAGCTGTCCTTGCTCCCCAATCAGGAGCTGGAGCACAGAGGTGGAGTGAGGAGGCCTGGCCAGCACCAGAGTGGGCCATTACAAGCTGTGTGTCTGTTCTCCCTATGTCAGCTCCTCGGAGCTACGGTGTTGATTGAAACTGATAGTGATACTCATCCTATTTTGTGGTTGCTGTTAATTTGGGTTATCTTGGTTTAGTGCAGTTTTAGTTTCCAAGTGTTCCACTGTCAATTTTTTTTCATTGTGAATAAAATCCCTTATTTTTTGCCAAATCTGTTTCCCTGTTTCTTTTTGTTTTGCCTGGTTAACTATTTCATGAACACTGTCTAGCAACCAGAACAAGAGAAAGCACTGAGTGAAGTGCAGCACTGCAAAACCTCGTCATTTCCAGAGTTAGCCTTTACTTTTTACTGTATGAATCATCAGAGGATGAACTGATTGATGTTAGCTCTCGACAAAAAGTCATGGTTTTTCTAAAGTCTTAACTCCAGGGGGTTGTCCCACCTCTAGCACTGGGAACGGCAGACTCCAGCTCCCCAACATCCTAATTTACAGAGTGGATGGAGTGGTTAAATGTTGGTTTTTGTGACATCACTGACTAAAATAATTTATAATGATATAATGATCTCTACCCCTCTTTGCAGGGGTCCATGTTGCACTCCTTGAGCTTGGGTGTGGGTTTTGTGTTCTCAGGGTAGCTGTTACAGTGGTGCTCAGGCAGGATCTGGTTGGATCGGATGTCTGTGCATTCTGCAGAGTTGAGCTGATAGCCTGGGGGAGGGAAATAGACACAGATATACAACAGCTGAGGATCAAAATAATCTAAACAACGTTGAATCATTATTCAAACATGCAGAGGCCTGTTTACAGTTACTATGAGCTGACTGATGATCAGCTCACCTCCTCCACAGGTAACAGAGCAGGGGAAGAAGTCAGTCTCTCTCCACTGGTACCTGACTGGCTGGTAGAACAGAAACTGGACGACTGTGTCCTTAAGGCCTCCGTACTTCATCTGGACAACATGTACAGCATTATGTTAAATAGGTTAGGGTAGGGGAGAGGAGATTGGAGTGCAGAGGCAAGCAGGGGAAATTAGAACATAGTTGAGCTCAGTAACATAGAGGATCCCACAGATAGAATCAAGAACATGCAAGTGAATAGATGGAGCTAAGAGGATGCTTGAGCACCTGCTGTTTGGCCCCCTAGAGAGAAAGTGCCCTTTTTAAAAAATACATGAATATATTCTGAACTAAAAAGAACAGTCCCACCACACCACAGCAGCTTTAATGTTGTTTTATTGCCTCAATAGCTGGTTAGCCAGTGTAATATGTTAGCCAGCTAATGTTAGCCCACTCTCTCGCTCTCTGTGCAGGCTAATGGAAACAGTAACACAGTTTTGCTTGTAGGCTTCTAACTGAATAACCATCATCCTACTGTATTGTTGTAGGGTTTGCTCATAGACCTTCATCAGTGACCACCTACAGACAGCCCCCTCCCTCTGCACAGCAGGTACATGGTTATGCGAAATGAACAGTTTGTCTACGTCTTTGTCACCATCAGCTCATTTTCTATGGTTATTGTGTGTGTGTCCTGCCTGTGTGTCTGTGGACAAATTCTGTCTGCAATAGTGTCACAACCTGGAAGATACAGTCCCAAAACATCACAGGTGTGTAGTTGACATCAAAAACAAGGCCCAGTTCAAAGGTGGGTGTGGTTCTCACCACGTTGATGCGTGCTACTGGTGTGATCCCACTGCAGGATGGTTTGTAGTGTTGGTGGAGTTTTAAGTTTTCAGGTTGATACAAGAGGCAGAAGCTATACGTCAGTCTCCAGAGGAGGAGGCTCAGCTGACAGGCAGCTGCTGCAGTTAGGATAAACCTGAGACTCCAAACACATCTCTCTCTCTCTCTCTCTCTCTCTCCAATCAGTGATGATAACATTTTGTCTGCTGGCCTACTTTAGGATGGACTGAATCTCATAGGTCTTTGTTTATTGTAATTATTCATTTTATGAGCCTATTTAATTATTTGGAAAAATCACGTGCTGTGGATTTCCTGCACGTCCCTCATCAAGATGACAGGATTTTGAAAGAATTTTTTAAGTTTGTGTTGGAACCAGTGCTGAGTCCCATTATCCGCTCAGTCTGTCTTCTACAGGTTCACTCTTCTCTGGTGGTGATTACAAACCTCAAGAGGTTACAAGACAGAAATGACCTGAGAATCAATGTTAAGTTGTGGTCAACATCACCCTGAAAGAAGAACTAAGAAAAAGAAAAAGAACTAAGTTTTATAGCAAATGAAAGAGTTTGAGCTTCTTCCCTCATAGGGGAGGAAGCTGCCTCAGGTAGTCAGGTTTCTTTTGATGATGTAATTGACCTAGAAGTCATTCACCACAACTTCACAGCTCTGCAGGATTTAGGCTTATCAACCACTAGAGCTCCTGAATGTGCCTGATATGCATCAGCCATGTTTACCACCAAATCAAGTGTACTTACATAAATTAAACAGGTAACTTTTCCACATTAAAATGTCTAAAAACAACTACACTAATGTTCTGTGTTGTTGAGTTGTGTTCTTACATTATCTCAAATGTTTCCATCAATTCTCAAACCAGAGAAATCTGTGATTTTAATCATGGTAACAGTATGTGTCATTTTGTCGCCTGTGTCATAACCCAGCGAATGTTTCAGTGTTGTGGTTGTCTGGCTGAAGCCCATAATTGACTTACACTTTTTATACCTTGGTGGTTTTCAACTATATATTGGATCTTAAGTCATCAGAGAAAAAAAGCTGAGTAAATGTTAGACAGCTCAGCTCCCAGCTGCTGGAGACTTCCTGTCCTGTGTCTGCCAAAGACCATCGGTGAATCACTGATTTTTAACTTTAACTTTTTAACTGAAATTCTATTCAGTGTTTTACTGGTTTTAATCCCCTGGTCTGTTTGTTGTGAAGAGGAGGACACCTCTGTTGATAATTCAGCTCCAGGTCAAAACCTCCTGAACCACTGACACTGAAGGAATCCAAACCAGGAGAAACTGATGGTAATGGTGGTGAAGACAACAACTCCCATGATGCCACACTATTTCACAATGTCACCAGGTGCTGTCTTTTATTATTATTTTTGTTTTAGAGACCCCTAGAGGCAGAAGTTACACACTGTGTGTTTGTGTCTGAGCAACAATAACTTTGATCAGAGGAAACTAAAGAGTAAAAGTTATAAGTATAACAGTTCTGGTCCAACACTACAGCAGCATCAAGACTTACAGCTTTACATTTCTTCCCTCCAGCACACAAGACAGAACCAGAAACTGCTGTTACATCAGTAAGTCCCAAATCCTGGTGGCAGCTGTTACATGATTGTCAGCTGTAAAGGTTGTGCACAGACAATATATGATCTGTCTCGGTTGTACCCACATATACCCAATGTATAATCACCACTAGAGAATCGTGAAGCTGTCAAAGACAGACTCTGGATACTGGGAGTCAGTGCTTTGGGTCCAACATAAACTGGACAAATGTTTTTGATCTACAAACCAGATCACACTGCAGGAAATCAAGGATTTAGACAACACTCCTCACACTGTATCAATTACATCTAATTACCAATGTCAACACTAATACACACTTGCTGACAGTATAACAAACTGTAGAGGCCACTTCTGTTTTTAGAGTAAAAAGTGTCAGATGGGAATAAAATACAGTAACTGTATTAGTTAGGCCGAATGTTAGAACACAATGACATTGATTCCATGTTAAAGGATGAGGTTGGTGTTATTTTAGTTTTGTCTTAGAGACTGTCCTCCTATAAAAAATGTCCCAAAGCCCATTGAACAAATTTTGGTAAGGCACCAAACCTGGCTACCTAACTGTGGCCACAAGTCTCCAGGAAGCTACACACAGTCACTGCACCCGACATTTTGTTCACCAAGAAAGAGTTGAGAAGAAAATAATCATTCATACATTCCAAAATACTGAACTATTTATCGAAAAGGCTCAGTAATTCCCCAAAAACAGCTGGATACTGTAGTCACAACTCCAACGAAAGAGAATAGAGCATTTGTAGGGGACTATTTTCAGCAGTAGCTTTGCTGCTCTAGTGAGTATTTCTGGCAACAGGACTGTGTCTGTGGGACTGATTCAAAACAAGGAACAGTTTGTGTTCATGGTAATGACCAACCATTTCACTCAGTGCAACAGTGTGGCTCATTAATGTGTTTTAAACAGTTTGGACAACAAAGGAGCCCTATATGGCACACAGGAATAAGTATGATATGTCAGGCTTATATACACAGTAGGATCCATTCATTATTGGTTTGGGACTGCTCATGGGATTTGTTGATAAGAATAAAATCTAGAGAATCCCCAGACTTAGAAATAGTGTGGTGACATATAGAACTGTGACAGTATTATTAGTCACAATGCTGAAGTCATTGCAAAATGCTTTTATCTTTGCAAGATGGCTGACTGTGTCAAGGCTCTGTTAAGCTTAAGTGTTTGTCTTTGCTACGACTACAACATACAGAGAAACAACACCACTAGGATTTAAAGATTTATTTCTATTTAGATTTAGCAGGCCTCTCCAGCAGTAACACTTACAGTGCAGCTTGCATCAACCTCACAATCTCATTAAAAACCATCTGCATTGATAAATATTATGCAACAGCTTGATTTATCTATTAAGTATCTCTTGTATCTATAATAAAATATGTATCAGAAGCCAAAACTCCTAAGGCTTTTATGCTATAATCCTAGGCTTGTTATCTTGTTTCACCTTGATAATGTAATCAGCGTTGAGTGGGCCATGTGTCCTGAGTGTCTGCCTGTCTGTCCCCCTTTGAAAGTCCAGGGAGGTGTTTCCTATTACATAGGAGCCTGTAGCCACCAGACTCATCTCCTCCTTCCTTCCCTGAAGAGAGATGGCTTCGATGGCTGAGGGAGAGACAGAGCAAGAAGGACATTTTTCAATGTACACTAACTTTCAATATTAACTCCATATTTTAACTTCACATATAAAGTCATATGAAAAACAGAACAAATATGTTGGCAGCCACATCGTTGCTCCTCAGGATTTTATAGTTCCAAGAATACAGCACTGCCAGCTGTTCATTTCACAAATAGGTATAAAGTCCAGGTAAACCTGAAAGACAAGAGTGCGTTCAGGACTACTGAGGGAAATCATTTGAACAAAGTACTGTAAAACCACATAAAAAGAAATGTTTGGCAAATATTGTAAATGTGCAGCAAAATATCACTATGTTTGTTTATCCAATTCATCCCTCTTACGCCGCTTCTTGAAGTCTGTATTTTGGTGGCAGCAGGCTCACTAGTCCAGGAGATGTATCCTGTCAGATGCCCATACCACCACAACTGACTAGTTTTAATGGGCAGGAGCAGCAGCTCTACTCCTTTTCCATTTCTCTAAAAGTAGGGCCACCCTGGGAATGAAATTTATTTTGATGTATCTTGAATCTGTGATACCTATTGGCATCAGTATATTCATGCAAATGAATTTTCAATTGATTCCATTAGTACCTCATCCATCCATGGAAATATCAGATGCCCACAGCAAGAAAAACATCTCCTTGATAATTTAACTACTGTACATGTTGGGTTTATGTGAAGGCCATTAGTTTTAATCATTCCAATTTCATTTCTGAGAAATTGTGTTTTTTAACAGTTTTGGAAAGCAGAAGGCTCAGGATCCTGCAATATGTAACATCACCAATGTTGCCATGGGAATGAACACCAAGAACACTTTTTTAGATAGATATAAAGTTGATCTTTGATATGTAATTAGTGTATTTACATTTAATTATCACCAACAAATGTAGTAATTGAAACTTTATCTGCACACAGTAAATTTGCCACCTGGCCCTGGAGAGAAAAGGCAAGGAAAGGCAAATATATTTGCCTTTCCTTGCCTAGCACATTATCATACACAGAGGCCATTCAAGGTGCTTCAAAGCATTGTAGGTGCTCTTTGACTAAATCCCAACAGAGCAGCGGGACCTCCAGGTCTTGTCCAAGTTGCAGCGACCCTTTGCTGTCCAGAGCAAGAAGCAGCTAGCCAGCTGCCACTACCAAGAAGTAGAGAGCATGGGCACTTTCACCACAGATGTGCCCAACATGGTTACCTGCGGTTCCCTGCAGCCGCCCAAGAGGAGCTGGCCCTGCACGCTTTCCTGCAGGGGCTCACACTGGAACAGCTGCACCAGCATGTTTGCCTCCCCATGCCTCAATCCCTCAGTGAGGCTCTCCGTGAAGCTGAATGGGCCCATTTGGTGCTCTCCATGCAGCCATCCATCACAGTAATGGCCTTCATCATCCAGGCAACATCCATCCTGGCTGGTAAGTTGCTGTTACCGATGTGTCAAGCCTGGTTGCATAGCCTTCAACTACCCAGCACCATTGCCAAAAGTCAGAGCCACTCACTTGGAGGGAAGCAACAGTGGAGTAGTCCAGGGAGGGAACTAGCACTCTACTCTCCAGCCCCCCTCCATGGCCAATGCACACTGGGTTGGCCGTGCAGGTCATATCAAAGGACTGGCTCTGACCTGCCAGCTTAATGGTCAACAATGCTGGGTCCCTGGTGTGATCTAGCATCATCCCAATCATGGTCACTGCCCAACACCCAGCTGATGAAGGTCACGAGAGAAAAGGCTGACATGAGGGGGAAGAAGCTGATGCAAGTCCAGGCTGGAGACAATGAGCTTGGGCACAAGTTGTGGCTATGTAACATTCGGGACCCATGCATCATCGGCCTGGACCTGCTGACCCGCTAGGGAACCTGTGTTAACATGCCAAGAGCAACCATCACCCTAAGCAAAGAGACCATGGTGCTTCAGTCCAGTTGGAGGAAGAAGTGGTGGTTCTGTGTGGTCTACCAATGCCTTAATGCCCTTACTGAAAAGGACTCTTACCTGCTACCTCGAATCAATGATGTCCTCGACTGGATTTCAGAGTCCTGTTGGTTTGACCTGCACAGCAGCAACTGTCAGGTGGAGCTGGCCTCTGATGCAAGACCCAAGACCGCCTCCACCATTAGACAGGGGTTGTGGCAGTTCTGTATCATACCATTCAGGCTCTGCAAAGCACCAACTATGTTCGAGCAGCTGATGTGCTGGCGAACGTAACCCAGAGTCATTGTGTACCTTGACGACCTGCTGGTGCACACTAATGACTTAGATGGAGCTCTGTCTAACCAATCCTCTGTGCTGGGCTAAAGCTGATTCCTACTGACAAGGGTGACAAGGTTCCTGGGTCATGTGGTCAGCGCTAGTGATGTAGCCACCAACCCAGCTTTTGTGGCTGGGACTGGCCAACCTCTGACAACATCAGCGAGCTGCAAAGCTTCCTGGGCTTGGCATCATACTGTCACTGCTTTGTCCGGGACTGTGCCGCTGTTGCCAACCTACTCCACCACCTGACTAACAATGGAGTACTTTAGTAGCACTCTGAGTCCAGTGGAAAGAAACACATTTCTGAAAGGAACTTCAGAAAGTGTTTGTGTTGTGTTCTGTTCCAGTGCTTAATAAACAGCAGTAGTTGTGTGGTTTATTGGGGCACAGGACTTAATAATAATATAAACTCAGATTTCTGCCTCCCATTGTTTTCTTCTATGCAAGCTCGCAACAGCACAACTAAAAAGCATCCCAGGAGTTTGTTATGACAAGCAGTACAATGTTGTTTAGCAACAGACTCAGGCACTTGATCTCCGTCCAGCTAAGAAGGTGTTTCACATGCTGAAAACCAGACATAGGTTCCATCACCAGTATAGCAAGTGTCAGCTGATTTACATTATGTCATAAACTTCATCCAATCAAGGATTTTAGACTAAATAGTAAACACCTTGACTATTAAAGTTAGTCTTAATTTGTCAAATTACCTTTGATCCCCGAAAATGACAGACTATTTCTAAATGGGGCTAAAACTGCTATACTGCAGTGATCAGATGTAAACACTCAAATAAAGATAAATCCTGCAGCTCTTTGGGGTACTAATATAATCAAGTAACCCTGCGAATATACTCAAGTTCCAAATTGAGTATATTAGCAGGGTTACTTGTGGACATGTGCTGGGTTCATCTGGGTTCATCGTGGGCTATTGCAATCCTTTCAACTGACAATAAAACAGGTCAGGAAAACCCAACTGACAAACAAATAAAATGCTCTCAGCTTGTAAATACAGGGTTCAGTTTGTAGGAATATGGAGGGTTTTAAGTCTAAGTTTTATGTTCTTCCTTAACCCATATTCCAATCCATAATCTACATGACTATATCACATAATGAATTACTATAATTCCTCAATACGCTAAGGTTACTGTCACACCAGTAGTTCAGTTCATTTGGCAAATGCCAAAGTAAAAAATATACATAGATGCCATTTAGTTATGGTTCATTTCATGTTGACACTGTCTCAGTACAAAGGGAAATAAACACAGACTGAGAGACAACTCATCCACATGACATTGTACAGGAATCTATTTCACTTTGGTGGTAAGAAGGGCTCTCAGAGAAGTAGATGATAAAGAACATTATAGGTTAAGACTGCAGTTTGACCTTGTATAATTCAGTTCAATTCAATTTATTTGTATAGCGCCAAATCATAATATACATTACCTCATGGCACATTACAGGGTAAGATCGAGACCTTACTTTATTAAAGAGAGAAACCCAACAGTTCCTTCAAAGAGGAAGCACTTGGCAATAGTGAAACAGGATGAGACATCCTGACATAACATAACATTTCCAATTGACATGTTGATTTAATAATAGTTAAGCTTTTGAATTCAAGCTAAAAGTCGCGTTTCTGCTACCACACAGTCCTGCAGTTGGTACACTTTGACTTCACACGACAAACAAACTGCACCGGAGTTTAATATGACTTTACATTCATTCTGTTCAAGGTGACTTATTTTTCCCATACACATATGTACATCAATGCAGGTCTATGTGAATGTGGTGTCTCTGTTTTAAAAATCTATTTATGCACATGGGGTTTGGGTAGGTTTCAGTTTGGGGCTGGGTCCAAACCTTTGGCCAGATCTCTACCACCTGATCAAATCATGGCTGCTCCGCTCTACCAGCTGAGCTACAGCCAGAGCTCTGGCAGAATGGGAAACTTTTTTAAAATAGATATAGAATTGATCTCAAAAGTCAAAATTTGCATGACTGATGTGGCCAGCGCTGATGTGCTGTTTATTGATCACTGATGTTGCTGTACATTGTCCATCAGTCTCACTCTGCCAGTCTCCAGCAGATCCTTACAGCTGTAGCTGAGATTCACTGAATAATTTCATTTCAACACTTTCATAAACCAAAGAAATGACTTTTAGAAACTTTTCTGACCGTCATGCTGGCAGCACTATAAGAAATTCTGTTGGAGCTCAAATGAGATGGACTCACTGTAGGCTAAATGGAATGAATTACATGAAAGTCACTTACTTGGCAGCAAACTCAGCAGTAAGATCTGTGAAATTTATGATGGATGCAACATATTTTTCAATGGAGAGAACAAGTCCACACTCTCTGTCCTGATGTACACAAATATGTGTGTGAGAGCATCTTCATCACACAATTTGCATTTTATTCCCATATTTCTCAGTCTGTTATCTAGTATTAAAATGCCAGCATCAAAACCATTTACCCACTGTGAGATAATTGCTATCTTCCAAAATAATTATGAATCTCCCTCTTTCGTCTTCACTATTTTTGTAAAATTTGACACAAAACGATAACCATATATCACAAATACATAAAGACACACCTCCATAAAAACAAACACCCTGATTCATCAGACAGTAACAATCATTCTCTACATTCAATCCAAAGACCAACAGAGGAAAATAAACTACATCTTACTTCGGAAGCGCATTCTTGCAGCTCTCTTTTTAATAGTATTATCTGACCTGAGGTTTTCTTATTCATGTATCTAAATGTACGCACAGGTATATCAGTGTCTGAATACTGTGAATCAAAAAGTGCTCAAGTCTGACAAGCACAGACTCTGATAAACATATAACAGAATAAGATTCTCTGTGCTCACCTATCACATCAGGTCCTTTGGCATTGAGTCTGAGAAAGCGGCTTCCCAACGGCACTTCCAGCACTGTCTTCAGAGCTGCAGGAAGACACGAGGTTTCAACATACAATACAAAATACAGAGGGTTGAAAATGAAAGGAAAATCCCATAAAACTGAGTGGAGGATTGATTGATGTGAGACAGAAGGAGAACTTGCCTTGGTGAGCTCATCACATGATTTCAATAAAACAATCATATAAACTGACGTTAAAACAGACAAAATAACATAAACAACAGACAAAGAGAAAGTCACTGTCCACTACAGAGTCACTTTGAGCTACAGTATATAAATAAACATATAAACAATGGACAACAAATAAACAACAGATCAAATGTGAATAGGCTGCTTATAATGATTAACCCATATAATCCATAGAACCCATCAGCAGGTCCCTTTAGCTCCATGAAGCCTTTGGAATCATTCAGGTGGTGGTTTTGGTTTCACAGTTTTACTCAGCTGTAGAACACTGTGCTGCGTTCATCAGCAAAACAACCAGGTAACTGGAAGGGTGTGAACACTGGGCTGAAATTTGTCCACAAACAACTCTTTTTTGGAATACTTTATTTTGCAGTTTTCAATTATGCAAGAACAATACAACTCATTCCCACTAAAAACTCAATATGTAATGAGGCAAATAATAACAACAGTAACTAAAAGACATGATAAATAAATAATGGAGACAAACAAATTAATAAAATAAATAAGTAAACAAACAAAAATAATAATTATAACTTAAAAGAAGAAAAATATAACTTAAAAGAAGAAAAAAAGATACATATGTTACATTGTGACACATTGTCACCAAGATCTCTCAACCATTGTACCTGGGCATTAGTGTTGGTTTACAGTCAAACCAGTTCAAGGTTTACAATGAGTCCACAGCTGGTATTGGTAATGTCTCTATATATTCAATGAAAGGCTGCCAGACCTTTAAAAAGTCATCATATTTGTTCCTCATGACATAAGTGATCTTCTCTAACGGAAAACAAATCATCATGTCTGAAATCCATTTTGATATAGAGAGGATGGAATCCGACTTCCAGGTTAACACAATACATTTTCTGGAAACAGCGAGAGCTACGTCAATAAATTTCCTTGAACTCTGACTCAGTTTCATGTTTGTTAAATTTCCTAGAAGACATAGCCCTGGATCTAATGGAATTGGTATATGCATGATTTGCGTCAGTGTGTCACATATATGATGCCAGAATGAAGTAACTTTCGTACATTGCCATGAGCAATGTAACATGGTTCCTACAGCAGTACCACATCTAAAACAGAGATCTGAAATTGTAGGTTTGTACTGGTGTAATTTTTGGGGGGTTAGATAAAGTTGATCAAGAAAGTTGTAGTTGACAAGTTTATATCTGGCATTCACGGTAGCAAATAAGCTTTTCTGACATAAGTTAGACCATATGTCCTCATGTATTATACCCAGGTCAGCTTCCCACCTCTCTCTTGATCGATGTATGTTTTGTTTTGGACATTTCTCCCGCATGGTTACATACATCCTGCTAATGAATTGCTTTGGACCTTCATTATTGTAAAATATTTCCTCCACTTTTGTCAGGTTAGGCAGTATCATTTGTTCCCCCAACCTTTTTTTCAGGAATGTTCTCAGTTGTAAATGACAGAAAAAGTGTTTGTTGGATAAGTCATATTTTGCTTTTAGCTGTTCAAAGGACATTAAGGTTTTATTATTGTAGCATTGTTCAAAGTATACTATCCCCTTGTCGTGCCATAGCTTAAAGATTTTGTTATCAGAGAACATTGGTATGAGTTTGTTTTCCCACAGAGGTGTTTTGGGCGACAAGTCAATCTTCACTCCAATAATTTTATGAACCTCAAACCATGATCTAACCAAGTGAATGGTAAGTGGGTTTTTAGTTTTACAAATGATACTTTTTGGGTTCCATTTATAAACAAAGTGGCTTCTCATCGCTTCTTCAAAGTCATGTAGTTCAATTTGTGTCCAAGAGGGGGCAGAGTCCCGTTCAAACAAGGGTAGGAGAAATCTCATCTGTGCTGCCCAATAGTAAAATTTGAAATTGGGGAGTCGGAGGCCACCCATCCCATAATCCCATGATAATTTCTCCAAACTCACTCTAGGTACTTTATGGTTCCAGATAAATGTACTTATGCTTTTATTAAGTGTTTTAAAGATGCTATTGGGGAGAGGGATAGGGAGCGACTGAAATAAGTACATTATCTTGGGCAAAACGTTCATCTTTATGCAGTTGATTCTGCCAAACAAGGTTAGGGGTAGGTCTGTCCACCTACTGAGGTCACTTCGTATTTTTTGGATCAGTGCAGGGTAGTTAAGTTTAAACAGATTTTTCAAGTCGCTATCCACCCGGATGACCAAGTATGTGAACCCTTTTGGGGCCCATTTAAAGGAATTTGTTTGGCTTAATTCACTCCAGTCAGCTTTAGTCAGAGGGAGTATCTCGCTTTTTTCATAGTTGAACTTGTAGCCGGATATTGTACTATAACTGTTCAGAAGAGCTTGTAGCTTTTTTAGAGATTGGGTTGGGTCAGTGAGAAACAAAATTATGTCATCAGTGTAAATGGCAGTTAATTTCGTCTGTAAGTTATGCTACTTTACTTTTTGTACTTTTATTTTGAAAAGCACCACTCTCATTTTGTAACTTTCTGTTATCAAAGACACTAGACTTCCTGCTCCTGTCTCAGTAAAAACAACGTGCTCACGATGCTACAGAACTGGTAAAACATGCAAACAAATTATTAACATGTGGTATCTTGTGTTGACACTTATGAACGGTCATTTATTGTGGTTCATTCCGTGTTTTTTGTGTCATGGTATTTCTCATGTAAGGACTATTACTGCGAGGTGTGAGAAAGACGGGCTGCTAGCAGGCTGAGCTCAAACTTAGCGCCCTTGGAAGCAGAAGGAACGGTGTATTCATTATAAAAAGAGTGGTTTATTTTATTTAAAAACTGAGAGAAACTGTCATTATTTTATTTAATAAGAGCTGCAACTCATAACAGTTTAAAAATGGTAAATTCATGTAAAAAATGTATCGTTTAAGTTAAAAATGTGAACATGATTTCTACGTATTATTTACGGAAATCTGGTACCATGACATTTGTATTTCTGTCCACTTTCATAGTTTTCACGGTGTCAGAAGGTGTTAAAATGCCAGTGGTGAAAGGAGGAGAGAATAAAAGTCGAACACCAGTCGAAGCTCTCTGCATCTTGTGTGGTAATTCCAAGTGGGCCACTACAATCAGCAAATAGACTGATTTTGTGGTTTATTTGACCAACCTGGACACCTTTTATGTCTGGATCCTGTCTCACTGCTTGTGCCAGAGGCTCTAGTGCCAGGACAAATAGTCCAGCGGAGAGTGGACAACCCTGTCTGCTGCTTCTTTGTAGTGTAATGGGAGTTGAAGTTATTCCATTTGTGACTACCTTTGCCTGTGGTTTGTGGTATAGGGTTTTAACCCAATTAATGAAAGACGCGCCGAACCCGAAACTGTCCAAGACCCCAAGAAGATATGGCCATTTAAGGCGGTCAAAGGCCTTTTCCGCATCTAATGATAGTGCAACAGTTGGTTCATTTCTGGTGTTTGCCACATGAATAATGTTAAAGAATCTGCGGAGGTTGTCGGATGAGAGTCGTTTGTTTATGAAACCTGTTTGGTCTTTATTGATCAGTTTGGGGAAGAGCCTGTTTAATCTATTGGTCAGGGCTTTAGAAATAATCTTAAAGTCTGTATTAAGAAGGCTAATCGGCCTGTAGGAGGAGCATTTTTGGGGATTTTTGTTTTTCTTATAGATAACTGTTACTAGGGCTACTGAGAAGGATTCGGCAGGGTTTGAGTTTCAGATGCCAATTTCACAACATCAATAAAAAGAGGGAGAAGCAGGTCTTTAAACTCCTTATAAAATTCAGGTGGGAAACCATCTTCACCAGGTGATTTATTAGAATTCAATGAGGAAATGGCCTTTTCGATTTCTTTTTGAGTGAGGGGACAACTTATTTCCTCCTGGTCCTCCTCCGTTAATCTCGGTAGCTTGACTTTTGATAGAAATTAATCGATCAGGCTTAGATCATCTGGGGATTCAGATGTGTATAATGAAGTGTAGTAGTGTTTAAAACAATCATTAATTTCTTTAGGGTTTCCTGTCACATTCCCATTTTCGGTTTCTATGGAATTGATAGCTCTCGAAGTCTCCTCTTTCTTCAGCTGCCAAGCCAGAACTTTCTGTGCCTTTTCCCCCAACTCATAATATCTCTGTTTGGTTCTAAGGATATTTCGTTCTATTCTGTAAGTGTTCAACATGTTATATTTTAGCTTTTTGCTTACTAGTGTTCGATATGTGTCTCTGGAGCATGACATTTGATGCCAAATGTAAGATCTCTTTTTCCAGCTTATTAATTTCAGCTATGTGTTTTTTCTTTAGGCCATTGGTTTAAGAAATTATCTGCCCTCTTAAGTAGGCTTTCATTGTGTCCCACAATACAAAGCTATTGGGGGATGAGGGATAGTTAGTTTCAGAAAAAATCTTAATTTGGTCCCTCATAAATTGACAAAACTCAGGTTTCTTGAGCAGAGTCTGGTTCAGTTGCCATCTGTATGGTCCCTGCACTTTTTCCGGTATTAGCAATGAAAGCGTCAGTGGGGAGTGGTCTGAGAGGATCCTAGGTAAGTACTCTGATTCCAAGACTCTATGAGTTAAACAGTTAAATGTAAGAAAAAAATCGATCCTTGTATGGGAATTATGTGGACATGAATAGAAGGAGTAGTCCCTAGTTGTGGGGTGGAGGTGTCTCCAGACGTCACAAAGGTTTAGGTCTTTCATAAAGGTCATTGTGGTTTTGGTTGCTTTAGTCCTTGTCACTGCAGTGGTTGAGGACCTATCTAGTACTGGGTCGAGGCAAAAGTTAAAGTCTCCTCCTATCAGTATGTTTCCAGAGCATTCAGGCACTTTAAGAAACAATTCTTGAATAAAGGAGTGATCATCATAATTTGGGGCATACACGTTTAAGAACGTCCAGGTTTCAGAGTACATAGTGCCCTGAATCAATACATATCGCCCTGCTGGATCGGAAACGTTTTTCTCCATAGAAAATGGTAAATTTTTATGTGGTAATATAGCCGTCCCCCTTGCTCTTGAATTGAATGAAGATGCATATACTTGCCCTACCCATTCCCTTTTTAGCTTTAGATGTTCGGTTTTGGTAAGATGGCTTTCTTGTATAAATGCTATCTCAGTTTTCAACCTTTTCAAATAATCATAGACTCTTTTCCATTTAACTGGCCCATTCAGCCCGTTTGCATTAAATGATGTAAATTTCACTACCTTAGCCATGTTGTTACTTTATAATGATACTGGATAGAGACGTTGTTAGTTTAGGCTTTGGTGTATTGATATAGTACAGTTTTGGGCTGAGATATTCCAATATTACGTCAGGTAACATGGTGATGATAATCAAAACAAAATGACATGTAAAAAAGGAAAATGTAAAAAAGGAAAATGAAAAGAGAAGGGCCCATCCCTCAAAAGGTAGAACGATTCTAATTCCCTCCCGTATCAGCACTGACATTGAACAGATACAGTGCAAGTCCCTTTTTATGCAGAGTTGCGTGTTTGATATCCCCAAGTGTAGATCTACAGTAACACTACTTTGCAGCTACATCGACAGACACCCAGTTCGGGGGTTAATACCTTAACTCTTCTGTGAGAGGTGGCTGACAGCCTATTGTAGTAACCTGCCATTAATCCAAGTAACGCTCATTATGTAGTTTGCTGGTAGCAATTCAAATTAGATTTAGACCAAGAGCAAGAACAGCTCTTTAAAAGTAAGAACATTGGTCAAATATAAGCAATGTAATGATAAATAAGGTGGGTCAGGTTAAGTTACAGCATCTGTGCTGTCAGATGTTGTGTCCAGAATACTCTCTATCATTAAAGTAAAATGAAGATTTAGTCGAAATTTTAACTATATTGATAGGTTATACAAACCGTTCAAAAGTGTCCAGTGAACTTAGTTATCCCTCCGCATCAATGAACGCACCATCAGCTGTCAATCAACTTACTCCGGTCCGCTCTCACGTTCAGGATGTAGTTTATGAATGAATGTCATTGCTTCTTTTGGTGTTTTGAAGAATCGCCGTTGGCCGTCGTGGAGAATTCTCAACGTTGCAGGATGGAGCAGTGCAAAAGGTACTTTCCTGGCCACGAGTTCTTTCTTCACCTGGTCGTATTCTTTCCGGCGTCTGGCGACAGCGGGGCTCACGTCAGGGAACAGCATAACAGGTGCGCCATCATGTTGAATGGTGTTTCTTTCCTTTGAAGCTGCCGCACGCAGGATCCTCTCTCTGTCTTGGTACCTCAGGAATCTGATTATGATGGGTCTCGGCTTCTTATCGGGTGGTGGTTTGGGGAAGAGTGCTCTGTGTGCTCGCTCTATGATGATGGGTTCAGAGAAATTGTCCAGACCCAGAAGGGAGGGGAGCCAGTCAGTGAAAAACTTCACCGGGTTCGTGCCTTCATAACCCTCCGGTAGATTGATGACTCGAATGTTATTACGCCTGCTGTAGTTTTCAAGTTGGTCAACTTTTTCGAGCAGGTAGTCATTCTGTTTGTGTAGTTGAAGCACCGTTTTGTCCAGGCCCACTAGTGTATCCTCCGCCATGCTGATGCGGCCCTCCGCCTCTGTTACTCTCGTGACAAGGCTGGTTATGGTTTTATCCAGATGTGTAATGGCAGAGTTTATCTCTGTCAGCTTGGAATCAAATTGGGAGGCGAGTTTTTGGTTTCCTTCTCGGATCTCTCTGAGAATGTAGGCCGTGCTCTCATCTGGGTTTCGACTTCCCTCGCCATGCTCGCCGTGTTGATGTTTGGGGCTAGCGTTAGCCTCCTATGTAGCCATCGTGAGTGAAGGTTTTGTATGGTAGCTTTGTCTTCCTTTGGACCTGAGTTCCATGCACTAACTTTAGATCAACTTGGATTCAGAGTCTGGGTGACATAAATTAGTTAAAGGATAATTTTAACTAGGTGTTGTCGGGAGCTCTCGGTGGCACGTCCGTCTACCTTCGCTGCATCACGTGACTCCTCCCACAAACATAACTAATTATGAAACATAATGTTGCTCTGAAACAGTTTGCTAACACATCTGCTATTTGATGTAACATGCCACGTGTTTTGTTTACAGCTTTTCCACTGCTCCCCAAGTAGCTTTAATTTTTAGCTTTACAATTTTTTAAAAATCAAATTACAAATATTTTTTTTCACTTACAAATACAACAGTCTTGCTGTAGGAAACTACAGCACCCTGAAATCCCCATATTCACTCCAATCTCATCAAATCAACCAACATTTTCAATACAGTTCACATTTAGGTCTGATCCGTGAAAAAAATCACGGACTCACTGAGCCACATTTATTTATTTATTTACTTGTTGTATGTGTTACTGCTGTAACAAACTATGGTGCCCACTTCCTGAAATCTCATTTGTTGAGCATTAATCTATATCCCTGACAAGCTAAGAAAACCCATCCTATCTGCACGTCAACGAACAATTGTCAAATGTCCAATCAAAGGCTGAGATCACTCTGTTCCATTGTATTTGGTCCTCTTCACAGATTAAAGCTGGCAGACAAATGTCCCATTCAATGCTATTATTTGTTTGGCAACTTAACATCAAGTGAGCAACGAAGTTTTGCCAGTTCATTTTGACCTTGAATCTTCAGTGTAATGTCAACCAGTGTAATGAACTATAGAAGATGAGGGGAGATACAAGAAGCTATAAAGTGAATATATCCAGGGACTGAAAGTGAGCAGTGAAACCAGTGATCAAAACATTAAAGATTACAGTGTGAGTTCTTTTTCAGTGTACGTATGTGTGTGTGCGTGCGTGCGTGCGTGCGTGTGTGCATGTGTGCACTCACATACATGTCTGTCTCTGTGAGGACCGCAAGTTGTAAGAACAACAGTACAAGAGGAAGATTTTTGTCATCATTGGGTCTACTGGAACATGTAGCCTACTGTAAAAAATTGTTTTAAGACTGAACAGCTGTTGAGGGAAGTTTCAGAAATGTGTATATATCTTGAAAGGAGAAATGACCCTCTGAACTAGTAAACTGCTAAATAATATAATAACATGTCCTTATTCTGGCAGGTGGCAGAGGGATTACATCTTTCCACTTGTGTACACAAATGAATTATAAATGATTCATTTGTAATTAGGTAAACTGCGGGATAGCAGCCATGTTAATATAAATAGGTTATCACATTCACAGTTATGATGCTACATAGGATGTTGTTGTAGCAACATTAGCTTTGGTGGCTATCACTTAGTTTCAAAATTTAATTAACAGTGACAAATGTCGGAACTTGAATGATCTAAATGAGCCGATTGACTTCAATGCAGTTTTGGACACAGACATGGATACACCCTCAGATTTTGCCTCTGTAGCTGAAATGCTAAGATGTCTACCATCAACATCATTGCCCTGCTTTTATCATCCTGCTCTCTTCAAACTCAGCGTCGATGTTTGCTTTCCATCTCATGTACAGTTGGTACCCTTGCATTGTAGTGACTGTGCAGACATAAGAGATTGGAGGGTCCATGGACTTCCACACCAGAGCCTTGTGTACACCTTCAGATGAAGACATTTGCGTCACACAGACCCTTGTGGACCTTCATGGACATTCATGTACTCACAGATGTAGAAAGTATAACATTGGAGACCACTGCACTAAATTCACTGCCATCTCTTAATCTGGCTGCTTCACACCTGCGGCACTGATCAGCTCCTCAGACCTGAATATCATTCATGTTTGCTGTTAAATATCAGTGAGCTTTGCTAAGTAGTCAATCATGAGACTCTCTTCAGGTTATGCTCACAGTGTACACAACAAGCACAGAGCTAAACTATCTCAAGTATTTACTGCTGTGGGAGCAATTCTGTTTTTCAGCCTGCAAAAATACTTTCTGAATTCTCACATAAGAAGTGTTTCTCCCTCTGTGTATGAATGAGGAGGTGTTTTAATAAGGCGAGACATTTATAGACAAATGGAGTGTTAATTCTATTTTCCACATTTTATGAAACTTACTTTTCCTTCTGGCAACAACTGAGTGCTGAGCTCAAACAATTAAGGTGTTCTTGCTGCCAGCCGTGAGGCTTTGCCCACTAACATAATCATTCTTGGAAACTGCATCTGTAATATCCTAATTTTATGGAAGCAATGAAATAAATTCAGCTACAGTCATTTGCATTTTTTCTGTTTAAAAATGGTGATTAAAAGTAAAGCCATGTATTTTAAAAAAGTGACCATCAAAATAAATTGGTGAAATGAAACACAGATAAACAGTTCTGAGCTCATTTTACATGTCTGCTGGACCTTGAGAGAATACTGCAGCCAATTCATATTCCAAATGCAGTGACTGATGAACAGGAGAGTCATGAATGATGGATGAGGGAGAACAAAGGTGATACTCTCTGTGTCAGCAATGGTAAATTAACTCACTAACCAAGGTAAACCAAACTGGTCATAATTGGTTTCCTTTATCAGCGCACTGCTTTTGGTGCATTAAAGCTGAAGGACAAGCAGAGAGGACATGAGACTGAAACTTCAAAAGTGAATGCAAAGCTTACAAATGAGTCTGATAAATGCCAAATGCCAAGCCTCTGACAAAATGCTGACCACAAGAACTGCTCCTTCTTGGGAAAAGGATACAATTGTGCTTGTCATTTAAAACCATTCTCACGCCTGTGTACTGTATATTTGCTGGACAAAATAACAGAAACACATTGATTCAGCTCCGTGGTCATTTCTGAAGCTGAGACTTTGGTGTAGTTAGACTGGATTGTACCATTGTAAGAGGTTCCTGTTAATTTTCCAACAATCTATATAACCTTCATCTCCATTAAAACAATGGAAGCAGGGTAGAGAAACACCTCTCATTGGGGTTGACCCTCATCCATGCCTTGAGCCACAACACATCGCTCTCATAGTTGAATAAAGTTGTTCTTTATACTACAAATAATGCTGGAGCTGGAGTTTTGCCCTTCAGATCAAGGCAATGGAGAAAAATGTCCACACTTTTCCTAAATGTCTAGACTTTGTAGACTTGCTAATCATAGCAAGTGAAGATGTGTCTCTATATTGTTATCGTTTCCTGAATAAAGCAACTTTTTGCAATTTATTCTAGAGAACTACAGCAAGCAGTTAACACTGATCTTCTCATCAGCACTTTTCTATCTCTTGCAAATCACTGAATGATCAGTGCTTTTCTAAAACTAAGATGGAAACTGATTAAAAGCCATTTCCAAACAAACATTTTCTGCTTGGTTCTTCCTTTTACGCAGTAGCCAGATGACATTTTAATAGTCCAGGCTAAATAAATGCTGGAGACTGAGAAAGCTCCTGAAGACCTGTAGCCAACTCAGCAACCACTGACACGCAGCCAAGACAAGTTAGAGCCCAGAGTCACAGCAGACAGATATCCAGCTTTGTTATAAACCTTCTACACATGACTGGGAGGAAGGCTGGGCAGGGACATAGACATGTTTCATCTGTGCTTATGAAACCAGCAGAGAGATATAGACCTGAGCTGAGAAGTTGGCTCTAAAATGACCCAGAAAGCAAACATTTAAAGTGGGGAACAAGGTGTAAGGGTATTTAAAGTCCATTGTGTTAAGTATTGTTTCTTAGCTTGGGAACATGAAGCTGATAAATGGAACCAGAGTGAATAAAGACATGTATGTGAGCTGGACACAAATCCATCATTGCCAAGCCGGTGGTCAGATACCTACATTGTTCTGGTGTCAGGTGGGGTAGGGCCTGTCCTCGAACCAGCCTGCATGTGGAGCCGTCACCACCACAGATGCCACAGTTATCTTCCCTGGCACCACTGGCCAGCTGCCGATCACAGCCCACCTCCTGCACACACATTTCACATACACATACAGAAAATAGTTATTTCAACAATCAGCAAATAATTTCAAGTATTTTATCAAATAAAAATATCAAATATTGGTAGATTCCAGCTTGTCCAGTGTGAAGGAAAACAAACATGTTTTCTATGACCATTAAACTGATACGTTCAGTATCATCATGTTTACAACATGTTAAAATTGACACAACATGTCCTCATTCCAGTCATAGAAAACATAGTCAGGACACAAGTACAGCACGTCAAATTTTGTTTAACCAGGTGACAGGTTTACAACCTGTAAGATTGCTTGTGTTTCTTTCTCCACTGATGACACTGCCATGTTGTCAGCTGTCAGCAGTAACTTTGGTTGGTACAGTCTTTCACAGCTGAACTAAAACAATAAAACCCAGACTGTAATGAACCACAGTTTTCCTTTAAACCTGCTTTCTAAACATGAGTATGTTACTGTAGCAGGTTGGTATGGCAACCACTACCATACCAACTATTTCTACATTCACAGCATCACAAATGCTAAATGTATGTACTATGGTGGTGTGTGGTGACCCATTCAAGCTGCTGCCCTCCTTGTAATCCTCCCACACAGCTGCTCTATGTTAAAATTCAAATAAATAACATAAATAACAAAAACATGATCAACAAAATAAGAGAAGCTTGTAAAATCAGTTTCATCTCATTATCTCTTTTAAGGTCACATGATCCTTGTAGTCTATCTCGAGTAAAACAAATGCATGAAAAATTAAGTGTGATCCCAGTATTACTGTGCAAGCACTGTTTCCAAAATCCCAGTGAGATGCACCTGATACAAACGTGGCAGCACATTTAAATGTGACAACAGCATAGTTTTCCATACATCCACCACCTGCCTGTAGGCTCTGAGTCTAGGTTCCCCTAAAGTGGAATGTATTATCATTACTCATTATTATTACTCCCTATCATTACTCCCTGATGAGTGCGGCGTGTCCTTGTGGGGAGTGACTAGATGTCACATATCAACAATGTCTATGAGAATAAATCCCCTTTGAGGTGAATTGAGAAGCAACTTCCTGTGCTTGTGCACTTACTGACTGGCTTTACAGAGATGGAGAACGAGCTGCTTAGAGGGCGGCTGTGGTCAGGAGGCTCAGGAGGTAGAGTGTATCATCCACTAATCAGTGGTAAAGAAGTTGGGCAAGAACCGCTGAACCCCAAATTGCCCCCGATTTATCATCAGTGTGCGAATGTGTATGGTAGAAGAGGGCGATATATGTAGAGCAAAGTGCTGTATGAATGTTCTGTGAATGGGTGAATGTGACTAGTAGTGTAAAGTGCTTTGAGTGAGTATAAATACAGTCCATTTACAGTCCAGCTGGACTCAGAACTGGATTTTCTTCTCCCCGTGTCTAAGTAACTTGATGCTACATATTCAGCTACAGTAGACATGATATCGTTAGTTTGTTGTTACCAATACTGTGAATTGCCGAAACACAATGAATTTGTTCCGCAAATGTTGCTATTGCTGCCTTGGACAGTGTTGTGCCAGTTCACACTTAAAAAGAACATGTTCAGTTCATACAGATGAAAATGAACTAGCTCATGTTAAAAGTTAATTTTTTAAAATTTTGAACTAAGTTCACAGTTCCAAAAATGAACTAGTTCACGTTCATTTGTTCAGTTTTTTTTTAAATAAATAAAGTCCGGTATTCTTTTTCAATAGAACCTCCTTCATTCGAATGATGCATTGACAACAAATGGCAGCAAGTCCATGTAGCTCATAGTTTTTGCAATATATTTGTATATATTAGTATATTTTTTGTCGATTGATGTTTTTTTTGTACGTCGTTGTTTCGTCTGACGATGGAAAAAATAATGTACTCAGCTGAAGAAGCCATACCGTGGATGCAGAGCCAGGGCTAAGCTAAAGGCTAGGAGATGGAGATATAAGCCTTATCTCTCCACAACAGTCCTGAGTGAGTCCAGACTCACTTTTTTACCAGCTTGTCCAGTCTCTTTGTGTTCATGTCAGACATGCTGCTGCCCCAGCAGACTACAGCATAAAAAAGTACGCTGGCCACCACTGACTGATAAAACATGTGCAGCATTTCACTGCAGACGTCAAAGGACCTGAACCTCGTGAGGAAAAAGAGCCGGCTCTGACCCTTCAGGTATATGGCATCCGTGTTCAGGGACCAGTCCAGTTCACTGTCCAGGTGCACACCTAGGTATTTATAAGTGTGCACCACCTCAATGTCCTTCCCTCGAATTTTGACTGGCTGAAGGGTGGGCCTAGACCTCCCAAAGTCCATGACCATCTCCTTGGTCTTGGAGGGTGTTCAGTAGGAGGCAGTTCTTTCCGTTCCATTCACTGAAGGCCATCATCAGATCCCTGTACTCCTCTTCCTGCCAATTCCTGATACGTGCCACAATAGCTGTGTCATCCGAGTATTTCAGGATGTGGCAGGACTCAGAGTTGTATTTAAAGTCCACCGTATACAGGGTGAACAGGAACGGAGCCAGAACAGTCCCCTGTGGAGCCCCAGTGCTGCTCATCACTGTCCTTGAGACACAGTTACCCAGCCTGACGTACTGTGGTCGTCTTGTCAGGTAATCCACAATCTAAGACCTGAAGCAGGGATCCACGACCCATCCCTTTCAGCTTGTCTTTAAGAATGGGGGGTTGGATGATGAAAAATCAAATATCATAATCGTCATGTAACTACCTGACTCATCCAAGTAAGAATGGGCCAGTGGAGCATGTAAAGGGTGGCATCTTCCACTCCAATATGTTCCTTGTAGGCGCACTGTGGGGGGTCAAGTGCATGTTCAACCTGTGGCTTCAGAAGATGGAGAAGCAGCTGCTCCAGGGTCTTCATGATGTGTGATGTGAGAGCCACCAGTCTGTAGTCATTTATCTCAGCCGGTCTTCCTACTTTAGGGACTGGAACAAGACATGATGTTTTCCACAGGACCGGGACCCTCCCTGTTTGTAGGCTTAAGTTAAAGATCCTCTGGAGAGGCTCAGCCAGCTGGGCTGCACAGTCCTTTAACAGCCTCGGACACACACCATCCGGCCTGTTGCTTTTCCAGGGCGTAGCCTCTTGACCTCCGCCCTCACCTCCTCCACTGTAAAGGACAGAAGACTTGACCCCAGTATGGAGGGAGTTGCAGCTGCAGTGTCAGGTTGTGGAGGAGATGCCGTAGGAGAAGCTGCAGCTGAAGCAGTGGGAGAGAGAACAGGTGAGGCTGTGTCACACCTGTTGGAGAAAAGGTTGAACTCATTGGCCTTGTCCACATCACCTGATGTTGCCTGGCTGTTCTTGTCTTTATAGCCAGTGATGGTCCTCATCCCCTTCCACACCTCTCTGGTGTTGTTGTGCTGAAGCTTCCTCTTTACTTTCTTTTTATAGTCCTCCTTCGCCTGCTTTAATCTTCTCTTCAGCTCATGTTGCACACACCTGAGCTTCTCCCTGTTTCCATCCCTGAAGGCCTCCTTTTTCTGGTTGAGGAGGGTCTTGATGTTACTGGTGATCCAGGGTTTGTTGTTTGGAAAGCAGTGTACAATCCTTGCTGGTATTACAGTGTCCATACAGAAGTTAATGTAGTCTGTGGTACATTCAACCATTCTATCAAGGCCAGGGTCCTTGCTTTTATCATTTTCCTGTGATTCCAACAGGACATTCCAATCTGTGCAATGAAAACATTCTTTTAGAGACTCACTGGCCTCTGGGGTCCAGTTCCTGAATGAGCAGGTGGTTGCAGCCTGCCTCAGTACACAGGGTTTGTAGGAAGGCTGAAGAGAAACCAGATTATGATCTGATCTGCCAACTGGTGGTAGAGCTGAAGCAGTGTAGGCCTCCTTGACCTGGCGTCTCTGTCTGCTTGTACTGCAGGGACTGCACTGTACTGCAGTTGACAGACTCAACACTGCCTTGGTTCCTCAGCAACACACCTGCTGAGTCTGAAGCCGTTGAATAAGTGGTTATCGACAGACACACAGACAGATAAACTGACAGACAGAGATTCCTCTAATTATAGATGGTGAATTTTCACTAACCTAAACTGAAGCTCAAATCTCCATGTAAAATATTCTCATTATCTATGGGATGAAGCAATGACGCCCAGATGAAAGATGACTGCCAAACAAAGGGGGATTTTATTTCCAATGCATGTAAATAGTAATTAAAGTGAAAAGCAATATCCTCACTTGTGTTCATCATTATGGTTCTCCTCCGTTATAGCATGAAGTTTATCCGGCCAACTGCAATGTGTTGTGTTCGTGGCACACTGGAGATATGGAACCCAGACTGTATACTTTCACATTTTCTATTGAATCATTTCAATAAGTCATAAATATTTAGTTGCACTTTGTCTTAAAAAAAAAAAAAAGTTCTGTTGTAAAGACTGAGCTGTGAGACCAGTAATTTCTATTCCACTACAAAAGTCTGGTTTGCAGGTCACCTGGGTTTTATTTAATTTACTACTTCTCTCATGCATATACATACAGACACACAGCCTAATGTAGATATGCTGAGGGTTGTCATGCTGAGTTACTGTGACACAACAAAGTGACTCATACACATGGATACACAGCAGTGCACATTGCAGCTCTCTTACACTTTACTCCCAGGACTTGTATTTATTTTCTCTTCTCCTTGTGTACAGCTGGATTTCATGTTGCTGTGTTGTGTATTATTAATCCATACACATGCACTAGAGAAAGGATTGGCCTCATTCAATCACTGTCAAACACTGTAACATCTATCCAGCACTCCTTCCTGTGCTATTGCCTCTATCAGCGGATGATGCCATTTCATCCCTGCCTTGCCCAGGACCCTCTCTGTATGTCAGGGTGGGCAGAAGCTGCTGTTTGAGCACACATCCATCATACATCTCCCATTATCGCTGTGAAGAACCTGGTCTGGTTGTAAGAAGCATTTTCAGTTTAATGATGCAACAGAAGCAGCCGGAGTAAATCGAGTTTCTCAACAAATTGCAATTTTACTCAGGCAGATTCTATCTCATCAGTCAAACAAAGCAAAACCATAACCACAGTGGAGGGGGAGACTTTCCTGTCCTGTAGGAAATTAGTTCCATTTGTGCCAGGTTTTTCTGATACCTGGGTCCTTGCCAAACAGCAGACACCTTCCCAGTGCTAAGTGTTCTAATACTATGGTCTACTACAGTTTGCCAACAAGGAACATGTTGGAGTGGATGATACCGTCGTCCTTTACATGCTCCACCAGCCTATTCTTACTTGGATGAGCCAGGTAGTTACATGAGGATTATGTTCTTTGATTTTTCAAGTGCATTTAACACCATCCAACCCCCCATTCTTAAAGACAAACTGGAAGGGATGGGGGTGGATCCCTGCTTCACATCCTGGATTGTGGATTACCTGACAAGACGACCACAGCACGTCAGGCTGGGTAACTGTCTCAGGGACAGTGATGAGCAGCACTGGGGCTCCACAGGGGACTGTTCTGGCTCCGTTCCTGTTCACCCTGTATACGGTGGACTTTAAATACAACTCTGAGTCCTGCCACATCCTGAAATACTCGGATGACACAGCTATTGTGGTGCGTATCAGGAATTGGCAGGAAGAGGAGTGCAGGGATCTGACGATGGCCTTCAGTGAATGGAGCAACAAGAACTGCCTCCTACTGAACACCTCCAAGACCAAGGAGATGGTCATGGACTTGAGGAGGTCTAGGCCCGCCCTTCAGCCACTCAACATTCGAGGGAAGGACATTGAGGTGGTGCACACTTATAAATACCTAGGTGTGCTCCTGAACAGTAAAATGGACTGGTCCCTGAACACGGATGCCATCTACTGGAAGGCAGAGCCAGCTCTTTTTCCTCAGGAGGCCCAGGTCTGTGCTTGGCAGGAGTCTGGAGTCCACCCTCTCCACAATATTCTGGCAGGACAGAGAAACAGCTCTGAAAATTTATCTACCGGAAGGAGCAGGAGGCTCAAGTCCTTTGATGTCTGCAGTGAAATGCTGCACATGCACACTCAGGACTGTTGTGGAGAGACGTATGCAATGTAAGATGGAGGCCATCTTAGACAATACCAACCATCCTCTCCACAACATTCTGGAGGGAAAGAGAAGCAGCTACAGTTGCAGGAAACATCTCATCTCACTGCAGAACAGAGAGGTTCAGGAGATCCTTTGTTCCGACTGCCATCAGGCTGTAGAACACCTCAGCCAAAGGAAGTGGACTAATGTAATCGTTATTTTTTATTCATTATTAACTTTTTATTATTATTATCAACAATGAGCTAATGGACACATGAATTTCCCCTAGGGGATAAATAAAGTATCTATCTATCTATCTATCTATCTATCTATCTATCTATCTATCTATCTATCTATCTATCTATCCGAATGACCCAAATGAAATGGACTGTTACCATGATTACAATCACAGATTTGTCTAGGTTTGAAAATTGCTGTTCAAATTTGGGATAATGTAGGAACACATGTGGAACATTTTTTTACACGTTTTTAGACATTTTAATGTGGAAAAGTTACAGATTATAACTTTAACAGTCAGAAAACAAGTCTGTATATTAAAAAGAGGTAGGTGAATCTAACAAGTATAAATTACAGTTGAAATGTTAGACATGAGAAAAAAACAATATAAAAATAATACTACATATATAGCTTATGTCATGGTTTGCCATGGCAGACACTTTTTGTTAGTTTGTTTGGACTTATGTCACTTCCTGTTTTATTTTGTAATTGGTTTCCTTGTGTGTCTCAATGTTTTTACTTCCTGTCTTGGTCTTGTTTCTGTGTGGTGATTGTCTGCCCCGCCCTAATGTGTTTCACCTCTGTTCAATCACCCTTGCCTCCCTTGTCTATATAGTCTTTGTGCTTCCCTTTGTCTGTGTTGGTTCGTCTGTTTATCTCTGGGTTTGTCATCATCTGGTTTCACTGCTTGTTCATGTCTGGTTTGTCCTCGGTCTGTTCATGTTGCCGGTTGTTTAAGTTCTTATGTTTCCCTGTGCTACACCAGTGTTGTGTAAGCACTTTGTTAAGTTAATAAACCTATTTGCACCTCATCCCCCTGTGTTGGCTGCATTTGGGTTTCAGCCTTACCCGCGTAGTGACTGACCTTGACAGTACAAACCAAACAAGGAAATGGACCCAGTGGCCTACGCCAGCTTCATGTCTTTTTTGAGGTTGCCTCAACCCTCCAAGCCAGCACCCCCGTCGGTCTTCAGGCCCCTTTGCATGCTGGCTGATCCCCTCTCTGACTCGGACCTGGACGACCCTGACAAGTCCCCTTTCAAGGGAACTCGTCTGGCTATTTTTACGGGGTTTCGCGGTACCCAGGAAGGCGAGGTCATCATGGCTCCCGTCGCTACAGGGAGACTCGGCCTCGACCCAAGCCCCAGGTTCCTCGCTTCCGGCCCAAGCCACAGTCCAAGGTCCCCAGCTTCCAGCCCAAGCCCCAGCTACCCCACTGTCCAGAGCCTCTGCTCCCTTGTGGTCAGGAGCCCTCGCCAACTACCTTGGCTGACGCATCAACTGTTCCAGCGTCGGGGGTCCCAGTTGGTGTTTCATCGGCTCCTGCCTCAATTCCCGGGTCGACCATCCTGGCTGACGCATCAGCTGTCTCAGCGTGAGGGGTCCCGGTCGATTCCTCCCTGGCTCCTGAGTCAGGTGTATTGGACAATGTCTCTCCTGCACCCCCTGTCCTGTTGGCGGCCCAGCTAACTCCTGATTCTGGTTCCCAGTCAGTGGTCTGACTGACGCCTAATCCTGATTCCCTGTCGGCGGTCCAGCCGAATTCTGTTCCTCGTGTCCTGTTGGCGGCCCAGCTGACTGCTGATTCTGTTTCCCAGTCAGTGGTCTGGCTGACACCTGCTCCTTGTGTCCTATCGGCGATCCAGCTGGCTCGTGATTCTGGTTCCCAGTCAGTGGTCCGGCCAAATTCTGCTCCTCCTGTCCTGTTGGTGGTCCAGCTGACACCCGATTCTGGTTCCCAGCCAGTGGTTCTGGTTCCCAGTCAGTGGTCCGGCCGACTCCTGCTCCTCATTTCCTGTCGGCGGTCCGGCCGAACCCTGTTCCTTGTGTCCTGTTGGCAGCCCAGCTGACTCCTGATTCTGGTTCCCAGTCAGTGGTCCGGCCGACTCCTGCTCCTCATTTCCTGTTGGCGGTCCAGCCAATTCCTGCTCTACGTGTCCTGTTGGCGATCCGGCCGAATCCTTTTCCTAGTGTCCTGCCGATGGCCCAGCTGACTCCTGATTCTGGTTTCCAATCAGTGGTCCAGCCGAATTCTGCTCTTCCTTGCCTGTCGGCAGTCCAGCTGACACCCAATTCTGGTTCCCAGTCAGCGGTCCGGCCGATCCCTGTTCCTCGTTTCCTGTCGGCAGCCCAGCTGACCTCTGATTCTGATTCGCAGTCAGTGGTCTGGCCGACTCCTTATTCCCATTCAGCGGCTCGGCCGACTCCTGCTCCTCATTTCCTGTCGGCGGTCTGGCTGAATCCTGTTCGTCGTGTCCTGACGGCAGCCCAGCTGATTCCTGATTCTGGTTCCCAGTCAGTGGTCTGGCTGACACCTAATCCTGATTCCCTGTCCGCGGTCCAGCTGAATCCTGTTCCTCGTGTCCTGTTAGCGGCCCAGCTGACTCCTGATTCTGTTTTCCAGTCAGTGGTCTGGCCGACACCTGCTCCTTGTGTCCTATCGGCGATCCAGCTGGCTCGTGATTCTGGTTCCCAGTCAGTGGTCCGGCCAAATTCTGCTCCTCCTGTCCTGTTGGTGGTCCAGCTGACACCCGATTCTGGTTCCCAGCCAGTGGTCCAGCCGACACCTGCTCCTCCTGTCCTGTTGGTGGTCCAGCTGACTCCCGATTCTGGTTCCCAGTCAGTGGTCCGGCCAACACCTGATCCTGATTCGCAACCGGTGGTCCGGCTGATACCTGCTCCTCTTATTCTGTCGGCAGCCCAGCTGACTCCTGTCCCTGTTACCCAGTCGGTTCCTGATCACCCTCTGAAGGAGCTCTGCCTGCCATGCCGGTCTCCTGCTTGCCCTCCAGAGGGGCGACGCCATCCTCCGGCTCGACCTTCGGAGAGACACCGTCTTCGCCGCTGTCATCCTGCTTGCCCTCCAGAGGGGCTACGCCTGTCACACTGGCCTCCGCCTCGACCTCCAGAGAGAACCCATCTTCGCTGCCATCCTCCTGCTCGCCCTCCAGAGGGGCGACGCCATCCTCCGGCTCGACCTCTGGAGAGACACCGTCTTCGCCACTGTCATCCTGCTTGCCCTCCGGAGCAGCTCCGTCCGTTGACCCGACCTCCGGGTCGCCCCACTGAACTGCCCAGCCTGTCCATAAGGCCTCTGAGCCGTCCCCCTGAGTTGCCCTGTTTTGTCCCTGAGCATCAGAGGATGCTGTCCAGCTCTGCCCTTGTGGTCCCAGGCTATTTCCATGGCCTGGTGGCCTTCCCGTCTGTACACTGGCCCCTGGATCCCTCCTCCCGCCTGACTTAGTGTTTGTTTTTTGAGGGTCGTCTGGAATCCGACCCTTAAGGGGGGGGGGTACTGTCATGGTTTGCCATGGCAGACATTTTTTGTTAGTTTGGACTTTTGTCACTTCCTGTTTTATTTTGTAATTGGTTTCCTTGTGTGTCTCAATGTTTTTACTTCCTGTCTTGGTCCTGTTCCTGTGTGGTGATTTTCTGCCCCACCCTAATGTGTTTCACCTTTGCCTCCCTTGTCTATATAGTCTTTGTGCTCCCCTTTGTCTGTGTTGGTTCATCTGTTTATCTCTGGATTTGTCATCATCTGGTGGTGTTGCTGGTTGTTTAAGTTCTTACGTTTCCCTGTGCTACACCAGTGTTATGTAAAGCTCTTTAAGTTAATAAACCTGTTTGCACCTCATCCCCCTGTGTTGGCTGCATTTTGGGTCCAGCCTTACCCGCATAGTGACTGACCTTGACAGTTTACAGTGCTTGGTGCAGCAGTCTACACTCTGTGAGTAAAGTCCAAAGCTTTACAGTCAAAGTGAGCACAGTGTGCAACAGTGTGTAGGTTGGCTTTAATGCATAGTTGTACTTTCATGTACTTTTATGTGCAATATAGTGTATAATAAATGTAATCACAGTATACTAAACACACTATACTTAAAATGTTTTAAAATTAAATGATCTTTAAAACATAGAAGAGCAATGTTTGTTTTTAAATAAAGTATCTATCCCTCTATCTTGCTATCTATCAATCCATCTATTGATCTATCTTTAAAAATGTCAAATGTTAAAAATGTCCTTGCATTGCTTTTTTAGGCTTGTTTGTGTATTAAGACTTGTTTGCTATCTTAGTCTTATTTTTCACTAAAAGATCACATCCATGGCAAAAACTGAAGAATCAAAATGGATAGCTGGTTAGCAACAGGAATTAAAAGGAAAGAGTCAGAGACAAATGGTGCTCCTCCGTCAAACAGAAAAAAAAATTGAGCTTCCCCTGGTTTCAGTTCAATGCTGAGTGTTTCATTGTTATTAAAATAAAATGTGCCCTGAGAAAGTATTGTTTGGCCTCCATCTTATTATGGGGTTGGATGTGTGCCACCAACATTTTTGGGATTTTGGATTTTGAAGGGGGCTGAGTTGGAAAAGGTTGAGAACCACTGCTATAGACATTTTGTACAGATGGTAGATGGTGGAATTTTTTTTAGCGACCAACTCCGTTTGGCTTTCAGCCATCGCTCTCCATGTGCTACCGCTACACACACAAACAAGGAGGCGGGTAGGAAAGTGCGTCACTGCCCGTAATTCGCTATGATTGGTCAGTCAGGTTGACGACGTCAATATGTCTGCTGCGTCGGTGCATCAGCATAGAACTGCAATTTATAGAATGTGCCCTAGACGATCCCACGATCTCTGCAGTTTGAAAGATCGTCTTCACGTTGTAATCCTTCACGATCTAATATCGTCATATCGCCCACCCCTAATAGAGACCCATCCATTCTCTAAGTCCCCGACCACCCATGCCACCACTGCTCGCAGCTGAGCTGCCCAGTAGTAAAATTTTAGATTAGGTAGGTTCAAGCCTCCTTTCTCCTTTGCTGACATCAGTACTTTCAACCGTATTCTTGGTCTTTGGTTTTGCCAAATTAATTTTGATATTAATTTTTCTAATGACTTAAATATAGATTGTGGTACTAAAATAGGGAGGGACTGAAACAAAAATAGTAGTCTTGGTAGGATATTCATTCTCACAGACTCTATTCTGCCAAAGAGTGACAAGGGGAGCAAATCCCATCTATTTAGATCCTTTTTAATTTCTTTGATCAGTTTATCATAATTAAAGGAAAATAATTGTGTGGTCTTAGGTGTGAGAAAAACACCAAGATATCTGAATACTTGACTGGATCTTCTGAAAGAGACCAGGTCATCTAACTGGGAGGGCCAGTCCCCAACGATCATCATGGCTTCAGATTTGTTCGTATTAACTTTATAGCCTGATATTTTACTGTATTCATTAAGGTCATGTAGGAGAGCGGGGACAGAGGTAATAGGATTTTCCAAAAATATTAATATATCATCTGCGAAAAGTGCCAGTTTATGCTGCTTATTTCCTTCATCAAGTATTCCCTGTATGAGAGGATCAGATCTTATCAGTTCGGCTAGCGGTTCAATGCTGAGAGCAAATAAAGAGGGTGACAAAGCATCTCCTTGACGTGTGCCTCGTCCCAGCGGGAAGAATTCCGAGCAATGCCCGTTTACTCTAACTCTGGATCTTGGGTTTTTATAAAAAGTTTTGATCCACCTCACAAAGATATCATTGAAACCCATTTTGCTGAGAGTCTGTTCTAAGAAGGTCCAGTCGACCCTGTTGAATGCCTTCTCAGCGTCTAAGCTGAGAAGCATTGACGGGGTGTCCCTCTTGGCTGCAAGTGACTGTAAGTTCAAGGCTCTTCTTACATTATTAGTTCCCTGTCTATTGTTAATAAAACCCGTCTGGTCTGGCTTTATAAGCTTTCTAATGTATTTTTGTATTCTATTTGCTATAATGGAAGTCAAGATTTTAAGATCTACACATAGGAGACTGATAGGGCGGTAAGCATGTACATAGAGTCAAGTCTTTATTGTCTTTATGAATAACACTTATCACTGCATCTGACCATGACCCAGGGGGGTGTCCTTCTGTTAGAGCGTAGTTATAGACTCTACACAAAACTGGAGTTAACTCATTTATCAGGGTTTTATAATATTCTCCAGGAAGGCCATCTACCCCTGGAGATTTGTTATTTTTAAGTCTAAGAATATTTTCCTTGATTTCTTCTTCTGTAATTGGACGTGTCATTGTATCTGCCTCCTCTACTGTTAATCTGGTTAAATTAATTGAATTAACGAAGGATTCAATTTTTTCTTTTTTAAGAGGCTGATCTTCAGCTGTATACAGCTTTGGTAATAAGTAGCAAATGCCTCTGAGATATGTTTTGGTTGGGTTAACATCTGGTTATTATTTGGGCATTTTATTTTATGCACTACTCTGTTAGATTGAGCTTTACGCAGCTGGAAGGCCATTAGGCGGCTTGCTCTGTTACCAAATTCGTAGTACTTCCTGTTGATAAATCGCAGTGCTCCTTCTGCCTTGTAGGTCAATAGGTCATCCAATTTCTGTCTCTTCTCTTTTATTAATACCAGAACTTGGTGTTTTTTTGATTGTTGATACTGTGCCTCTAGCTTTTTAATTTCCCTCTCTAACTCAACCTGCTGAGCTAGTCTTTGTTTTTTTAATCTGGATGAAATAGCAATTATGTTGCCCCTCATCACCACTTTGGCTGCCTCCCAGAGAGTAGAGGGGGAGACTGTGTCATTATCATTAGATTTCAAATAGTCTGTTAGGTTTTCACGGATTTCGTGTTGAATTACTTCATCGTTTAATAATGATACATTGAGTCTCCAGTATTTAAACTGTTTGTTTGGTCCTATCTGTATCTTTACAGTTACAAGAGCATGGTCTGATATAGTTATTGGTTCTATGTTACATTCACTAGATCTGCAAATATCCATTTCTGATATCAAAAACATATCTAGTCTAGAGTGGCTGCCATGTACATGTGACATGAAAGTATAGTCCTTTTCTCTAGGATGTAGGTGGCGCCAGACATCCACCAGGCCTAGTTCATCCATCATTGCATGAAGAGTTATTGATTTCTTGTACATAGGGCCTACTCCTGCTGGAAGCCTATCTACAGTCTGCCTCAAAATGCAATTAAAGTCTCCACCTATTAAAATAATTCCCTCTGCTTTGTCTGCTAATAAAGATGCTATCATTTTAACCCTTGTATTATGTTAAGGGTCAATTTGACCCATTTCAGTTTTTGTGTTGACCAAAGTACTGGTTATCCTTTTTTTTCTTCATGAAATTTGGTGACTTTTCCTCATCTAGGGTCATGAACTGGTTTGTAAAATCTGGACACTTTGATGTGTAGTGGAGTGTCTGTGCAGAGTTTGTATACAAAAATGATGTTGCGGGTCATTTTGACCCAGACACTTTAATGTGGGTAAGTAGCTGTTCAGATCGAAAATAAACATGTCTCTTTGATGTACTTGTATTTTGACCCAGGTGTGTGAAGAGAGGGAACTTTCTCACACTTGTCCTTGTCACTGTTCTCATGTCATCTTTTTGACAAGCTCACCAAAAATGAGCTCCCGAAGGATTATAGCTGAGGAAGCTTTATCACAGATTTTGAACTGGGATAGTGATGTAGAGGAAGAGATTTCAGAGACAGAGGATCTTTCAGAGACAGAGGACAATGTTATTGCTGATCCAGATTGTCAATTTTCCTATGATGAGGAGGATTCAGAGGACGAGTCTGCCGTTGTCCCTCCAACAGATGAAAACCAAGGAATGCAGCAATCATCATCCACAGAGGGGACATGGGCATCTAAGGACGGTAATATAAAATGGTCAACATCACCACACCAAAGCCGAGGCAGACTGTCATCTTCCAATGTGATCAAAATGACTCCCGGTCCTACAAGATTTGCTGTCATACGAGTTGATGAGATTCAATCAGCATTTCAGCTCTTCATATCCCCACCAATAGAGAGGATTATACTGGAAATTACCAACTTGGAGGGGAGATGTGTGTTTCAAGAGAAATGGAAGCCACTGGATCAGACTGACTTGCATGCTTACATTGGAGTTCTGTTATTAGCTGGAGTGTACAGGTCAAAGGGAGAAGCAACTGCAAGTCTATGGAATGAAGAGAATGGAAGGCCAATCTTTCGTGCAACAATGTCTCTGGAGACATTCCACATGATATCTCGTGTGGTCCGCTTTGACAACCGCGACACCAGAGCTGATCGACGTGAAAGAGACAAACTAGCTGCGATCAGAGATGTGTGGGATAAATGGGTTGAAATTTTACCTTTGTTGTACAATCCCGGTCCCCATGTTACTGTAGATGAGCGCCTTGTTCCATTCAGGGGGTGCTGTCCTTTCCGACAGTACATGCCCAACAAGCCTGCCAAGTATGGCATCAAAATGTGGGCAGCTTGTGATGCAAAATCCAGCTATGCATGGAATATGCAAGTATACACTGGAAAACTACCTGGAGGAACATCTGAGAAGAATCAGGGGATGCATGTGGTGCTGGAGATGAGTGAAGGGCTGCAAGGTCATAACATCACATGTGACAACTTCTTTACATCCTACCGCTTTGGAGATGAACTTCAGAAGAGAAAGCTGACCATGTTGGGAACAGTCAGAAGAAATAAGCCAGAACTTCCCAGTGAAATTCTGAAGATGCAGGGCAGACCTCTGCATTCCTCTATATTTGCTTTCACTGAGAAAGCAACAGTTGTTTCATACTGCCCAAAGAGAAACAAGAATGTTCTTGTAATGAGTACAATGCACACAGATGCATCTCTGAGCACAAGAGAAGACATGAAGCCACAAATGATCCTGGATTATAACTCCACCAAAGGAGGAGTTGACAATCTGGACAAAGTCACAGCAACATACAGCTGCCAGTGCAAGACTGCCCATTGGCCTTTGGTGATTTTCTACAACATTGTGGACGTGTCTGCTTACAATACCTATGTCCTGTGGACTGAAATCAACCAGCAATGGAATGCTGGCAAATTGTACCGACGTCAGCTTTTCCTGGAAGAACTCGGCAAAGCACTTGTCACTCCCAAGATCCAGACGCGAGCCAGGCCAGCTCGATCCCCAGCAGCAGCAGCAGCTGTCTATTAAAGAAATTTGGACAGTCCTCGTTCGGGGCATATAGATTAACCAGTGTAACTTTAGTACCTCCAATAGTGCCTATTACCATTACATATCTACCCTCTTTATCCTCAATTGTTTTTTCATGGCTAAAATAAACTGATTTATTTAGCAAGATAGCAACTCCTCTTTCCCTCCCGTTTTTGAAGGAGGAGCTATATATCTGATCCACCCATTCTCTCCTTAATTTTCAGTGCTCTTTTTCTGTCAAATGAGTCTCTTGTATCATTGCTATAGAACAGTGTAGTTTTTTAAGTTGGTTGAATATTTTTTTTCTCTTAATTGGACTATTTATACCCTTTACATTATAGCTGACACAGTTTAAACTATCCATGAATTATTAATTTGTGCTTTTTAGTATACTCTCCTTTCAGTATTTTACAAAAACACCTTAAATCAGGAAAAACTGAAATAATGCCTAATGACAGTGACCCATGTTCAGTCTCAAGGCAAAATAGAACCAATAGCATTAAAAAAACAAAATATAATATATATACCCAACTGGGTTTTTCAGTGTTATTTTGTTGTTCAGCTACTTCAAACCTGAACATGAACCAGTCCCTGGTGAAACCTGGGCTGAGGAGAGTGACTGCTCCTCTGTGGGGAACACACACAGTGTCGGAGCTGCTGTCGTCCGGCTGGTGAAACGGTCGTTGCTGCTCGGTATGCGGGTAATACTCGTGGTTTACTGAGTTCCGCCCATTGTAGTAAAACTTGGTATTCTTCCTAACATTGGTTGTTTTGAACTCCATAGTGAAACTCGGCATCACTCATCTCCACTGAAGAAAGCTCTGACATCCGTAGCTGGTAGCACCGCCGGGGTTTTCCCTCGCCTCTCTCCCGCGGTGCTCCACCTGTAGTGGGACAATTCGCTCTCCATCCACTCCCTCTCATCCACATGGGCCTGAATCCCGAGCTCCCGTAGCGCCGGGAGAGCATGTGTTAGTGTCGAGTAGGTCTTTTCACCATCACCCGTGAAGATCCTCAGCTGTGCTGGATAGATGCATTTGGCACTGATGTTTTTCTGCTTTAACTGTTTGATTACATCACGCACCTGGGCTCTCTTTTTTTGCAGCTCCGGGGAGTAATCATGGTCGAAGAATACCGGCTCTGTTTTGTATAAGATCTGTCTTTGGCTCCAGGCTTGTCTTAGGATGGCGTCCTTCACGGAGTAATCCAGAAACTTGACAATCAGAGATCTCGGGGTGGCAGTGGAGTTCTTTGGCTTGGCTGTTAGGGATCGGTGGGCTCTCTCAATTTGTATATTCACATCAGGCATTGGTTGAAGGACTGATTGAATTAGCTCCTTCACAAAAGCCTTCGCATCGTTTCCTTCACTCCCTTCGGGCACTCGGTAAATTCTTAAGTTATTTCATCTTGACCTGTTCTGTAGGTCTTCGCACCTGGCCATCAGGTCCATCTCTCTGTGCAGCAGGTAGCGTATTGCCCTCTGGTGTCTCATCCTGGTATCCTCTGAAGCGCTAATACGTCTTTCTGCCTCTGTTGTTCTTTTTTCAAGTTTAGTCATTTCGTCTTTGTGTTCTAGCATGGAAGATTCAAGTTTTGTCAGCGACAGTCTGGTCTGTTTGTGTCCGTCTCGATTTTCTGCCCTTAACTTCTCCAGTTCATCTAATATTTTAGACTCATGGTTAGCACTTGCTGCGCCACTCGGAGTCTGCCTTAAAGTTAGCTGCCTCAAATTTTCGTTTTTGTCATTCGTGTGCTCCTGTCTCTGTGCTTTTGCCTCTCACAGAACTTGCCATGTCGAGTTTGTGTAAGTTTGCCGAGTTTTAAGTAGTTTTGTTAGGAAATTAACAGTTAACCGACAGAGATCTGCTTTAAGCTGCTGTCTCCAACATGGCGTCACCGGAAGTCCGATATGTCGCAGATGTCCATTCTGCTTGAGGTTTCTGCCTCTTAAAAGGAAGTCTTTCCTTGCCACTGTCGCCTAGTGCTGCTCTTGGTGGGAATTGTTGGGTCTCTGTAAATAATATTATAAAGAGAAGGTCTAGACCTGCTCTATTTGGAAAGTGCCTTGAGATAACTTATGTTGTTATTGTGGCTATACAAATAAAAATTGGCTTGACTTGACTTGGAAGCAGCAACCTTCCTCTTTGTCAGTCATGCAAAATGCTCTTTCAGTCATCAGTAATCTATTTCTGCTTCAACTGGAGGACAAGCTGATGTTAGTGTTGCAATGCATGGCCTCATTAGCTAGAGACAGACAGACAGGATCCTGATTCTCTGGTCCTGCTCTAGTCACTCTGCCCCTGTTGACCAGTACTGACCAGTACCAGGTTAATAAAGACAGAAGCACTGCACTGTGCTCATGTTGCCCTCTGAAAACAGTGATAATGATGCCACCATAATGTTTCAATATTAAGACTAGTAGAGACATTAATCATGCACATCTCTAACTAGAATAACTGCTTCCACCAACCAGTGCAGTTGAATTACATGTCTGTCCAGACACATAATACATGTAGTGAAGGAAGTTGACCTTTGACCTTTTGGAAATAAATTCAAATTTAAATCACATCATCAATTTTTTTTTCCTGTTATAAATTTGTGTGAAATTTTCTCATAATTAGTGTACGAATTCAAGAGAGCTAAGAATGTGTTTATTGTTACTATTGTAATGTGTTTCACAGTGACCTTGACCTTTGACCACCAAAATCTAAATCAGTTCATACTTGAGTCCAAGTTAATGTTTGTACTGAATTTTCTGAGGTTTCTCTAAGTATTCCTCAGATATCACGTTCACAAGAATGGGACAGACAGACAACCTGAAAACATAATGCCTATGGCGACAGCTCCGCCCCTAAACCTTTTTTTAATGATCAGTGTACTCATGTATCAGTGTTCCCTTTCATAAGCTCATTTCCACAAGACTGAGGTAACTGACTGCTTTGAATCAAATATTCAGAGGGAAATACTGTATAACTGGATGATTAACAACGGTGACTTATGTACAGTAAACTACACTCTGCACTCTGATGAGGCTCACTGCTCTCAAAAACTGAAACCAGACACAAACCATCATCAGTGTGTGTGTGCTGTGGCAGCCGTCATACTCAGGGCCAGAGGAACGTAACAGCAAAGAGACATTGATCTGTATGCTGACGTGGAAACACTGCAGTTCTGATGAAAAGCTTTACACAAATATAATCTCTCATCTCTGTCTCCTCTTACACTGCAGCTCTTGTTTTAACGTAGCACATAACGTTGTAGAGTCATTATGGCTCCAGACAGTGATGGGATGGATGGGGTCAACAGCACAGGATCAGTTATGGGGAGTGAAATGTTTTATCCATGAAATATGTAAAATATTTTATTGGCTTTTAATGGCAGACATTTTGACTTGCCATGTATTGATAGCTTAGTTCCCAGGAGTTAAATCAGTGAGCTCTTCTGCACCTCAGGGCCTCAGAGCAAAACTCAATGAGATGCTACAATCTTGAAGTTATGAATTACACCCAAGCTTTTTCCTACTATCACACATCACAATGTCTTCTGTAAAAAAGTGTAAATAATTGTCTTCTAACCGGTCTTCTGAAGGTGAGATAATCTGCCTTGTCATGACTGCTGTGTTCAGATCATCTTAGTCTCAGTCTTTTTCAAATGATGCGCTTGTTAGATGTTGGACGGCGCGTGAAACCTCCTTTAGGATTCTGTTCTTGATTTGTGAGCATCTGTAAACAGACCATCTGACGAGCATGAACACTTCACACACTGATCAGAAGTTGAATAAAGAGAGATAAACTGCACATCTCATTTGCCTTCCTGAGAACACTGCAACAAATTTCTTTAAAAAAACAACTGCCAACACATAAGCCATATCAAGTTTATAAAATCATGTCAGTGTTGCTTACAGCTTTTTGCACTGCCCCCGAGTGCTCGAGAGAAAGATGAATCCATGTTTAAATAAGCCTGTAAAATACTGTAAGTTTTCACATCCATCAGGGCTGCAGCCTGTGAAAAACCAGAAGACATTCTTACGGTGGCCCTGAGAGCTCAATGCTCAGCAGCCACATGCAAACAGATAAATATTTAAATCAACAGACAAAAAGCCATCAAACAAACTGATACATGACAGTGTAGCAGTGATGTCTAAAAAGAGTTGATAACTGCAGGCACAGTGTGGACATTCAGAATAGATGTGAATATTTCTGCCTTGAGACTTGGTCGGATGACAAATCACGTGACCTTGTATTTTTGCAGGATACTGAGACCTTTACTGCACTATACTGATACTGTAGAGACATTTAGATAAAGCATCTGCTGCTCCAGAAATCCCTGCCCTGCCTCTGAAGCTCAGTTTAACAAAATCCCTGCAGCAGTTGCAGTGTTAGCTGCTGGGTGAGTCAAGTATGTTACACATTTTGAGCAGACACAGCAGAAGAGGCCAAAACTTGGAGAGCAATGATTATAGGAGATCAGGATGAAGAATGAAATGGTCTTCAGTCTGAAAACAAACAAAAATACCAGGCAGGTTTATTTTCTGATGAACTGCGGCAGATTTTTGACCAACTAAGGACATGAATAATTTTGTTCTTCATTCCACTTCTACAGCAGGTGTCACATTACACCACAGATACCGTTATATTGGCGGTTTCTGAGGAGTAAGACCTCTACCTTTTTTATAATTCAAACTAAATATTATAGCTGCTTACACCCTGAGGACTTTTTACTGGAAGCACAGTAACATCAACAGCAATAACTGATAAAGTGCGCTATTCAAACTAGGACTAGGAAATGGGAAGCTTTCAGCTGGTATTGTACTGTTTTGTGTGCGGCTGAGAAAATCCAAGGAAGAAATGTAGCTGTTGGTGACTGGGTTTGGGTGTAATTATGAGGATTAGAGACATATAATAACATCTCTGGTGTGAGCCACCAGGCTGAAATGTGACAGATTACTGCATCGAAGAAAAGTGGGATAACTTAAATCACTTTTTTTATTTCCACTTCAAGTGACGCATAGTGTGCTGCTGTTCAGATTCAAGGTTTAAAGGGAAGGACATATCCACAGTGAATATCAATGTGTGTGGCAAAGTGCGCCCTGCAATCAGTGTGTGTATACAGTATACTGTATATATACTGTATATGTCATGGACTCTGCTGGAGCTTCCTGCCCCTCTTAACCTCCACCCTCTTGCTGCCTATCCTGCACACACCCCTCTGCTCATCAGCACCTGCACTCGGTCTCCACCCACTGGTACTCCCTCTGCATTGTCTGCCAGCCTGCTCATTCTGACACACACCTGTTGCTCATTTGCTCATTTACTCCTCAGTATATACCAGTCCCTTTGCCATTGTTTGCCAGATCGTAATTTGTGCTCCTGCCTGCTTCGTATCCAGCCTGTTGTATATATATTGCCTTTTCTCGATTTTGACCTGTGCCTGTTAACGTTATCGTGAGTTTTTGCCTGATCCCTTTGTACCTCTGCTTGTTTGGACTAATTTTTGGTTTTGGTTTTTTAGTAAACACTTGTTTTGCCGTAATAATGTTCAATCTTTTTTTACTGATGAAACTAACATTGCAAGAAGCAAAGACACCTCACGCAGGAGCTGGCCTGGTGTGCAGAGACAAGGATGTTTACACGATTTAAACTTCTCTCTCAACATCGCTTTATTTTTCTCTTTAATAATTGGAAACAACTATAAAAACCTTTAGATGCGATTGGATGACAGTTTCAGACACACCCTGGCTTCACTGTCTCACACCTCACTGCATCCCTGGAGAGTTTCTCGGGATTCATCATGCATCATTTTCATTAGTTTAGCTTTAATGCCTCATGATGCTATAATGCTACAACAACCTGAGAAAGTTAACCCTCATGAACTGCTCACACAAACACACACTCAAATTTATTATATAAATAACACAGATGCATTTTGGGTAATTTTGTTAATGGTGTATAACCATTGACTGTTGGACCACGCTGATATGTGCGGTGATACTGAAACACCACATGTAAATACAGGCTATTTTGACGTGTGTCCTGCAGTAGAGTCCATCACTACTCCATTTCCCTTCAGATACTTGACATTATTAAAGTTTTAAACTGAATTTCAGGGATGCCTCGGTGGCTCACCTGGTAGAACGTGTACCCCATAGGCTTCGTCCTAACCGCAGCTGCCATGGGTTCAAATCCAACTGATCCTCTCTCTCTCCCCCTGACTTGTCTGTCAATCTCTTTGCTATCATAATAAAAGCAAAAATGCCCCCCCCCAAAAAAAAAAACCCAAAAAAAAACAAAAAAACAAACAAAAAACAAAAACAAACTAACCTTAAACAGAACTTTATTATTTAAAGTGTAGTAGTGGAAGGAGTGATAACTACTTCTTCTGTGAGTGGAAGCGTCTGTGCTGCTGCATCCTGGATGAAGCTGTAGATGGAGAAAGGTGTAAGCCTCTTATGACTTCTGTATAAAGATATCATTAGAGGCTACTGTGCATTTTCAAGTGTCATTTTGTAAATGTATCTGCCTTTTCCACTGAGGGACATTGTAAGGTGGTGATGTGTGATACTTGTGATATGCTGGATTATAATATTTCAGAGCCTCTCTAAATGGATCTGATGAGGATGCTACCTCATCATCTTGGCTGTTTTGAGGAAGCAGCGAAGAAATAACCCCGTTCTCTGCCACAATTCCCTCTGAGACCAACAAATTCCCTCATGCTGCTTACAAAAACGGATTTTAGTACAATGTCCTGAATATCAGAGAAAGTTCTCAATTTATGGACCTACTAATGGTCGGTAAGCGTCATAGTGCGTGGTACTTGCATAATATAGTGACTGAGAATAACATTATATCATATTAGCTTATGTTCCATGAATAATAAATCCCATTTGATCAGTAATGAACAGCCTAACTTTAACAAAACAGCTATAAATGAAACAATAACACAAACAAGAGAAAAGGTGTGGACGGCTGTTAGTTAAAGAAAATCAATAAAACTGTCAACGTATTATGATTGTTTCTCCTCGTCTTCATACAGGCATGGGTTTAGAAAGAAGGTTCAAACTGACACCAACAAACAAATTGAACAAACATCAGGCATGTCCAGAAATATCATCACTCCTGTTTTCTCACTTCATGCAGAACTAAGATGGGAAATCTGACTTCACTTGTACAGTTGGAGGAGAAAAACTATCAGATGTCCATAACGAGGCTATTTCCTTAACTACATCGCCCCTTCTTGTTACATACTCTACTGTTAATGTGCAATAAAGTTTACAGTGGAGGTTCTGGGAAGTGGTTTAACACACATAATTAGGAATCCCCAACTTTATAAAAAGAATCAATTGTTTTGGAAATGTGAGTCTAGTGTGAAGTTGTTAAATTAACATGTGTTCCTCCTGTCACACAGTCTACACCAGAGGCACTCGAATAATAAACACCAGGGGAGTTGGAGCCATCCACAGGAAATCTATAACTCTCTGTGTCCATTAACAACAAAGGTCTCTAACTAAATATAGGACATCTTCTGACATGATGATTGACACTGCAGGGACCAAGTATCTCATTGTTCCAAACTCATGCCTTTCTATTTCATCTCGACTAATGTGGGACCACTACATTATTGAGCTTCAAAAGCTAGGCAAGTGTGAGATGACAGTGATGTTGTCTGAGTTAAGGGAGAGGCACCAAAGACAAACTAGACTATAACCAAGTGCATGAACCATGGGCTCCTAGTACTGGAGGTAATAGACTGTTCTCCCAAGGAGACATGAGAGCATCAGTGTTGTTCATTCAAATTGGCAAAAAACATGTTTTACATTTCTATGACACAGATCGTTTTAAAGCAGCTGGCAGTAATATGAATTACCATTGTCGAGGCAAGATGAGCGAGTCAGATGATTTATTAAAGAGGAAGGATGGTGGGTCACACTCAATACCTTTAACCAAAAACCTCTTAGACCAAAAATAGTTCATTTCCTTGTTATCCAAACAAGTAGAATCAAACTTTGGTTTCTTCGTTATACTAGCAACCCTATGATCATTCTCTAAAGTTTAAACATATAAATGTTACTATTGTAAAAGTTTAATGAAGAGCCCTAACACTCAACTTAGTCTACTCTGTTAGTATTCGTGATTCCAAACCAAAAATCTATTCTGCTTAAACATTAATCAAACCTTAACTATAGACTGTATAAGATTAGATTGTGATTTATTTGAAACAAAAGGATGGCTCGAATGGACTGTAGATTTCTAGAGCATTTCAGAATCCTAAAACTCTTCTTATAGTTGGTGAACCAACATAAACCTTATTTTTCATTGCCCTTAGCCTTAGTTGTTTATTCAATCTGAAAATTCAGGCCTGATATGTACTTGTTCACCATTCTCCCATGGACTTGACTAAATTAATCCTAGTGCTAGTAGAGATACAGTTATTATTAACTCATCTTGATTATACACCAATAATATCAAAAGAGTAACAAGTGAGGGACATCACTAAAGCTCAGTGTACTACCTTGCGTGTAAAGGACAAGTTACATATAATGTATTTAATTAAGGAAGAAGAGATCCCAGTGAAAGTTCTCAGATAAGAAGTTAGTACGCTGCTTTCAGACAAAGACTTTGACTGCACTGCGGCAATCGACGCTCGAGTATATCAGACGCACGTGTCTGGTTGAGAAAAAATGGGCGAGAGTTTTCAAAACTTCTAGCGTGACCATAGACTGTATAATACAGTGGGAACACGACCACACTGCTCAAGCCTCCGCCCATAACGATGTGTATCTGTTTGCTGGGAAAGAAGTATCTTTCCTGGTGCTCAGAAGAAAGCAGTTAGCACAATGCATTTACACCTTCGTGCCTGTAATAGCGTACTTACCTGACCTGGCGATCAGTCACAAGCCATTAGGCAAGTTTATTGTACAGGAACATAGCAGAGTTTAACAGACCCACAAATAGACAACTTTCGCAAGATCTTCCCACCATTCAAACTATCACAATTGATAAGGAAAAACAGAGACAAAGAGACCCCTCTTCCACAACAGCAGAGCCATTGCTGTTAGCATGCCCAAACGAAACAGAACCAGACCAAAGGTCAAAAGGGTCAGCTCCAGAGGATCAACCATGGACACCAGACAACTGGAGAATATAGGCAAAAATCTCCACGTTTGTAACAATTAAGACTCTGTCTAATGATATATTTGATTGTTTCATTGTATAGGACAAGTAACAACAAAAGGACTTGATTAACACTAAGGTGTGAATCCTGGCCTCTCTGGTGCCATGATGAAGACACACAACACGCACACACACACCACCAACACCACACCCCCACACACACACACACACACACCAACCTCCCTTCCTCTGCCCCTCTCTAGATAAGAGTCATAAACTATGACCACACATTCCAATTCCGGGTAGTGACCAGCAGAACTCTCTTCACAGACACAGATCTAAGGAAGAATGTAAAATTAAATAAAACTAGCTGTTCTGTAACTCATGGAGATGTTCCTATGCAATAGTTTAATCCCCAAACTTTCTATCCCATAGAAAGTTTGAAATGTAACATGTAGATTTAAGAACAATGTCCTCCTGTGACCATTACATGTCAGCATACCTTCACACGAAGGTTAAACACACCACTACATGACAATCCAGAATGTCCATATTATTATTATTACGAGTCAAAGAACTGCCTTGTGTAATCCACTTTATAGACCTTTAGCTCTCGTGGGAAATGTTTATATGTTGTTTGATCAGTTAACCACTGTATTATGATTAAAATTCCAGCGTAATGTGAAGGATATTAATATGAAATCAAACACTCCTAATTAACTCCTCTCTGCCATTAATTAGTGCAAGTAGTTATATGTATATCTTTTAATGTTTTGTGGCTTATGGGGAAGATGGATGTGCGAGTTTCTAAGTAAAACTCTAGATAATAAAATTATTCAAAATTTCAGTGGAAAATATACTCTACAGCATGAGGAAGAAATGGGTGAACGGCCCCTGAAACATGTGGCCAGCCCCCCAGGGAGATTAAAAACAGTTGTGGAACAATTTCACACAAAAGTCAGGAAAACAAAGAAAAAAGGTGAGAAAGAGTCAGAATGTTTAGAAACGAGAAAAAGTTAGAAACTTGGGCGAGATGCTTAAGGAGAGAAGACGATGCGAAAAACGAAGCTAAAAGCTAGAGCTGAAAAAAGTAAGAAGCTAAGAAAACGATAAGCAGAAATTAAGAAGCTGAGAAACTTTTTGCTCAAAGCTCAGAAAGTCCCGGCTCACAAAGCCCGGGCTCTGTAGCCATGTAAACCTCTTTAGCTTTAATGCTGCCCTAGCCACCAAACTCACTATGGCTCTTTAGTCATTTTTGCACAATTTTCGCGTCTTTTTAATTTTCTTGCCACAAGCTGCAAAGTAACGTCATTTCTAATCGTCACATGCAAGCATCCTTTATTTTATAAGCCAATGTCAAGACCAATCTGAACCAAAACAACAAGAAGGTGCCTCAGAGTAATTTTGTCAACTTTAAATTCATCATCAAGTTTTTCCCTGTTTGAAGATTTTTGATAACCAATTTATGCAGTTATCTTGGTCAACGACTCAGTACCCCTCCTAAAGATTATCCGCCAATAGTGAAAGAGCCAATTAAGGTTATTTCGCCATCAAACCACAAGAGACCACTATGCAAAATAACATCTTCACGGACAATGCCTCTGCAGAGAAAGCCTGAGCAGAAATCAAAGTGCCCCGAGACAAAAAAGTCTCCTGGCAAACATCCACCGAAAGCCTGAATCCGCTGACGACACACGGCAGAATCGGAATCACTTTGATAACGGGACAACGGCCCCTCCAGGAGATCCACCTAATTCCCACGTCCTTCCCGGGATTACCATGGCAAAACACAGGCACCTGGCGGTTTCCCAGCCGAGGGTCTTCCAGCTTACAGGCAAACTCCAGTAAGAGGCCCGGACTTAAACACTACTGCTCAGACTCGTAGATGCGAAATAAGCTTAATTTAATCATAAACCTTCTAGATGTAGATGATCATTATCCTGTAGCTGTAATAGCCAATAAAGTGGCGTAGTAGCCAAAACATATTCTCTCCCCCAATTGCCAACTCATCAACTAGCTCTCATTTCAAATTATTCATTTTATCAATCTTATGCATTATTTACACCTTGCATTTTTACTCTGTTAAAGATAGTAAGTTTTAAGTTAATAAACTCCTTTTAATTTACCATTCTAGTTTTTGTCCTGTCCGTGTTCTTTTTTGATGTACGAAGGACGTGGAAGATCCATTTGAAAATTCGAGAAGTAAAACAATGGCTTCGATAATTTGGATTGATAAAATTTTTGGCCAAAATGAGTAAATTCCATGTTGTCCTACCCAGAGGAACTGGGTGCCCCATTTTTCAACGCAGAAGTAAATTCTAAGAATATGGCGTTAAAAACGCATAACAGTGGCCTAACCCACAACCTGCTAAAGGCTCCTAATTAAAAACCATGGAATTTATATAATCATTAGAACCAAAACCTGTAACCTAACTTGGGTAAGAAAATCAAACTGGTCGCCAAAAGAGAGGGCTTTCCCTGCTGAATGCTACATTTTGGGTGGTATTCAGAGCGACCACAAAAGCGATCATTTCCCCTCCATTTTCCATAAATTGCTGCATGTATATTTTTCAATGCCGTGATTTCAAATGAGCCTGCCGAAGCGCGCTCAAAGGATTTTCAACTAGTGTCTGCTATGCGCTAGCTCTGTCATGGAGTCGGCGGTGCTGCGCCGAGCCAAAGCCACAGCACATGCAAACAGTTGTGGGAATAATGTAAGGCACAAGGCCATAGAAATAAATGGCTTTTCAGAAGCGCAGAGGCTGCAACGTTGCTGCAAACTCTGTCTTGAAAGCCAGCAGTAGACAATGAATAAGGTGTTAGAGGTGTTTGAAGTAGGAAGTAAGCTCTTCTAATAAGATAGAGAGGACACTCCTGCTCTGATAGACTTAGAAACTAATGTTCCACCATCAGGAAATCCACCAGACCAGAACAGTTCTGGACTGAAAGACAATAGTCTTGTGTGCGGGATGGTGAATGACACGACCACATTTCCTTGAGAAAGAACACAGTGGAGGAGAAGGAGCAAAGGAACGAATGATGGAGTTCAAGTAGATGGAGCAGAGACCCAGAAGTCACCTCCGAAGACACAGCAATTAAAGTGACTGAAGTATGACATGTCGACTAAGCCTCAATGAGCAGCAGAGTACATGCGACCTTTTAGCTTACTGAGGACCAAGATGAGCCTGCGTATTCTGGACCATATTGTCAAGGGTTTCAACTGTGCATGAAGGGAGGTCATCAGAAGAGCATACAGTAGTCCGGGCGAGATAGATAAACCCCATTGGTTCTGGTTACAGAACGCAGTCTATCTCTTGTCCTGACAAACAAGACTACTACTCTTCTGAAAAGTACTGCATCTCTTCTAACCATTCGTGTTTCTGTGTTGTCCCTCCAGCACATGAGCATTGAGACTGTCTGCCTCTCTCTTTTCTTTCCTCACCCTGTCACTCCCCTATTTCTGCCTCCTCGTCCTCTCTCTATCACTCAGGCAGGTCCACCCTGGACCTCTGTCTTTCTTCCGCCTTGGCTGTCATTCCCCTCCTTTTTAGATGTTTTGGAATCTGGATCTCTTGGTCCTCCAAGAGACTTCAACCTTTCTTCATCTCTCCAAAGATCAAGGTGGCATATTATGTTTTACAATGATTCTATAATTTTCCTCCACTGTAAATTACTATCGTTGGCTGCTGTTTTGTACAGCATGACAATGATGCATGTGTCTGTCCTTGGGGGAGACTCCTTCCTCTCGTCATGTACGTGTGCAGTTTTATACTGCAAATTAGTCGATTTGGATATTGGCACATAAATAAAAATTATGAAGTGGTAGTTATTTGTATTTAAACAATAATGCAAGCATGTTGGATCAAATGAACTTGCAACGCATTGTGAATGTTGTAATGTACTCTGGACTCAAACTGCCTTTTGTTGAAATGAAATAGAGTTAAGGAAATAAATTAAAAACTTGATACAGGGATGTTACCAGTGTATCAGGACGGAAATTGCTTAACCACTGTAGTTTGGTTCAGTTGGTCCGCCTGTGCCAAAGAAAACAAAGATCCATTGTTGCTCTTATTTCTGCGTTAATTCATGTCCACACTGAATGTCCCAGTCTATAAGTAAAACGGTGGTAGTTCTCTCACTAAACTTGAGTCCATTAAAAGACAGCGGATCAGCAGTAGCAAACTGTCTCATACACCTCCCTGCAGTCCCCATGGAGGATACTAAAACCTACAGTTCAGTATGTATAAAATATTGAGGATGACAGAGTACATGACAAACGCCAGCTGCAAAGAAAAGGATTTACATGTTAGATCCTCACAAATGCCTGCATGCCCAAGAAACATTGTCCTTGTGCTTTTCTTTGATTTGCATTAACTTGTGATGCCATTGCAACATTTCACTCACACAATTAATGAGACACACATGGCTGGACGGTGTCTGAACTGGACATATCCTGACTTATAATTTGACCTCTCTAACCTGACCACACTCCACTGATGCACATGTCAAAGGCATCAGTGCGGCACCGTGTATCCCAAATCCACACCTTAGGGGCGAGACTCTAAACAGTGAGAATTCTAAACCCTTTTAAGCCTGGCACTGCAGGGCACAAGGAGGGCTGCGGAGTACATAAGGTGCATAGGACCCATTCGGTAGGTTGACACCCTGGAATATTTGATATCATTGGTGGGCTCTGAACACTTGTATGGGCCCGCCGAAATTTCACCTGACAATCTGCAAGGCCATTCCTGAAGATGATGAGGACAGGAAAAGGACACCACAATAAAAATGATAAAATAGAATTCATTTCTAATGCACCTTTATATAAATTGCAAATTTAAAGTTATAATTTGTAAACTTTTCCACATTTTAAAATGTCTAACAAAACCAAGAGTAATCTGTGATTTAATCATATACGTTTCAATTGTCTAACAACCTTGATCAATGACACATAATCCTCTGTGATCATGAATGTCAGCCGAGTTTGTCTGACAGAAAAGCTCAAACATTGACTTTTAATATCTAATTTTAAAAGCCAAACATAACACTTTTTACCACCTCGGTGGTTTTCAGTTACTAAATTTGGAACCAGATGAAGGGGATTTAGCTCGTCGGACGTTACGGAATTCTGAAAAGTTATCAGAAAGAAACAAGCTGAGAAATGTTTAGACAGCGCTCACTCCACAGCTGAGTTCTCCCTAACCCTCTAAGAATCTATCGATCCCTTGAATCGAGAAAGAAGTTGGTCTTACTGACCACTCAATTAACCAGTCACAAACACTGTCAGGTTTAGACTCCAGTTCCAGAAACTAAGAAAGCATCGTCTTTGGACCTCCCAAAATCTTCCTTATTCCCCGCCTTTTTCATTATATTTGCTGAATTCAGCTCCAAATTAATAAATCCAGAATATTCCAAAACAAAATGGCAAAACATCTTCTTACACCTCCATTCAAAGCTTAAGAATGGAATATCCTTGAGAGGCATGTTCATAAGAGAGATCTTCAAATACACAGAAATATCCCAGTGATTCCCAAATTTGAGGAGGATGGTACAAGTCGAATGGAAATAAGCAAATGCCATCCATGCTTGACAAGAAAGAAAGAAACTTAGATGCCAGCCAATAGGGAGGTGGAAACAGTATCTAAAGACAAAAGGTTTGCAAATTTAATCGCAACAATAACTTTGCTAAGATGGACACCCTGAGGTCCAGCATCAACTCTAAGAGCTGCGAACATCACCGAAAAAAAAGCAAGAGAGAATCATCTTCTCTTCATCCACTCCTAGTGGTGAAAACAAAAAAGAGTATCTTTGAGAAAAGAAAGGCTGGCTCTCATTGAGAGAAGGTGAAAAAGAGAAACAATCACAAAGCTGTGGTTCAAGGAGTAAAAAACACAAAGAAAGAACCTTCTCCTGTAGACAATCAGGAGGTTGTCCTGGACTCACTTTCCTCTCTGAATAATTATTAAAATAGATGAAAACCTGAACCTTGATCGCAGTGAGTAAGTGAGTATGATGATATGAGATTTGCACAACAATTAATTGCTAAATCTAGCTGATGTAGAACCTACTTGACCCAATATATGTACCTTTTTCCGCCCTGGGAAAAGTATTCATATTCTTGTATTAACATTTACTCGAAAATCCATTGTAAAGTGTTTTATTTCCACTGTTTAACATTGTGGAAGAGACTTATTATTTAAAAAGAGACTAACACTCTCACTTAATTAAAACAATGGAATTTCTGAAACCAATAAAAATGGAATGGGCATGTCAGCAAGTGACACAAACGTTGTCAGGCA